>NC_081842.1:45262859-45575261 GCF_963259705.1 Myotis daubentonii
TTGTTTGGAGGGCAATGTGGCAAAATATTTAAAAAAACCTGAACATTAGGAATTGTCTTTGACCCAGGAATCCCATTTCCAGGCATTTGTACTAAGGAAATAATTAAGGGTGTGAGCAAAGATTTAGTTATAAGAATGTTAATGGTAGCATTATTTATAACAGCAGGTATTTGGAAACAATCTACACATCTATCAAAGAGAATTGCTTTGAATAATTGAACCAGCTGTCAATGGACAACTATGCAGTAATTAAAAATTAAGTTGTACCAGTGGATTTATATGTTAAGATGTTCATGATCTATTGTGGGATTTTAAAAAACAAATTAGCCCTAGCTGGTTTGGCTCAGTGGACAGAGCTTCAGCCTATGAACTGTAGGGTCCCAACTTAGATTCTGGTCAAGGGCACATGCCTGGGTTGTGGGCTTGATCCCCAGTGGGGGCATGCAGGAGGCAGCTAATCAATGATTCTCATCATTGATGTTTCCATCTCTCCCTCTTCCTTCCTCTCTGAAATAAAAATATATTTTTTAAAAAGCAAGTTACAATATAGTAGGTATAGTTCTATGCTATTTTATATATAAGTGCGCATGATATATTCATAGAAGAAAATCTAGAAGGATATCCATCAACTATTAACAGTGTAATAGAGAGAAGGACGATGGCTGCCGATGGGAAGGCAGACTGCAAGATAGAGCGTGAGTGAAAGAACAAAAGGAGAGTGTGTGGTCGCACAGGGAGTGTTTGTGAGTTGAGGGACAGCTATACTCCAGGGGACTGTGGGTGATTGCAGGATGGGGTTCCCCTGACCGGGCAGCCTCCACTGCTGCTGGGATTCCTCCTAGAGCGACTGGCTCTGACACCATGCCATGATGCCCATGATGGAGACCATGCCATCTTGAAGGGGAGAGAAGATGTTTTTGGAAGCCTGAAAATCCAGGGAATCTACAACAATGGCACCCAGCGAACAGCTGGGAACCCCGGAACACCGGTCCCCAAGCTGCGCAAGGACGCGGATTCGGAGGAGCTCTGCACCCCCTCACAGAAAGGTCAGATTTCGCCTGGGATAAGGTGAGGTCTGTGGTCCAGGCAGGAGAGAGAAACGCCCACGGCAGACGCTGGAGAATCCAGGGAAGTCTGTGCCCAGAAAAGTCCGCGGCCGCTGGGGCTGGCGTGATCCGTGAATGTGGAAGGGGAGCCACAGGGCTGCTAACAGAAGGAAACTCTAAAAAGCAACCCATAGCTGAACTGGGCGAAAAAGGGCAGACTAAAAATTTTAACAGTGTGCTGGCTGCTTAGACCCAGGGGGAAAAAAGACTGCACAGACTTGCACCGCAGTGCCGGAGTTCGCGCACTTACTCTGGCTCTTTTTTTTTTTTTTTTCCTCTTTAAATCCTTGCTTTTGATTACTAAGCCCAATACATAGGATCACCCAATTGGGGCCACTCTAAGAAACTGCAGGGGAAAGTTGTTTTTGTGGAACCTGGGGATCAGAGCGGGAATAACGATCAGAGAACCAGCTCTGAGGTAGCCCATTCCCCCAAACCAGTATTAAGTGTGACAGGGAAAACAAAATCTAAACACTAGCTAGAGAGGACCTATACACCCGGAGGTTAATCCAGAAACGCTGCCACCCCGGGGTTGAATCACAAATTGACTCTTGTGTAAATATAAATGAGGGAGCATAAGAAACAAAGAAATACTGCCTGCTTGAAAATCAGGACGTGGCCTACAACACAGAGGAGCAGTGGAACACAGGGAACTTCAATACTAACCTGACTAAGAAACAGGTGTGCCAAACAGAACAGTAGAGGAAGGACCTTCACTACTGTACATTTTTACTTTTATTTTTTTTCACCTTTTACTTAAGAAACTAATTTTTTTCTTTTTTCCACACTTGATTTTACATTTTTAATTATTACATTTTTATTTTTAATCAGTATTATTACTACTACTATTTTACCTTTTTTTAAAAGTGTCATTTTATTTTCTTTTTATTTTCTTTTGGGATTAGTGTTCTGCATTCTATTTTAATTTTTCCTTTAGCATCATTTTACTCTATCTCCAACACTCTCTTCCTCACTTTCCCCTTTTGTTGTCCTGTCTCTCTTACCCTATTCCTGCTTTACATTTTCCCTATTCCTTCTTTTTACTCCCTGTTAAAATTTCACCCTACTTATATATCTAATTTCCAATCCCTTGTTCTAAGTCCATACATACCTCTCTCTTCTCTTTCTTCACTATCCAAAGTTTTTTCTCTCTGTCCTTTTGTTATTATTTGCTTGATTGTTGATTATACTGGGTTTTTTATGCTTGTTTGTGAGATTGTTTCACTTTTTCTTTTTCTTTTTTTTTTTTTGGTTTGGTTTTGTTTGTTTTTTTGCTTCTGTTTTCCCTCACCTTGCTTGATATTAGTTGTTATTTGTAGTTTGCATTCATCACTAGGTATTTGTTGCTGGCATTTGTTGGGATTAGTGGCTGTTCTATTGGAGTTTTCTCCCCATATAAATAGTTTTTCCCCCTCTCCTTTTTTATTCTCTTTCTTTTCTCTCTTACTTTTTTCATTTACCCAATTTGATTTTTGCACTCTTTCTCCCCCCCTCCCCCTTTATGCTCTTCTTCTTTCTTTCTTATCCCCGAATTCTCTTTTCTCTGGTGGTCACCTTTATTTGGGGTTATTAGTATCATGAATACATTTGTGTTCAGTGCCTTGTGCATTGTGCCTTGTTGTATTGTATTTTGTGCCTTTCAATCAACTCAGGAGAGAGAGAACTACATAACCAGACACCTGGAGAAGAGAGATCCTGGGGAGACAAAGAAACAGCCCACAAATGAAAGAAAAGCCGGCATCACCAGAAAAGGAAGTAAATGAAATGGAGGCAAGCAACCTGTCAGAGAAAGAATTCAGAGAAATGGTCATAAGGTGGATGAAAAGAATGGAAGACAAATTCAACAATATGTGTAAGAACCAAGAGGAAATGAAGAAGAACCAAGAAGCAATGAAAAATTATTTTGCTGCTATAAATAACTCAATAAAAAGCATCAACAGTAGAGTAGAATAAGCAGAGGGCCGCATCAGTGAGCTAGAAGACGAGGTAGAAAAAAATACCCAAACAGAGCAGCTTCTAGAAAAAAACTTAAAAAGCAGGAGGAGAGCCTAAGAGAACTTTGGGACAACACAAAATGAAACAACATCTGCATAATAGGGTGCCAAAAGGAGAGGAGACTGAGCAAGCAGTAGAAAACTTGTTTGAAGAAATAATGACAGAAAACTTCCCCTGATATAGGAAAGAAAAAACTCACACAATTCCAAGAAGCTCACAGAGTCCCAAACAAAATGAACCCCAAAAGACCAACGCCAAGGCACATTATAATTAAATTGGTAAACACCAATGACAACGTAGGAATCTTAAAAGCAGCCAGAGAGAGACAGAAAATTACCTACAAAGGATCCCCTATCAGACTAGTGACTGATTTCTCAACAGAAACACATCAGGCCAGAAGGGAATGGAATGAAATATATGAAGTCATGCAAAGGAAGGGTCTGAATCCAAGAATACTGTACCCAGCAAGGCTATCAATCAAAATTGAGGGTGAAATCAGGAGCTTCACAGACAAAAAAGAACTAAGGGAGTTTATTACCACCAAACCAGAAATGCAAGAAATGCTAAAGGGTCTGCTGTAAAAAGAAGAAATAGGAAATGAAGGAACACAGGTGTAAAGAGTAAAAAATGGTGACAAACAAGTACCTATCAATAATAACTTTAAATGTAAATGGATTAAATGCATCAATCAAAAGACATCGGGTAACTGAGTGGATAAGAAAACATGACCCATTTATCTGATGTCTACAGGAAACCCACCTCAGAAAAAAAGACACACACAGACTGACGGTGAAAGGATGGAAAAGGGTTTTTCAGGTGAATGGAAATGAAAAACAATTTGGGGTAGCAATACTTATATCTGACAAATTAGATCTCAAAGTGAAGGCCATGATGAGAGATAAGGAAGGCCACTTCATAATATTAAAGGGAGCAATCCAAGAAGAAGAAATAACTCTGGTAAAAATATACGCACCCAATACAGGAGCACCAAAATACATAAAAAAAACCTCTTGAGGATATCAAGGGAGAGATTGACAGCAATAGAGTCATAGAAGGGGACTTTAATACCCTACTATTACCATTGGACAAATCCTCTAAACAAAAAATCAGCAAAGATACATCAATCCTAAATAACTCACTAGATCAGACGGAATTAATTGACATTTTCAGAACATTTCACCCCAAAGCCACAGAATATACATTCTTCTCAAGTGCACATGGGTCATTTTCAAAGATAGACCATATATTTGGTACAGGCAAAGTCTTTTCAAATTCAAGAAGATAGACATCATATCAAGCATCTTCTCAGATCACAATGTCATAAAACTAGAAATCAACTACAATAAAAACAATCCAAAAACATCAAACAAATGGATACTAAATAGCATGCTATTAAACAATGACTGGGTTACCAGAGAGATCAAAGAAGAAATAAAACCCATCATGGCAACAAATGACAATGAAAACACAACAATACAAAATCTATGGGACACAGTGAAAGCAGTCTTGATAGGGAAGCTCATCTACACTAATAAAAGAGAAAAATGGTAATTGGCGTACGACGAGACCCTTTTCATTGGCTAATCAGGGCTATATGCAAATTAACTGCCAACTAAGATTGGCAGTTAACTGCCAACAAGATGGCGGTTAATTTGCATATGTAGGCACAATGCAGGGAGGCGAAAGGGAAAGCAGGAAGAAGCCCCCTGCCACTGACAGTGATTGGAAACCCAGGGGGGAGCTAAGAGCTGGGGGGAAGGGCAAAGGCAGCCCTGGGGACGCCTTTGCCCTGCCCCCCAGCCATGATTGGAGAATCAGGCACCTTTTCCGCCCTGGCCAGTGATAGCAGGAAGTAGGGGTGGAGCCAGCGATGGGAGCTGGGCACTGTCGAAGCTGGCAGTCCCGGGAGCTAGGGGTCCCTTGCCTGGGCCTAAAGCGGAGCCCACGATCGCGGGGCTGCTGCAGCTGCGGGTCCCCGCTGCCCGAGCCGGACGCCTCAGCCAGAGGCGTTAGGCCTGGGCAGGGGCGGAGCCTGCAACCGCGGGGAGCTGGGGGTCCCCTGCCCAGGCCTGACACCTCTGCTGGAGGCCTCAGGCCTGGTCAAGGGGCCGATCCGGTGATTGGTGATCGGAGGGTGATGAGGGTCAACTCCTCTGGCCGAGGCATCAGGCCTGGGCGGGGGGCTGAGCCGGGGATTGGGGGGATATGATGGTCCCCTTGCCCAGGCCTGAAGCCTGGGTCAGAGGCATCAGGCTTGGGCGGGGGGTGGAGCAAGCGATCAGAGGGAGATGGGGGTCCCCTGCCCAGGCATGATTCCTGGACCAGAGGCCTCAGGCCTGGACGGGGGCCAGAGCCAGTGATAGGGGGGAGATGGGGGTCCCCTGTCCAAGCCTGACACCTCTGGCGGAGGTGTCAGGCCTGGGCAAGGGGCTGATCAGGTGATCAGAGGGTGATGGGGGTCTACGCCTCTGTCAGAGGCGTCAGGCCTGGGCAAGGGGCCGATCCTGCGATTGGAGGGTGATGGGGGTCAACGCCTGAGGGCTCCCAGTATGTGAGAGGGGGCAGGCTGGGCTGAGGGACACCTCCCCCCCACACACACCCAGTGCACGAATTTCGTGCACCGGGCCCCTAGTAGCTCTATAAGCCTACTGCAAAAAACAAGAAACAATGGTAATAAATTACCTAACTCTACAACTCAAAGAGTTAGAAAGAGAGCAACAAGAAAAGCCCAGTGTAAGCAGAAGGAAGGAAATAATAAAGATCAGAGCGGAGATAAACAACATAGAAACCAAAAACACACACAAAACAACAATACAAAAGATCAACAAACCTAAGAGCTGGTTCTTTGAAAGGATAAACAAGATTGATGAACCTCTAGCCAGGCTCAGCAAGAAGCAAAGAGAGAGGACCCAAAGAAACAAAATTAGAAATGAAAGAGGAGAAATAACAACAGACCCCACAGAAATACAAAGGATTATTAAAAAATACTATGAACAACTCTATTCCAACAAACTGGACAACCTGGAGGAAATGAAAATATTCCTAGAAAAATACAACATTCCAAAACTCAATCAGGAAGAATCTAAAAATCTCAATAGGCCAATAACTATGGAAGAAATGGAAGCAGTCATCAAAAAGCTTCCAGCAAACAAAAGCCCAGGGCCAGATGGATTCACAAGGGAGTTTTACCAAACATTCAAGGAAGAACTAAAACCTATCCTCCTCAGACTATTCCAAAAAATTCAAGAGGACGGAACACTCCCAAGCTCATTCTATGAAACCGGCATCACCCTAATAACAAAATCAGATAAAGACAACACAATGAGAATTACAGGCCAATATCCCTCATGAACATAGATGCCAAAATCCTCAACAAAAATCTAGCAAATCGGATCCAGCCGTACATCAGAAAGATCATACGCCATGACCAAGTAGGTACATCTACACAATGGATTACTATCCTGCTATAAAAAAGAAGGAATCTTACCATTTGCAGCAGCATGGATGGAACTGGAAAGCATTATGCTAACTGAAATAATCCAGGCAATAAAAGAAAAATACCACATGATCTCACTCATTTATGGAAAATAAAGAACATTATAACCTGATGAACAAAAAGATAGATACAGAGGCAGTAAAGCATTGAACAAACTGTCAAATTACAGCAGGAAGGCTGGGGACTATTGGGGCGGGTGGGAATAGATCAACCGAAGAACTTGTATGCATGCATATAAGCACAACCAATTGACACAAGACACTGGGGGGGTGGGGTGGGATGAGGGCATGTTCCAGGGGTAGGGGAGGCTGGGGGAAGGTCAATGGGAAAAAAAAGGAGATATGTGTACTACTATTTGTAATATTTTAAACAATAATAAAAAAACACATACAAAAAACCCAGTGTAATAGAATATTATCATTTTCCTTCTGTTCTAATTTTTTCTAAATATACATAAATTGCTTTGATAATGTTCTTTTAATAAGAAAAATGTTTAAGCAACTTGTATTTAGTTATCTAAGCTCTCCACTCAGCTTCATAATAGGCATAAATACTTTTGTATCAAAAGGAAGAAGATAAAAATGCCCAAGTATTAAGACTTATGATTGGGTGGGCATGTATCACATGCATGATCGCAGTTAATCCTGTGAAATATGCATTTTATCTTCATTTTTACTGATGAAAAAACTGTCAGAGAAAATAAATTGCACCTGTGCTTGAGGTCACACAGCTCTAACAGAACCCGTCCAACAGGTCTACCCAACTTTCCACTACACCACACAGCAGCGGTTCTTTTGGGAGTGCCCACCTCTAAGGCCAGTGCCTACACTGAGAAGGGTAAAAAGAAATTAGTCTCTGATGTTATTGTCCTCTGATGTAAGCCCACCAGAGGCCAAGAACCCTTGTACTAGCAGAAACTGGGTCAAAGTTGTGGGGGTGTATATTGGTTTTGCACTGTGGTTAATGAATAGTAGTCTATTTGAGTAATGACCCAAGATCCACAAAGAAGAAGGACAAAAAATACCACATACTCACTGAGAAGAGCACTGTAACCCAGTGCTGGGTCAACCCTTAGCTGGATGTATTGTCTCTGGCAGGTCACCTAATTTCTCAAAACTGTGGTTATTTCACATAAAAGCAGTGGGTATTGGCCTGCCCATCTCTCAGGACACTTCAATCTCGAATGCTCTGCATATGTGTGATAAGATATACATCCCATAGCCTGTAGAAAGGGCATCTTCTTACAAGAAGGGGAGAGAAACACATTTCCAGTGCCTCAAATATTTCAGTTTCACCAACCCTCAGAGTTTTTTGTTTTTTTTCAACCAAAAACCTTGTATGCATATATGCATAACCCATGGACACAGAGGTGATATAGGCCTGAGGGGGGCGGGCTAAAAGGGGTCAATGGTAGAAAAAAGGGATATATGTAATATTTTCAACAATAAAGAGTTTTTTTTAAAAGAGAGAGAGAGATTTTTCTTATTCTTATTTTCAAGATGAGGAAACTGGTTCTTAGAAAAGTTACAGGGCCAATTTCTCAAGCTTTTGAGCAGCTTCCTGTGTGAAACTTACACCCAGTACTGCCAAGATATTGCTTAGAGTCACCCAGAACTTACTGTGTTTTGAAAGTAAAAAATAAATAAATAAATAAATAAATAAATAAATAATCAAACTTTGTGAACATTGAAAAGTGCAAGGTCGCCCTGAATGGTTTGGCTCATTGGATAGAGCGTCGGCCTGCGGACTCAAGGGTCCCAGGTTCGATTCCAGTCAAGGGCATGTACCTTGGTTGCGGGCACATCCCCAGTAGGGGGTGTGCAGGAGGCAGCTGATCAATGTTTCTCTCTCATTGATGTTTCTAACTCTCTGTCCCTCTCCCTTCCTCTCCGTAAAAAACCTATAAAATATATTTTTTTAAAAAAAGAAAAGAAAAGTGCAAGGTCATGCTCATAACAAAGAAAATAACTTTAGACTTGTTGTTCTCCCTTCATTTCCTACTAACCAGAAGATACTAGTGTCCTGTGGTAGGGGCAGAAAATGTTAAATTCCATTCACTTTCTCTGCTAACCCATCCTTGTATTCTCCTCCCCAGCCCCCCTTTCTCCTCCCCATTCATCTTTACTCTAATAGTACCAACAGGAATTGCTTAGTTCAGCTGATAAGTGGTAATTACCAGCAACAGGCATAACTAAGGTGTTACACCTTGGAGGACAGAGCCCTCATTCCTGCCTCTAATGCACTGCAGACAGGCTTAATTGATAATTGTCTCTTTGTGCTCATAGCTGAGCTTCCCCTGAAAGAAAATGTGCCAGGGCTGCAGCCCTCCATGAGAACAGGTCATACCATCACGTTCTGGTTGTTAGTTTGGCAGATGTTGCCACACTGGGGGTATTAGAAAGCACACATTGCTTTGTGTGCCACAGTCATCAAATGGGAATGAAGATACCTCCCAACAAGACATCATGGGGATTAAGTGTAGGTACCTGGACTCAGCAGTGCTGGCACGCAGTAGACTCTTGGCACTGCTGCTTCCCTTTCTCATGTATGGGCAGTATCGGTTAGAGTAGACTTTAACAATAAATCCGCCCATTGGGAGTGAAACCCATGAGAACCAGTACCTCTGGGTGAAGGAAGCCATCTGAAGGGAGGCCACACCCTCTGAGTTGGCTTCTGAAGGTGTTGATGAGGTAACTTGGGAAGTGCCCAGGTCTGATCCAGGTGCTGGGCAGCTCTTCAGAAAGAGACTGCCCCTGATTAAAGCTCTGACCTCTGCTAAGGACCCCACCTGTCATGCAGAAACCAGGGTGTATGCCTGGCAGTGGAAGCCACTAATGAAGGTTGCGGCTCAGTCAAGTGCATTGTTGCCTGGTGTTCTGAAGTGACCATGAAGCCTGATTGCTGGATATAAAAGGGTGATCTGAGAGGAAGAACTTGTCCAGCCTGGCTCCGGAGACACTGGAGAGGCATTCCCTCCCCAGTGTAAATTAGCCACCAGGCTTCTGCTTTATACATAAGTTGCTTGTGCATAGGGTTAGTCTGAGTGACCCTGCATTCTCAGGAAAGCCTGACATCCTGGGCATCTCTTCATAAACTGGCACTGCGGCCTCCACGCTCCTTCAGGACAATGAGTATGAGACCTACATGTGGAGATCCTACCTGCCTTCCCGTCTCCTCTTATCTTTTAGATTCTTTCTATTAGATTCTCTTTGGTGAGATGCTGAAGGCAAACTGTGTTCCAGGTACTTTTGTGTGGGATCCCATCTTACTCTCACATCCATCCTATGGATTCCAACTAAGCCATGCATCCATGGCATCCTAGGAATATTGTTGACACTAAAAAATGCACTCTAAATATTCTCAGATTTTTCATACATTACCTAAATATGATTGATAAAAGTAAGAGTATCCAGATGTAGGATACTTTAGGAGACAGACTGCCAAAAGAGGCCTGAGGCTACTGAGTGGATTGGCAGTGACAAATACTATCCAGTTTATATAGGAGACAGTGAGAAGGATTGACAGGACAGAAGGTAAACTATGTAATTCACATTTATTGCTTTTACTTCTCCTGCTCCCACTTCCCTGGTTACCCTCCCTGCCTTGCTCATCAGGCATACTCCTATTCATCCCTCAAGCCCCAGACAGAATGTAACCTCTTCTGAGAACTGACTTCCACAGCATAGCTAGTTTCTCCCCCTGTTGCTTTCTTGGTACTCACTCATTGAGGGCAAGAACTAGGCCTTCCTCTCAGAAGCCATATAGGATAGACACTAACCCTGGCTATAAGACCTTGGGCAAGCTACTTAACCTCACTGCTCCTCAGTTTTCCTCATCTATAAAATGGGAATAACAGTGGTACCCTACAGCTCTGGGTTGGTTGTGGACCTTAAATGAGAGAAGGAAGACAGGCTTTAGCACTAGGCTGGGCACATACTGAGAATTCATCAGTGTTATTTATTATATTTGTAACACTGGGCCTTGGCAGCATAGTGAGTAGATGTTCATTCAGGATGTGGAAGGAAGAAAGATAAAGGAGAAAGGGAAAGAGAGAGAAAAACCAACCAGCTGCAGAGATCATTTCTAACCAGGTCAGAGCCAGCCTGATATTTTGGAGCTGTGGCTGCTGCACAACTTTCCTAAGTACACACCCCACCATCTCAGGTCAAGACTTCATACCTGTATTTCTAACTTCCCAGAGACCTAATCCCAAGTACCATATCCACCCCGCTCTGCAGCAAACAATGCCTCACATGGCTGACCTGTGCTGTTCTGAAACCAATCCTAAATCACTGCCCTGACTCACACCTGCCAGGAGGAAAATCAAATCCCTGCTTCTCCTAACCTGGCTCACCTGGTGGTGATTCCATTCAGGTAGACTGGGGAAAGGCGGCCAGCCGAGTCACTTGGGATCTGCATTGTGGGAGATGAAGTAAATACCACAGGAGCAGTCAGAGCACTGATGGCAGACATCATTCCCAGGTGTCCTGTGTGCCAGGGCTGTGCCAAGCACCTGGCATTGTGTTTTCCGTGGCCAGTCCTTATAGCAAGCAGCCTCAGGAGAAGGGGCTCCTGCTGCCTTCCTTTGACAGGGAGGAGCCTGTGCAGTCTCATCGGGTGGTCACCTGTGACTATGGACCACCATAAACGAGACTAGAACAAATCGTGGTATGTGGTAGTATGAAACAAAGAATGTAAACAAAGAATGTGTGTGTGTGTGTGTGTGTGTGTGTGTGTGTGTGTGTGTGTATACTAGAGGCCCGGTGCAAAAAAAATTGTGCACTCGGGGGGGGGGGGGTCCCTCAGCCCGGCCTGTGTCCTCTCGCAGTCTGGGACCCCTCGGGAGATAACGACCTGCTGGCTTAGGCCTGCTCCCGGGTGGCAGAGGGCAGGCCCAATCCCTAGGTGCAGCCCCTGGTCGGGCTCAGAGCAGGGCCGATTGGGAGGTTGCGATGCCACCCTCAGTCACGCTCAGGGTAGGGCCGATTGGGGGGTTGGGGCACCGCTCCCTGTCACACTCAAGGCAGGGTCGATGGGGAGGTTGCAGCACCACCCCCTGTCACGCACACAGCAGGGCCAATCAGGGGGTTGGGGCGCTGCCCCCTGTCATGCACAGAGCAGTGCCCATCAGGGGGGTTGGGGCTCCATACTCTGTCACACACAGAGCAGGGCTGATCAGGTGGTTGAGGAGCTCCCCCCTGTCACTCACAGAATAGGGCCGATAGGGGAGTTGGGGCACCGCTCCCTGTCACACACAGAGCCGCAGGGTCGATCAGGGGGTTGGGGCGCCGCCCTCTTTCTCCCACAGAGCAGGGCCGATCAGGGGGTTGGGGCGCCGCCACTGTCACACTCAGGGCAGGGCCGATGGGGAGGTTATGGCTCTACCCCATCACACACAGAGCAGGGCCCATGGGGGGGGGGGGTTGGGGCGCCACCCTCTATCACCCACAGAGCAGTGCCAATCAGGTGGTTGGGTGCCGCCACTGTCACACTCAGGGCAGGGCCGATGGGGAGGTTATGGCTCTACCCTGTCACTCACAGACCAGAGCCCGGAGGGGGCGGGGGGGCAGGGGTTGGGGCGCTGCACTCTGTCACTCACAGAGCAGGGCCGATCAGGGGGTTGAGGCGCTGCACCCTGTCACACACAGAGCTGCAGGGCGATCAGGGGCTTGGGGAGCTCCCCCCTATCAGGCACAGAGCAGGGCGGATAGGGAGGTTGTGGCCCCGCCCCCTGTTACACACAGAGCCACAGGGCGATCAGGGGTTTGGGTGCTGCCCCCTGTCACAGTGATCCCAGTGCCGGGAGGCCTCTCTGCTCCACTGATTCCAGTGCTGGGAGGCCTCGCGGCTCCGCTGATCCTGGTGCTGGGAGGCATATTACCCTTTTACTAAATAGGATAGAGACCTGGTGCATGGGTGGGGGCCGGCTGGTTTGCCCTGAAGGGTGTCCTGGATCAGGGTGGGGGTCCCCACTGGGGTGCCTGGCCAGCCTGGGTGAGGGGCTGAGGGCTGTTTTCAGGCCGACTGAAGCTCCCAACTGCTCCTTTTTTTCTTTCTTTTTTTTATTCTGGGCCAGCTTTAGCTCTGGCTCCAGCTCTGAGGCCTCTGCTGCTGAAAGAAGGTATCTGGTTTGTTTGGGTTCTATAATCGAAACAATGTATAACTCCAGCTCTGAGATCCCGGGCTCGCTGAAAGCAGGTTTCTGGGGTTTTGTTTAGCTTCTATATTTGTTACAATGTTTATTAAACTGCAAGCTCAGAGGCCGGCAAGTCAGGCGGGGAACGTTGGAGTCCTCCGTCACTGAAGCAAGCAAGCCTCATGTTAGTTTCTAGCTGCCTGGCTGCCACCCGCCATCTTGGCTGGCAGTTAATTTGCTTATCTCTCTGATTAGCCAATGGGAAGGGTAGCGGTAGTACACTAATTACCATGTTTCTCTTTTATTATATAGGATATTTGTTGTTAATCCTCACCTGAGGGTATTTTCTCATTAATGTTTAGAGAGAGTGGAAAGAAGGAGGAGAGACAGAGAAAGGAAAACATCAATGTAAGAGAGACACATTGATTGGTTGCCTCTCCTAGGAGCCCCAACTGGGGCTGGGAATTGAGCCTGCAAACAAGGTAGGTGCCCTTAACTGGAATCAAACCTGGGACACTTCAGTCCACAGTCTGATGCTCTATCCACTGAGCCAAACCGGCTAAGGCTCATTCATATTTTTATATTTATTACAGATTGAAAAGATAATGTTTTGAATACATCAGGCTAAGCAAAATATTACAATTATTTTTATATGTTGCTTTTCACTTTTTGAATGTGGCTGGAAATCACAGGGAAAGAGGAAATATGTCCCCTTCTTTCTACAAGTGAGTGTAACTCTGTGTGTGTGTGTGTGTGTGTGTGTACATGTTTTGGGAGTACTGCTGTTTTATGGATAGGAAGCTAAATGTTATAGCATACCCAGTGTGTCAGGCCCCCTACCAAGCAAATGGCAGAGGTGAAATTTAAACCAAGTCTGTCTGACTCCAAAGCTGGCCTGTTCCCTCTGCCACCGCACCCAAGGCTCCCATGCTTCACAACCTAGAGCAGTGGTTCTCAACTTTGGCTGCACATTAGAATCACCTGGGGATCTTTTTAAAATCCTGATTTCTGGGCCTCATCCTCTGGAAATTCTGTTTCTTTGTTACTAATGTTATGGCCCCACCCCATAACAAAGAAATAGATTTCTTCACCTCAAAGCTTTGGAGAGCTGTTAACATATAATGCATGTTGAGATGCTGTAAGACTATACACGTGTGAATGCACCAGTTCCCAAACCTATCTGAGCACAGAACACTCAGGATGGGGTGGGAGGTGAGGGTGAGGCTGGGGTGAGAGTGGAGTGGGGAACACATTTCATGGACTAGGGTTTTATGGAATAACTTCTGTGATATTTTAATCTAGAAGCTTCATCCAGTTTTGGCTCTTTTCTCTTATGACAAAATATCTCTCATGTGTGTGGGTTTGTGTGTGTGTGTGTGTGTGTGTGTGTGTGTGTGTGTGTGTTGTGTTTACATGCAATAAACCTTAATATTTCAAGAAAAATAATCTTAAATATAATAATGTTACATGCAATAAACAATATCTCAAGAAAAACGATTTTAAATATAATGTTACATGCAATAAACAGCAATTATTCAATAAAAATGATCTTACATATAATATTATCTGCAATAAACATTAATATTTCAAGAATAAAAGGATTTTAAGTATAATAATATTACCAAAACTGTACTAACATAGTATGATACCACAAAAATTACAGTATATATTAAAAATCTGCAAATAACAGGATTACTTCTATTATATTCTAGAATATTTTTTCCCCTCTGGCTCTATTTTTGTTCATCAGTTTATGTTGTTCATTACATTCCACAAATGAGAGAGATCATATGATATTTATCTTTCTCTGACTGGCTTATTTCGCTTAGCATGCTGTTTTTAAAGCCTATTTTGTCGGATATGAGTATTGCTACTCCAGCTTTTTTTCTTTTCCATTTGTATGGAAAATTTTTTTCCTTAACCTTTATCCTGTGTATGTCATTTGATTTGAGGTGAGTCTCTTATAGACAGCATATGGTTGGGTCATGTTTTTGTATCTATTCAGCTACCCTACACCTTTTGATTGGAGCATTTAATCCACTTACTTTTAGGGTTATTATTGAGATGTACTTATTTACTAGTATAGCCATTTTAATTCTGTATGGCTAGGTTTCTCTCTCAGTTTCTTCTTCTCAGCAATCCCTTACAGCAATCTCTTTAGCATTTCTTATAAATGCTGGCTTGGTGGTGATGAACTCCTTTAGCCCTTTTTTTGTCTGGGAAGCTCTTTATTTGACCATCTATTTTGAATGATAGCCTTGCTGGATATAGTAATCTTGTTCTCAGATCCTTGCTTTCCATTACCTTGAGTACTTCATGCCATTCCCTCTAGCCTGTAGAGTTTCTGATGAGAAATCAGGTGCCAGCCTTATGAGAACTCCTTTGTAGGTAACAGTTTTCTTTTCTCTTGCTGCCTTTAAGATTCTCTTTTTGTCTTTAATTTTTGGCATTTTAATTATGATGTGTCTGGGCATGGGTCTGTTTTGGTTCTTCTTGTTTGGGGTTCTCTGTGCCTCCTGAACTTGTGTGATGTTTCCTTTACCAGGTTAGGGAAGTTTTCTACCATTATTTCTTCAAACACCTTCTCTACTCCTTTCTCCCTTTCTGCCTCTTCTGGCACACCTTCTATTCTAATATTGTTACGTTTCACATTGTCCCACAGCTCCCTTAAGCTTTCCTCCTGATTTTTAATTGTTTTGTTTTCTTTTTGGTTCTCTAATTGAGTGATATTTCCAACTCTGTCTTATAATTCACCATTTTGATCCCCAACTTCCCTTAATCTGCTGTGTATTCCTTCCAACGTGTTCTTTATTAGTGTTATGTCATTCTTTATCTTGGACTATTTTTTTTCATAGTTACTATATCTTTTTTTCATACTGTTGAGCATTTTTAACATCATTACTCTGAACTCTATTTCAGATAAATTTCTTATCTCTGCTTCATTTATCTTTTCTTCTGGAGAATTTGCTAGTTCTTTCATTTGGGGGTGTTTCTTTGTTTCCTCATTTTGCTTGTCTGTTTGGGTTTGTGACTGTGTATTAGGTAGAGCCTCTACACCTCTCAATCTCTACTGTAGGATAGTGTTAACGCTGTTTCTGACAAACTGGGTCAGGCAAAGACACAAAGCCTCCAGAGACCGCCTCTGTCTACTGCACAGACTAATAGGATTCTGAAGTGAATTGCCCGCAGGCAATTGTGCTCAGGTGTGGCAAGAGTTTTTTCAACAGGGTGGGGCAGTTGCTTCTGCCTGGAGGCTAATTGTTACTTTCAATCTCTTAAATGGCCTCAGGAAAGGGTGTTTTCCAATAGGGCAGTGGTTCTTAACCTTGGCTGCACATTAGAATCACCTGGGAATCTTTTTAAAATCCTGATTTCTGGGCCTCATCCTCTGGAAATTCTGTTTGTTACTAATGTTGTGGCCCCAACCCATAACAAAGAAACAGATTTCCAGAGGATGAGGCCCAGAAATCAGGATTTTAAAAAGATTCCCAGGTGATTTCTAATGTGCAGCCAAGGTTGGGAACCACTGCAATAGGGTGTGTTGACTGTCTTCTACACAGGCAAGGCAGATGTTTGTGTGGGAAAGATGTCCTCTGCTGTGTGAGGGAATGACTCAGCCCAGGAAACTTGGGCTGTCTGCCTTCTGAGCTCTATCCCCCAAGTCCTCAGTCCTGGGTTTTGCTCTCACAGCTCCAGTCCGCTTCACCCTCCCTCTGTCAGAGCACCAGGTGGGTGGCTCCACTGGGAATTTTTGTGCATTGGCCCTTTAGGAGGGTGCCCAACCCTTCAGCTGCCACTCCCTAGCAGACAGCACCCCACTGCTTTTCACAGCTAGATGGTGATGTGGGTACCCTTCTCCTTTGGTGTTCTCTGCTGGGGAGCCCAGCTTCAGGATTAGATCCCAGAGTTCTCAGTGGCTCCCTTGCTGGGAACCAATTCCAGCATGTCATAATTTCAAGAGTTTCATCAAAAGGTTGAGGAGACTTGGGGACTCAACAGGGTTGAGTCACACATATAGTCACCTGTTGGGAATGGCTAAAGGCATTTCCCCAAACCTGAATAGGAAACTGATTGTGGCTGCCAGACAGTTAAAGGGCATCTTAATTTACATGTTATTGCCTCCTACTGGCCAAACACCTGAACAGCCGTAGGCTATTCCCCCATTCTGACAATGGACTCTGTACACTTTGAAACCTTGCCCTTTGAGGTGTATTATCTCCACCTTGCCTTAGGACAAATTAATAAAAGCAAGGGTCCTAGACAAGGAGGCACTCTTCAGTTCCTTTAGCTGAAGGTCCTCTGACCCCCAATGCCTTTAACTCATCTCCGGACTCTTAATTAGTCTCAGGATTCCTATGTCATCTACGCGCAGCACCTTTTCCAGATTCCTGAACCCTTCTTGATGCTGGGACATGAACCCCGGCATTCCCTGTGGGTTTTTTTAAAAGGAAGTTTTAAAAGATATTTGTGTTTTGTACAGTTCCAATCAGTAGAAACTTCCTGAACCCCAAGCAGAAGCTGAAAGAGAAAAACAAGAGTCCCAACCTTGAGGGATTTACATTCCAGCCTACCTGTCAATCATTGTCTACCTCTTAACAATACTATTAGGTTTCAGTTCCCTTATGAGTTTGCTTCCACACAGCTCCATAAAAGGAAGAAAAAATTTGGCATATGATGCATGAACTATTGATATACACACTTTTTTTTTTACTTAAATGAAGTCCTTGTTTTAAAAAATCTACATAGACCACTTCCTAGCCAGATCCCCAAAGGGCTTCAGGAATCTCATTGGTCTTTCATGTAGGTGATGTGGGGTTAGAGCAGCCTTGGGCAACCTACGGCCCGAGGCTGGATCCTGCCCCGTTCGGCTGTTCAATCAGGCCCGCGGAGCCGAAAGAGCAGAGGGTTCTCTTGCTCTCCCCTCCGCTCCTTCACCAGCAGCAGTGTTAACATGGCAACATCGGAAACACGGCCGCAGCTCCTTCTTCTGAGTGGGCGGATTTATATCCACCCATTCAATAGAAGGAACAACCTCTCAATCTTCCAGAGGCTCCTTGTAATGCACGCGGACGCGTCTCCTGACATCACCCTGGGAATGCGTAGACACGTTATCGTGGTGATATAGGTAGACACGCCCCTGGAGAGCACAGTATCAGAGCCTTTCTGAGGTAAGATTAAGAGCTCTACTCAAACACAATTTTTTCCTGTTCCCACATTCTGTACATCACAATGACTTGTTAATAAAACAATAAAGACTTTCAGCTGTAAAAATGCGTGCTACAGGGCATTTGTGTTAACATGCACCACTGCACATTAGCATCAACGCAAACATGATGGAAACCTGTGTACCCTGCATTAACCCTAGCTGCGCTGCATTGCAGTACTGCACCACACTGCAACGGCAGCACGGCTAGTGTGAACGAACCCTAATTCAGTGGGTTGAACAAAAAGATTGTATAGAAATGTGATGAACTAAAGATTTTATTACAAAATCGCTTAATTTCAGGGTTTCAGAAGTAATTGGACAAATGAAAAACTGAAAATCAAATGTTCATATCTAATACTTGGATGAAACCCTTTCCTGGTAATGACAGCCTGAAGTCTTGTACTTATGGACATCACCAGATGCTGGGTTTTCTCCTTTGTAATGCTCTGCCAGGCTGTCACAGTAGGGGTATATATATAAATATCCTGCCATTTCCAGCTTTTACTAAGAAAAACTGTTGCAATGGGCATTTAAAAGTGGCACTTGGTTGTTTTTATAGAGTCCAGTGGATGCAATCTGACATTGATAATGGGCTCTTTCACACTATGTGCACTGCAGCTGTTTTTTGCCAGTAACGGAAGTGATAGTGGTAACTACTGGTTACCCATGTTTTGCACTGCCTTAGCACCTCCCATACAAGTGTGTCTGGAAGACACAGCAATGTGCAGCTATGTGTGTTACCATAAACAAAGGGCCTGTGTGAAAGATACACAGGTTTCCTATGGAGGAAAGGGGTTGTTCTCTATGGTCAGGGTGTGCCTCTGTCCCATGTCTGAACTTTTTCAGATGATTTTGTTATATATATATTCTTTAGAAGACCAAAAATGTTATAGTAGAGCAAATTTAATCACTTGTTTTTATACTTTACTGTCTTATTTTAGTAAAGAATTTAATAAAAGAACAGTACTGTTGGTTTTAGCCCAATATTAAACATGAGTGGACCAAAGAAAAGGAAAGTGGACAGTGAATGCCAAGTGTTTAAGAGGGAGTAGACAACAAAATATTTTTTCACCGAAGTCCGATCAATGCCAGTATGTCTGATATGCCAGGAAACACTTGCAGTCTTCAAAGAGTACAATCTCAGCTGTCACTTTGCCACAAAGCATGGCAACTATGCTAGCAAGCAGTCACCTCAAGAACGGGAGGCTACTGCACAGAGGTTGATGGCTAAATTACAGGCTCAGCAAAATGTCTTTCACAGACAAACTGCAATTCAAGAGACAACTACCAAAGCAAGTTTTATGCTATCATTCAAATTAGCAAAAGCTAGCAAACCTCTCTCTGAAGGCGAGTTTTTGAAAGAATGTATGATAGAGACAGCAGGTCTCTTGTGTCCAGAGAGCAAAGGCAAGTTTGAAAAACTCAGCTTATCGCGCAGGACAGTGACTTGTCGAGTGGAACTGATTGATGAAGACTTGGCCAGCAAGTTAAATAGTAAGGCAGAGTTCTTTAAGTTTTAATTCACTAGCATTGGATGAAAGTAATGACGTAAAGGACACTGCTCAGCTCTTAATTCTTATCGGAGGGATTAGTGACAATTTTGAAATTACGGAGGAGTTTTTAGCCATGGAGCCACTGAAAGGAAAAACACGGGGACAGGACTTGTATGACCGGGTGTCTACTGTCATCGAGAAAATGAAGCTACCATGGAGTAAACTTGCTAATGTCACGACAGATGGATCTCCAAATTTAACTGGAAAAAATGTTGGACTGCTAAAAAGAATTCAGGATAAAGTGAAAGAGGAGAACCCTAACCAAGATGTTATTTTTCTTCACTGTATTATTCACCAGGAATCATTGTGCAAGTCTATATTACAACTTAATCATGTTGTTAATCCAGTCGTAAAGCTTGTTAATTTCATTTGAGCAAAGGGACTTGAGCACCGTCAGTTTATTAACTGATGGGAATCACCATGACTTACTTTACCACTCTCGTGTCCGCTGGTTGAGTTTGGGCAAAGTTTTCCAACGAGTGTGGGAGCTCAAAGAAGAGATTGGTGCATTTTTGAAATTAAAGGGGAAGTCTGACAAATTTACTGAGCTGAGTGACAAGAATTGGCTGTGTGACTTTGCATTTGCTGTAGATATATTTTCACATTTGAATGAGCTAAATGTGAAGCTACAGGGAAAAGATCAGTATGTACATGACATGTACACTAATGTGAAAGCCTTTAAATCAAAGCTGATTTTCTTTTCCAGACAAATTTCAAAGTCTTCACTCATTTTGCCACACTAGCCACACAGAAGGAGACCATCCAAAACGTGAAGAAATACAGCAAATCACTGGATGACCTGCATGTAGAATTCTGTCGTCGGTTTTCTGATGTTGAAAAAATTGACCAGCCACTTCAACTGGTGGCCTGTCCTTTGTCACAAAACCCTGAAACAGCACCAGAAGAGGTGCAACTGGAACTCATCGATCTTCAGTCTGACTTTGTCCTAAAGGAGAAATTCAGCTCTCTTGAACTAAGAGACTTTTATGCTTCACTTAATGAAGCCACTTTTCCAAACATCTGGAGGATGGCACAGAAGATACGGTGCTGTTTGGGTCAACCTATGTTTGTGAGCAGACATTTAGCGTCATGAACATCAACAAAGCCCCTCACAGATCCAGCTTAACTGACGAACACCTCAGATCTATCCTGAGAATAGCCACAACAAAACTAACTCCAGACATTGATGCATTAGCTAAAAAAGGAGACCAACAACACTGTTCCCACTGAAGTTGATGTTTTAAAGACCAAAAACCTTTCAACCCAGTCTACATTGCCATCTACATCTACGGCCCGGGCATAATTTGGAAGTTGCACTAAAGAAAATGTTTAATTTACTGTTTACACATTTTGTTCTTTTCTATTTGTTTTAGTTTTAAATTATTTTATTATATTTAAGTTTAATTTGAAAGGCTTTTGTACCTTTCCTTTGTTAGGCAATTTTATTTTGCCTTTGCCATCTTCAATATAAGGTATGTTATTGTGCTATGATTCCTCCATTTTTTGAAGTTTCAAATTATAATAATTAGTGTTTACATTCTTCTTGTTAAAATGTTTGAAATGAATAAAACTATTGAAATAATAAAAAAAAGACCGTACCCTTTTATGTAATGATGTTTACTTTGAATTTATATTAGTTCACACAAACACTCCATCCATGCTTTTGTTCCGGCCCTCCTGTCCAGTTTAAGAACCAATTGTGGCCCTCAAGTCAAAAAGTTTGCCCACCCCTGGGTTAGAGCCTTTTTTCCTGATCTAACAAGAATGGTGAACATGGAAGGCTAGGCAAGAAGTATGAATTCAACTACTACAATTGGTACCATAAACCATGACCCCAGGCTCCAAGCCTGGAGTAATTATTGGTGTGGCCCAGGACATCAGCTGGAGGGAAGGTGCTAGGGGAAATGGGAGAATAGGACAGTTTGTATATTCTGATTCATTTGGAACCAAGGAGGCAAACCAGAATCCAATCATGACCTCTTAGGAGCCTTAACCTGAGTGTTTATTATGATTTCTAGGGAAAGGTTTAGGATACGTAATTTTGCTTACATGTACGCATGAATATGAGTTTGCTCAGCTGTCTAAGATTAAGACATTGGCAAATCCCATCCAAAGTGCTGACTCATGGAAATCCACATTTAGAGTTCAAGGAGATAAAATGGGACATTGTGTTTTAAATTCTGGTCCAAGGTTCAGATTGTGATTATAAAACAACTCAATTTGGCCTTACAGAGACCTATAAGTATCCCATCCTTGCAGCTCCACATACTGAACCATCCTGGTCTTGTTCCCCACAGAATGGGTCTACTCCGACTCCTGGTGCTCTGCACCTTGGCCGTGAGCTGCACCACTACATCTGTGCCCCTGAAGGTCCCCAGCCACTTGCCTTTCCTCCTTCGTGGCTGCAATGATGCAGATATGCTGGCTATGGCATCATCTGTCCTGCAGGACATCAATAACGACCTAAAGGAAGGCTATGTGCTGAGCCTCAACCGAGTGAGCGCTGTCCAAGAACACAGACAGGCAAGTGACAATCCCCTACCTGGGACAGGTGTTTGCACAAGCTGCATAGGCCAGGGACAAATATTGGCAGATGCTTTCCAACTTGGAGACCTGCTGAGAAGTCTCTGCTCCCCTCTGCTGGGTTGTACTACATGCTTTTACTGTTAACAGGAACAAGTGCTAATAGTATCTTACTCTGACACTTGTCCAGTGTCCCATAGTCTATAAGACATCATCAAAAATATGATAGCCACTGGTTCCGCCATAAATCAGAAACATTTTTGACCTGTCTTTAGGGGTTTCTGCTTCATGTGGGCTGTGGTACATTTTTTCACCCCTTCCCACAGGAGGGTCTGGGATCTCTGTTCTATTTCACACTGGACGTACTGGATACTACCTGCCATGTGCTCAGCAAGAAGCCATGGTGGGACTGTGAGGAGAGGCTCCTGCATGAACAGGTAAGTGTTTGTATCCCAGGAACTTTAGGGGAGAAACAGGGTGTCCTCTGTCTACAGGGTGAAGATTACTCATTGTGTGCCATCTTTTATTTTTAAAATTTATCTTTATTGTTGAAAGTATTACAGATGTCTCATTCCCCCCACCCCCACCCCATTTACCCTCTCTAGTCTGCCCCTGCCCCCTGCCCCCTGCCCCCTGCCCAAGGCCTTTACCACACTATTGTCTGTGTCCATGGGTTATGCATATATGCATATAAGTTCTTTGGTTAATCTCTTCCCACCACCTACCTAGCCCTGCCTTCCCTCTGAGATTCATCAGTTTGTTCCATGTGTCTATGTCTCTGGCCATATTTTATTTTTTTTTAAATATACACTGAGTGCCCAGATTATTATGACCAGCCGGATTATTATCATCACCCCATCAGTACTTTATTGACACTTCCAAAAATACTGAATATTGAAAACTTTCTAAGCAAATACTCTCAAGGTTTTATTATTATTTGCATATCTAATTCAATTCATTGTACTGAGGGGTGGTCATAATAATCGGGCCACTCAGTGTATGTTTATTGATTTCAGAGAGGAGGGGAGAGGGAGAAAGAAATAGGAACATCAGTGATTAGAGAGAATCATTGATTGGCTGCCTCCTGCACATCTGACACTGGGTTTCTCCTGCATATTCCACACTGGGGATAGAGTCCAAAACCTGGGCATATGCCCTGTCTAGGAATTGAACTGTGACCTCCTGGTTCATAGGTCAACACTCAACCACTGAACCATGTGGGCAGGGCGGGGCCCTGGCCATCTTTTAAATATCCTTCTTTATAATCTCTTGACAGTGGTGACCCTGTGGTTATTCCAATTCTATTAGAAAAAACAGAGTTTAATTTGGGGGAATTTATGAGAGTCCCACTGGGGTTGTGATCCCCAAATTGTTTCCTAGTTCCAAGACCCTTCTGTAGGCTCTAAGCCTGTGTTTAAATTGTGAGAAGAAGGTCTGAGCTGTAGTGCTCTGGATGTGTGTTTAAGGAAGACTGTGGAAGCAGTAAAGGAAGAGCTTTTTATTTGTTTGGGTTTTTTGTTTGTTTGTTTTTTGCTTTTTTTGTTTTAATGAATACTAATATGAAGTTTGAGGCTGGGGAATGGAAAGGCTTACAGTTGAAGCTCTCAGAGGTGCTGTGGAAGAATTTTCTGGAATCATAGGACCTAAAGGGCCTGAGAATTGATCCTTTTAAAGATGACCATTGAAGAGGCTTGGAAATAATAATTTTTATTTGTTCTCAATTATCCTGAGTTATTTCCATTTATTGATATGACACTTTTGAGTACATGATTGTGTTTAGAAGTAAGCTATTTGATCAAGATGTCTTTTCTTATCATGTAACCAGATTTGTCAAACTGCATCTATCTGATTTTTTTTCATATTTCTTTTTTTTAAATTTTTTTGATTGCCTAAAGTATTACAAAGAGCATTACATATGTCTCCTTCTGCACCCCCCCTCCCCCTTGACATCCCCCTGGCCTCCCTTACCCCCCAGTGTCTTGTGTCCATTGGTTATGCTTATATGCATGCATACAAGTCCTTCAGTTGATCTCTTACCCACCCCTCCCACCCCTCCCAACCCTCCCTGGGCTTCCCACTGTAGTTTGACAGTCTGTTCAATGCTGCTCTGCCTCTGTACCTATTTTTGTTAATCAGTTTATATCTGATTTTAAAGAGGTGTTTCTGGGAGTCTCATTTACCCTGTTGTAAATTATATTTATCAAGGTTACACTAGCTGCTAAAACACATGTCCAAAAAGTATATACTGATTCCAACATGATAGAAGTTTATTTCTTATTCATATAAATTCAAAACAGAAATTCTTATTCAAGAGGAGGCTTTCCTCTAGGAATGACTTGGAGACCCGGGTTCCTTCCACATGTGGCTCTAGACTCTGCCACCTTCAACTAATGGCTTCTGTGGTCACCATGCTCATCTACATCAAGCTATAGAAATAGAAAAAGCATGGTGGACAGATGGCACATAGGAGATCTTCATGAGCCATCCTGGAAGTGGTTACAGCCACTTCTGCTCACCTTTTTGTGGTTAGAACTCAGTTATACACAGTCACACCTAATTGGGAGGGAAGCTGGGAAATATAGTATAGCTGTGTCCCAGGAGAAGTTTAAATTGTTTGAAACTACCCCCTGGCAGTTTCTCACTCTCAAAGCCACCAAAATTGACCTTAAATTTTTCATTATTTAAAAAGAAAATGTGCAGCCTGGCTGGTATGGCTCAGTGCTTGAGCATCGACTTATGAACCAGGAGGTCATGGTTTAACTCCTGGTCAGGGCAGATGTCAAGGGTTGCAGGCTCGATCCCCAGTAGGGGGCATGCAGGAGGCAGTCAATCAATATTTCTATCTCTCTCTCCCTCTCCCTTCCTCTCTGAAAGAAATAAAAATATATTTAAAAATAAAAAGTCCAATTTCATTTTGGGGGGTATTTTAAAAAGTCAGAGTTTGTACCATGATGTCATAAAATATGTTTGTTGGTTCCAGGTTTATGGCAAATGCAAAGCATTATATTATATGAACATGCCACTAAGAATTCTTTATTTACTTGCTTATAACTGTACTCTTCGCCCAGGTAAGAGAGCGCTCTTATTTTGTTTATTTTAATGAAAGATGAAAAAAGTGAATTAAGCAGGGCTATGCTCCTGTTCTTATTTCCTATTCATACCAAGGCCAGGTTCTTAATGTATCTGATACTTGCCTCCCCTGTGAAATTCAACTTGCACTGCTCTTCTTCCCATAATTAGTCTTCCTAAATTACCTGCAATAGTTTTATTCATGAATATTGAATTAAATCCTAAATTTTTAGTCTGACATAAATGGGATCATCTCTACACTGGTCCCCAGGCTCCCTTTCTAGCTATCTCTGCCATTACCTCCCTGACTATATCACCTTTGTACTTCATTCAACTGAAAATCCCACTCTTTTCTGAATACACATTGCACTTTCCAATCTCTGCATCTTGCTTGTACCTTTCCCTCGCTGAGGATGCCCTCCCCTGGTACCCACACCCTTGTAACTCATATTTATTCTTTAAGGTCCACTGCCAGTGTTCTCTATAGTGTTCTCTATTCAGGAAAGGAACAAACTCTCCTGCTCTCATCCTATGAAACTTAAATCTAACCACTCATGGAGCACAGACCATGCACTGCCTTGATTTGAAGTCTTCTATCTTATTTCATGCAGAATATTTTATACCTTCGTTCTTCCTGCTACAGCCTCCCCCAAGTCCCTTACAAGTGTAAGGAGTCCATAATATTGTTGAGCAAATGAACTAAGAATGAGGATGAAACTAATGACATTTCAAATATGCATATGTATTCATTCTGGATCATTCTCTTTGGAAAGCAAGCATCCAAGGCATAGGAAAATTGGATATGGCTACTTGTCAAATTGGATATGGCTACTTGGATATGTGCATGTGACTCCCCTGGTGGATCTTGTTCGAGTACAGACTTTCATTCCACAGATCTGTGGTGGGGCCCGAGAGTCTGCATTTCTAACAAGCTCCAGGTCATAACACTGCTGTTGGTTCCTTTGAGGGACAAGGCAACAGAACAAATGTTGTATTAGCCACAGTTGAAGCTTCCTGGTTGAGAAGATGAGACTTACTTAAATTAGAAAACAACAACTAGTAAAACAGATCAGGACTCAAAAGTCACAGGTACCAGAGGTATGGGAGGTCAGAAAGTGACACATTGCCGAAACTGGTTTGGCTCAGTGGATAGAGCGTCGGCCTGTGGACTGAGAGGTCCTGGGTTCGAATCCGGTCAAGGGCATGTACCTGGGTTGCGTGCACATCCCCAGTAGGAGATGTGCAGGAGGCAGCTGATCGATGTTTCCCTCTCATCGATGTTTCTAACTCTCTATCTCTCTCCCTTCCTCTCTGTGAAAAATCAATAAAATATATTTAAAAAAAAAAAAAAAGAAAGTGACACATAGGGTTGGTGCCACGAGTGACAAACTGTGGATGTAACTCCCCCAAAGAATAGCTAAATACACTCATATAAATGCACGATTCATCAACTGTTTTGCTCTATAAAAACTTGCAGAGAAGTTCCTACCCTAACTTTCACACTAGTTTTGTAACCCCCAGTCAGAAATTCTGCCTGTACCATTAGAATGATTATTCTAGCCAATCATACAATGAGTTGGCCAATTTCTGCCTGACTTACATTTTTGAATCAGAGAGAGAGAGTGCTTTCACCTTTAACATGTCACTCATTTATTCACTCAATGAGCATTTGCAAAGCACTTACATTATCTTAGGTGTTGGAGACTAAGAAATGAATAAGACATACCAATAATAAGATCCCAACCTTTTAAGATACTCAGCTGGTTTACAGAGGCAATAATGATAGAAGGTATTGAGCTACTAATAGGGGGGAAGGTTTTTGTATCAATATAAACACATATGTGTTTTGAACAAAATTCTGAGCATAAATACATTTGTGTTAGGTAAAAATAAATTTTGCTTAGATTTTTCAGTACATTATTGAAGGAATGCATGCTCATTGCAGAAAACTCACTGCTGATAGCTAACTTTCATTCCAGATAATGCCTTTTCCACGCCATCCTTGCCAAAACCGAATATCTTTTTTAATTTAATCTCTGCTTCTGCTGTGGTCATATGATTTATAGGATTAAAAACAATTAAGGAGCTTTATTTTTAAACTACTCTCTTTGGCATCAACAGTTTCTCGAAGAAAGATTTGGAGAATGTGTCCCGACTGCCCATCCCCCACTAACTTGTCAGATCCCGAAGTTCTGGAGACTGCCACTGAGACGCTTGCAAGTTTCAACAAGGACAGTGAATCAGGGCAATATTCTCTTGTCAAAGTCACCAAAGCTTCTAACCAGGTGAGGTGGAAATGCCCAGTTACACCAACAATGTCTCATGACTGTTGCTATTGATTTCTAAACTGAGAGGAGAATATTAAGGCACTTCTTTGGTCATAATCCAATCTTTACTCCCTGCTTTGGTAGACCTGAAGCACATTCAATCAATTATGTTTCAGTTTCTAAGTTATTCCATAAAATTTCCACAAGAGTTGTGAGATTTTATTTTACCTCATTGCCTTTAAGGCATGAATGGAAATGGACTCAGAGTCTCCTTGGTTTATTCTACCCAGGTTCACTATTTTCTGCTACATTCTCATATCTGATTGACCATGGATCTCATTTAGCAGGTCAGCTTCTGCTCCATGTTAAGGCCTGGAGTGGATGTTGAGTTTTGTGGATTAGGAGAAATGGAGGCTCATCTGTATTTGAATTATGTTGATATCTATCATATAAAGAAATACTAATCTAAAAACAAAACTGCTTGAAGAAAATTAAGCTCACCCAAGGGAAGGTTATTAGAACCCATTCAAATCCCTAAAAGGGAAGAAAGGAATGCTGATTATGTTTTCTAAATAACAAAATCATAATAGGGTGTTTGATCATGGTGGGAATTACAGGGACAACAGGAGACCTGTGTTGACAATGACTCAGGGAATGTACGATTTCTATAAATATAATGCTGCCAAACCTCAGTTGTTTCTCTACATAGAGAGGTTTGATTTTTATTTCTCAACTCTTGTCTCATACCAGTGGATGTATGGCCTCTCCTACTTTGTGGAATATTTAATCAAAGAGTCACCATGTATCAAAACGGAAGCCAGCAGTTGTGGATATCAGCCCACTCACTATGGGGTGAGTATTCCTGAATGTCTTCATAATTTAAGATTTGTGTTCCCAGATCATCTATAAGTATGATTGAGCATAAATTATGTATGAGCTGTCAAAGACACTTTTCTTCTCCTCAAGGAGTAACTGACTAATTAGAGGTTGAGGTGGCTCAGATGCAATAATATTTTATTGTAAATGCAATTTTCATCTGCAATGTTATGCCTTTGCAGTAAAAGATCATAGATGCT
This sequence comes from Myotis daubentonii, assembly GCF_963259705.1. Taxonomy (NCBI): domain Eukaryota; kingdom Metazoa; phylum Chordata; class Mammalia; order Chiroptera; family Vespertilionidae; genus Myotis; species Myotis daubentonii. The sequence continues at coordinate 45,291,287 of NC_081842.1, forward strand.
GTAAAATATAGAGAAACCTTCTCAGTGGTTGATTGTGGTCCTACTTATATCTGAACAAATCCAGTTACATTTAGAATACAGTTTTATTCCTTGGGCCACTCTTTAAGAAGGACAAAGTCAAACAGGATGTCTTTGAAAGAATTCATCCAAGATTAAGAGGGTGCCTTGAAGCCATCTGACATACCTGGTGGGAATGCCAGTTGGCACAACATGTTGTAACACAATTGGACAAAATGCCTCAAAGTCTTTTCCCATTTATTTACTTATCCTATCTAATAAAAGAGAAACATGGTAATTAGCTATACCTCCACTACACTTCCCATTGGCTAATCAGGACAATATGCAAATTACCTGCCAGCCAAGATGGCGGCTGGCAGCCAGGCAGCTTGAAGCGAACATGAGGCTTGCTTGCTTCAGTGACGGAGGACTGCAACATTCCCCGCCTGCCTTGCCGGCCTCTGAGCTTGCAGTTTGAAACATTGTAACAAATATAGAAGCTAAACAAAACCCCAGAAACCTGCTTTCTGCCAGCCGGGATCTCAGAGCTGGAGTTGAAACAGTGTTTCAATTATAGAACCCAAACAAACCAGATACCTGCTTTCAGCAGCCGAGGCCTCAGAGCTGGAGCCAAGCCTCAGAGCTAAAGCTGGCCCAGAATAAAAGAAAAAAGAAAAAAAGGAGCGGTTGGGAACTTCAGTCACCCGCTAGCCTGAAAACAGCCTGCAGCCCCTCACCCAGCCTGGCCAGGCACCCCTGTGGGGACCCCCACCCTGAAGGGTGTGTGACCAGCTGCAAACAGCCATGAGCCCCTCACCCAGGCTGCCAGGCACCCAAGCGGGACACCCACCCTGATCCAGGACACCCTTCAGGGCAAACCAGCCAGCCCCAACCCATGCACCAGGCCTCTATTCTATATAGTAAAAGGGTAATATGCCTCCCAGCACCGGGATCACCGGCACCGGGATCAGTGTGACAGGGGGCAGCGCCCAAACCCCCTGATCGCCCTTTGGCTCTGTGTGTGACAGTGGGCGGGGCCACAACCTCCCTATCTGCCTTGCTCTGTTCGTGACAGGGGAAGGCACCCCAAAGCCCTGATCAGCCCTGCTCTGTGTGTGACAGGTTGCGGTGTCTCAACTCCCTCCACCCCCCACGGGCCCTGCTCTGTGTGTGATAGGGTAGAGCTATAACCTCCCCATCGGCCCTGCCCTGAGTGTGACAGGGTGTGGCGCCCCAACCCCCTGATCCGCCCTGCTCTGTGTGTGACAGGGGGCGGTGCCCCAACTCCACTATTGGCCCTACTCTGTGATTGACAGGGGGGAGCTCCTCAACCCCCTGATTGGCCCTGCTCTGTGCGTGACAGGGGGGAGCTTCCCAACCCCCTGATCGACCCTGCTCTGTGAGTGAGAGGGTATGGAGCCCCAACCCCCCCGATGGGCCCTCCTCTGTGAGTGACAGGGGGCAGCACCTCAACCCCCTGATCGGCACTGCTCTGTGCATGACAGGGGGTGGCGCCGCAACCTCCCCATCGACCCTGCCTTGAGTGTGACAGGGGGCGATGCCCCAACCCCCCAATCGGCCCTACCCTTAGCATGACTGAGGGTGGCATCGCAACCTCCTGATCTGCCCTGCTCTGTGCATGACAGGGGGCGGCGCCCCAACTCCCCAATCAGCCCTGTTCTGAGCCTAACCAAGGGCTGCACCTAGGGATTGGGCCTGCCCTCTGCCACTGGGAGCAGGCCTAAGCCAGCAGGTCGTTATCTCCCGAGGGGTCCCAGACTGCTAGAGGGCACAGGCCTGGCTGAGGTACCATCTCTACCCCCCGAGTACACAAATTTTTGTGCACCGGGCCTCTAATTTATAATAACAGCTTTATTAAGACATAATTCATACACCATTAAATTCACCCTTTTAACCTATACAATTTAGTGACATTTTAGTGTATTCTCAGAGTTGTGCCACCACCAACAGTATTTAATTTTAGAATATTTTCATCAGTTTTCAAAGAAACTCCATACCCATTAGCAATCACTCTCCTTAGTCCTTTACCCATGCCCATGGAATCCACTAATCTATTTGCTATCTCTGTGACTTTACCTTTATCTGAACATTTCATATAAAGGAATCATACTGTATGGCCTTTTCAATCTGTCTTCTTTCACTTAACATTTTTTTTTTTCGAGCACCTATTATGTTCCGGGACCTTTATTTTTTTTTTTAATATATTTTTTATTGATTAAGATATTACATATGTGTCCTTGTCCCCACGTTACCCTCTACCTCCCCCCCCCCCCCCCCGCTCATACCCTCACCCCCCGGTTGTCCGTGTCCATTGGTTAGGCCTATATGCTTGCATATAAGTCCTTTGGTTGATCTTTCCCCCTTACCCCCACCCTCCCCTACCTTCCCTCCAAGGCCCGACAGTCCAAACAATGCCTCTCCGTCTCTGGATCAGTCCTTGTTCATCAGTTTATGTTGTTCATTATATTCCACAAATGAGTGAGATCCTGTGGTATTTATCCGCTCTCCAGTTCCATCCACGCTGTGGCAAATGGTAAGAGTTCCTTTTTTTTTCTTCCTCTTCTTAAAGAATACCTTTCAGCATTTCATATAATGCTGGTTTGGTGGTGATGAACTCCTTTAGCTTTTTCTTATCTGTGAAGCTCTTTATCTGACCTTCTATTCTGAATGATAGCTTTGCTGGATAAAGTAATCTTGGTTGCAGGTTCTTGCTATTCATCACTTTGAATATTTCCTGCCACTCTCTTCTGGCCTGCATGGTTTCTGTTGAGAAATCAGCTGACAGTCGTATGGGTACTCCCTTGTAGGTAACTGACTGTCTTTCTCTTGCTGCTTTTAAGATTCTATCTTTATCTTTTGCTCTTGGCATTTTAATTATGATGTGTCTTGGTGTGGTCCTCTTTGGATTCCTTTTGTTTGGGGTTCTCTGCGCTTCCTGGACTTGTAAGTCCATTTCTTTCACCAGGTAGGGGAAGTTTTCTGTCATTATTTCTTCAAATAGGTTTTCAATATCTTGCCCTCTCTCTCCTTCTGGGTACCCCTATAATTCTGATGTTGGTACGCTTGAAGTTGTCCCAGAGGTTCCTTACACTATCATCATATTTTTGGAATCTCTTTTCTTTTTTCTTTTTCAATTGGGTATTTTTTGTTTCTTTGTATTTCAAATCTTTGACTTGATTCTTGGGATCCTCTTGTCTGCTGTTGGATCTCTGTAAATTATTCTTTATTTCAGTCAGTGTATGCTTAATTTCTAGTTGGTCCTTTTTCATGTCCTCCAGGGTCTCACTATACTTATTGAGGGATTCATTAAATTTATCGGCGGTTTCCATAAAATTCTTAAAAAACCTTATAAACATGGCCTTGAACTCTATATCCAGTCGTTCGCTTTCCTCCATTTCTGCCATTTGTGACCTGTTTCTTTGTCTCCGCATTTTGGCTGCTTCCCTGTGTTGATAGAGTGGCCCTGTGTGCCAGGTGTCCTGTAGGGCCCAGTGGCTCAGCCTCCCCAGTTGCCTGAGGTGGACACTCTTGGTGCACCCCCTTGTGGGCTTTGTGCACAGTCTTGTTGTAGTTATGCCTTGGTTGTTGCAGGATCACTGGGAGGAATTGACCTCCAGGTCAATTGGCTGTGAGAATCAGCTGTGTCTGAAGTGGGAGAACTTCTGTGCTGAAGACACCCTTCTGGGGCAAGACTTGCTTCAGTGGGGCTTTGGTGCTCACTTAGTCTGCTTCCTGACTGTGTCCCTTATGGATCTGAGGAGTTGCAATCTGGATGGTCCCCCTCTGACCACTGGGTACAGTGGCTCCTGGATCTAAGGAGGTGCTAATTCAGCCTCTGCCTGAGCCCACACAGCAGGAGCCACGAAGAGGCTCAGCTGTGAAGCAATGCAAGCCGCTGCGGGGCCTTGGGCCTTCTCTTGGAAGTTCTGGGTCTGCCTAGCCCAGCTGCAGTTAGGTACATTCACATGCAAAAGACTCTGCCGCAGCCTGGGTGGGGCGGGGTCTCAGGGAATCAAAGGGCGGAGCAAGCAGCTATGGCTGATTCTCAGCCCAGCCCTAAGGAGTCGCGCGTCTCAGTGACCCGATAATTGCTGCAAGCACCTCTGAGGGAAAGCCGCCCTCAAGTTCGCCCGCTGCCAGACAGCCCAGCTTTTTCCCGTATGAGTCCTGGGTCCCCAGAGACTTCCCGGAACCGGAGTTCAGAGCAGTCGGGAGCTTGTGACTCCCTCTGGATTCAAAAAGATAGCCGCGTCCTCAGGTGCCACCCCGTTTCCGCGCGCGCAAGCCGCCGTACCTCTGTACTTAACCTCCGCAGCTCCTCTGGCTCTCAGTGTGCTTTTCTTTCCTCCTAGTTGTAGAATTTACACTCAGCCAGCATTCCTGTATTTCTGGATGATGTCCACTCTGTCCTTTTGTGGTATTTTTCAATTGTTGTGGGAGGCAGCAATTTCCCGGTGTTTATCTATGCCGCCATCTTAGTTCCTCCCACTTAACATTTTTAAAAAAAATATATTTTATTGATTTTTTTCAAGGAGGAAGGGAGAGGGATAGAGAGTTAGAAACATCGATGAGAGAGAAACATCTACCAGCTGCCTCCTGCAACCCCCCCACCCCCGCTGGGAATGTGCCCACAACCAAGGTACATGCCCTTGACCGGAATCTAACCTGGGACCTTCAGTCCACAGTCCGACACTATATCCACTGAGCCAAACCGGTTAGGGCTAACATAACATTTTTAAGGTTTATCCATTTTGTAGAATGTATGAGTGCTTCATTTCTTTTAATTATCAAATAATATTTAATTGTAGGTATATACCACATATTATTGATTCATCAGTTGATGCATATTTGGGTTTCCTCATTTGAGCTATTATGAATAATGTTGCTATGAACATTTCTGTACAAGTTTTTATGGATACATATGTTTTCATTTCTCTTGGGTATATACCTTGGACTGGGATTGCTGGGTCATATGAGAACTCTATGTTTAACCTTTTGACTAATTGTGAAAAGTGACTGCACCAGTTTTATAAACCCATCAGCAATGTAGGAGGGTTTAATTTCTCTACACACATGCCAATGCTTATTATTATTATCTGTCTTTTTATTATAGCCATCTTACTGGGTATGAGGTAATATTTTATTTTGGTTGTTATTTGCATTTTCCTCATGGCTAATGATGTTGAGGATCTTTTCAATGTGCTTACTGTACAATTGTATATGTTCTTTGGAGAAATCTATTCAAATCCTTTGTCCATTTTAAAATTGGCCTATTTATTTTTTATAGTTGATGTGTAAGAGTTCTGTGCATATTCTGTATACAATCTCCTCATCAGATATGTGGTTCTCAAATATTTTTTCCGTTGTCTGGATTGTCTTTTCATTTCCTCGATGATGTTTTTTGAAGTACAAAGTCTTTAATTTTGATGAAGTTGTAGTTGTATATTTTTTCTTTTGTTGAATGTGCTTTTGATGTCATACTTAAAACACCATTGCCTAATCCAAAATCAGTAAGATTTATTTACTCCTATGGATTCAGCCAATGGTTTTATAGTTTTATCTCTTATCTATGACCCAATTTTAGTTAATTTTTGTATATGATGAGAGGTAGGAGACTCAACTTTATTCTTTTGCATGTGGATATCCAGGTGTCCCAGCACTATTTGTTGAAAGGACTATTTCTTCCCCCATTTAATTGTCTTGCATACTTTAAGAAGATCAATTGACCATAAGTATAAGGGTTTATTTCTATACTCTCAATTTTATTCCACTGATCTATATATCTATTCTTACACCACTACCACTCTATCTTAAATATTATAGCTTTGTAGTAAGTTTTAACATTGGGAAATGTGAGTCCTCCTTGCTCTCATTCAAGATTGGTTTGGGTATTCTAGATTCCTTGAATTCTTACAACAATTTTAGGATCAGCTTGTTAGTTTTTATTTTTAAAAAGGCAATTGGAGCCCTGGCTTGTGTAGCTCAGTTGGCTGGAGCATCATCATGTATACCAAAAGGTTGCAAGTTCGATTCCTTGTCAGGGCACATACCTACTAGTACATTGTGAGTTTGATCCCCAGTTAGAGTGTTTACAGGAGGCAATTGATCAATGTTTCTCTCTCATGTAAATGCTTCTCTCTCTCTCCTTTTCTCTCTCTCTCTCAAATCAATAAAAATATGTCCTTGGGTAAGGATTAAAAGAAAACGGAGTTGGTTATTTGAGAGGGATTGGTTGCATTGAATCTGTAGATCAATATGGGAAGTATTGTCATCTTAAAAATATTAAGTCTTCCAATCTATGAATATGGATGTCTTTCCATTTTTTTAGAACTTAATTTTTTTCAACAATGTGTTGTAGTTTTCTGTGTATAAGACTTGTATTTATTTGTACACCTAAATATCTTATTCTCTTTGATGCTACCAACATATATTTGTCTTCTTAATTTTATTTTTGGATTATTCATAGCAAGTTTATAGACATAAAATTGATTTTTATATATTGATCTGTATCTTGCAACCTTGCCAAACTCATTTATTAGTTCTAATAGTTTTCCAATAGATTCCTTAAGATTTTCTATATATGTGCAAGATCATGTCATCTGCAAATAGAAATAGTTTACTTCTTCCTTTCCAATCTGCATGCCTTTATTCATTGATTTGACTAATATTCCTGGCTAGAACTTCCAGTGCAATGTTAAATAGAGGTGGGGAGAACAGATATCCTTATCTTATTCCTGTTTTTAGGGAGGGAAGGATTCAGTATTTCATTATTTAATATGATGTTGACTAGGTTTTTCATAGATACTGTTTATCAAGTTGAGAAAGTTTTCTTCTATTGTTAGTTTGTTGAATATTTTTATCAAGAGAGAGTGTTAAAGTTTGTCAAATGCTTTTTCTGTGTTAATGAGACAATCATTTGATTTCCCCCCTTTTAATCTATTAGTATTATATATAGCAATGATTGATTTTTCTATATTAATACAGTCTTGCACTTTGGGAATGAATCCCAATTGATCATAGTGTACAATACTTTTTAGATGTTGCTGAATTCCATTTGTCAGTATTTTAAAAAAGATTTTCATCTATATTCATAGGAGATACTGATCTATAGTTTATTTTTGTGTTGTCTCTGCCCTATTTTAAATATGAGTTTAACATTGGCCTCATAGAATGAGTTGAAAATTTTCTCCTATTTTATTTTGGAAGAGTTTGTTGGTATTCATTCTTCTTCAACTGTTTGGTAGAATTCACCAATAAAGCCATCTGGGCCTGAGCTATTCTTTGTGGGAAGTTTTTTTTGGACTAATAATTCAATCTCTTATGTCTATTCAGATTTTTTGATTTCTTCTTTAGTGGATTTTGGTAGCTTGTATCTTCCTAGGAATTTGTCTATTTTTTCTAAGTTATCTAATTTGCCAGTATAGTTGTTTACAGTATTCCCTTTTTATTTTTGAAGGATCTGAAATAATGTTCCCTCTTTAATTCTAATTTTAGTATTTTGAGTCTTTTTTGGGGGGTCAGTCTAGGGCTTTGTCAATTTTATTGATCTTTTCAAGGAGTCAACTTTCAGTTTTGTTTATTTTCTTTGTGTTATTTTTTATCACCTAGTTTATTTCCTCTCTATTCTTGATTTTTGCCTTCTTTGTGTTTGCATTGGGCTTATTTTATTCTACTTTTTCTAGTTTTCTAAGGTAGAGCTTAGGTTATTGATTTGTAATCTTTTTCTCTTTTCTTTTTTACAAAAAATATATTTTTGTTTATTTTAGAGAGGAAGGGAAGGGAGAAGAAAGAGAGAGAGAGAGAAACATCCTTACTGGGGATCAAACCCATAACCTGGGTATGTTTTCTGAGTGGGAATCGAACCAGCGACCTTTGAATACCTGGAAAGATGCTCAACCAACTGGCCAGGGCTCTTTTTTACATCTATAAATTATTTTTGAAGGAATTTTTTAGCTTCTCAACAAGTTGTGTACATTGTGTTTTTGTTTCCATCCATCTGAAAGTATTTTCCAATTTTCATTGTGATAGCTTCTTTGACAAATTGGTTATTTAGAAGTATGCTACTTAATTTCTATATATATATGAAATTCCCTAATTTTCTTCTGTTATTCTGTTTCTAAAAACATTTCATTGTGGTTGGAGAATGTACTTTGAATGATCTTAATTCTTAAATTTACTAAAGTTTAATTTATGGTTTATAATAAGGAATATCCTGGAGAATGTTCCATGTACACTTGAGAAGAATGTGTATTTTGCTGTTGTTAGGTGAAGCATTTGGTAATTGTCAGGGTTAGTTGGTTTATAGTGTGGTGTAAAATTTCTGTTTCCTTGTTAATATTCTGCATAGTTGTTCTATCCATTATTGAAAGTGAGGTTTCAAACTGTTACTGTTGAATTTTCTACATCTTCCTTGAATCTGTTAGTTTTGGCTAATGTACTTTGGGGCTTTGTTGAAGGTCATATATATGTATAGTTGTCATGTTTTTCTAATAAATTGACTTTTTATCATTATAAAATGTTTTTCCTTCTCTCTAGTAACAATTTTTGTCTTAAAGTCAATTTTGCCTAATATTTGTATAATCATTCCAGCTCTCTTTTGGTTACTGTTTACAGTGTGAGTTTTTTCCATCTTTTTACTTTCAACCTATGTGTGTTTCTCAAAAGCCTTTTGCAACCAGTCAATTGAATATTCTCAATTTTGTCAAGGAATAATTGGGAAAACATCTTCAGCCTATTTTGTGGAATCTCTTTTTCCCACTTGTCAATGACTTCTTGGGCAGATCTCCTAGCTATCTGATTATTTTCAAAAAGAGAAACACAATAACTATGGAAGAAATTGAAGCAGTCATCAAAAAGCTTCCATCAAACAAAAGCCCAGGACCAGACGGCTTCACAGGGGAGTTTTACCAAACATTCAAGGAAGAACTAAAACCTATCCTCCTCAGACTACTACAAAAAATTCAAGAGGAAGGAACACTTCCAAGCTCATTCTATGAAGCCAGCATCACCCTAATACCAAAACCAGGTAAAGACAACACAATGAAAGAGAATTACAGGCCAATATCCCTCATGAACATAGATGCCAAAATCCTCAACAAAATCTTAGCAAATCGGATCCAGCAGTACATCAGAAAGATCATACACCATGACCAAGTAGGATTTATCCCAGGGATGCAAGGATGGTACAATATCCGCAAATCAATAAACGTGATACATCACATAAACAAATTGAAAGAAAAAAACCACATGGTCATATCAATTGATGCAGAAAAAGCATTTGACAAAATTCAACACCCATTTTTGATAAAAACTCAAAAAGAGAAACAATTTCACTTAGGTAATTAAGATTCACTTTCAGGTATTGACTGTTCAGTCAATTCTGAAACAACAAGAAATCTCACATTTAATACAAAGTTTTCCCATTCTGTAGCTCAAGCCTGACCTAGAGCTTAAGACCTGATGTGAGGAAGGGATCAAAGTCTGTCCTTTCATTTTTTCTTTTCCTCCTGCAATCTTTTGCTTAAGTCTGGATCTTCCAAGTTCAAAGAACAATGAGAGAGGAGTAGAGAAGAGAGTACCAAGTTTTTTTACACAACTAAACCTACAGTTGTAGTTTTCTCTTGGTCTACACTGGCTTTCTATGAAACAGGCTCCAGTGTTGGTTCTCTCAGATTGTACAGCTGTGAGTTCATCCAGAGGTCTTTTCCTAGTAGGATGATGTATTCTCCAGCTGGCTCCTTGGAACTGTCCCTTCTTAGAGCCCCCACAAAATTTTACTATTAAATGCCCTGTATTTGAAAGTCCCTTCAGGTGGGCACATTCAAAAGAATACTACATATGACATTTGCTTGTCCCATGTAAACTTCACAGATTTTTACTATCTCAGACAGTGGAAACAGGCTTCCCTTGCTGCCCTTTCTTCTTACCATGGTAGGCTGCTTTACCAAGATCCTCTCTTAGAATGTTCTAAGAGAGAAACAAATCCCTATCTCCATAGCTCATATGTCCCTAAACTCTAGGATTCACACATCAAGCATGCCTTCAAACTCCCTTTTTGTGGTCTGCTTTAATTTCAGCACCACGTAGGCCTAGGAAATATGATAGCTCAGCAAATCCCAGGCTGAGTGGGAGGGGCCCGGCTCTACTTGGTACCAGTACCTGCAGTCTCTCCAGCAGGTTCACTCAGAGCCCTTTCTCTGTGTGACTTGGTGGTGAAGAGGAGAAGGGAAGGGCTGAAGCACCATTCCCCAAGTACTTTCCACATTAATGGATTTTTCCCGCTCTGAAGAATTTCTAATCTTATCTTCAAATAGTCTGGAGATGGGTGATAGAGTAATATTCAGGCATTCTCTTTAGACACATTTTAGTAAATTCAATGTGAATACTGTATTCTTAAAATTCTTTAGAAATTGAGGCAACATTTTATTATAATATTCTATTTATACTTGAAAATGTCTATCCTCTGTGACTCTAAAATTTCTCTTCCAGTAATTTACCCTAAGAAGTTAACTAGGTATATAAAAAAAAGATATAGCTTCAATGTTTAAACAAAACAAATGAGATACAATTTAGTGTCTAACAAAAGAGAGCTTGTTAAATAACAGAGAAATACTAGGTAATCATTATAAAGATCATAGAAGCCTGGTCGGTGTGGCTCAGTGGTTGAGCATCAATCCATGAACCAGAAGATGGTGGGTTTGATTTCTGATCAGGGCACATGCCCAATTGCAGGCTCAAACCCCAGCAGGGGGTGTGTAGGAGGTAGCCAAATGATGATGAAGTTTCTCTCTCATCTATGTTTCTATCTCTTCCTCTCCCTTCCTCTCTCTCTAAAATCAATAAAAACATATTTTTAAAAAGATCATAGAAGACTATTCAATGCCATAAAAGGATTTTCACAACATATTATTAACTGACAAAAGGGGGTTATAAATAATATGTAAGTTATAATCCTATTTTCTAGAAGAAAAACTATATATATGCACAGGAAAAAAAGATTAGAAGAAAAGAAATCATATCTTTCTGTGCAATTATAGGTCTTTTTATTTTCGTTCTGTTTATCCATATTCTAAATAACTATTACATGTGTAATAAGAAAACAAAATTATTTTATTTTTTAAATAAAGAAAAGTTGAAGGAGCCGAGAGTGGTTTTTTTTCTGAGAATAGTGTTAACGTGAAAGCATTCAAACTTGTAAAGAATTTTTGTGAGTTTATTTAAGTCAAACTGTCCACATTTCCTGAGAAGCAGAATCTCAAAGGTTTTGGATAATGCTCAGGAGAATGGCAGTTTTTCACTTTGTTTTATACATTACAATCAAAGGAGGAGATGTAAGTGGTTTACATAAAATCCATTGGTGATAGATTAGGGAGGTGGGAGAAAGCAAAGCTGTGGGGGAGGGAACCTCTGAGATTGAATAAAAAGTAAAAGTAAATTGATAGATACATACTTCTTTTACTTAGTTGGGTACAGGATAGTTAATGTCAAAAAGTATACTTTTTTGTACTTAGGTGGGTACAGGATAGTTTACAGTTAACAATTAACATGATAACAATAACAATGAAAGAATTTATGGTCTCTGTCCTTACAATTATCCCATTGATAATTGTAAACATTTGGTTGTGCCCTGAGGGGTCCAGAAAAGGGGAAGATACAAGTTACCCTGACATTTTAGGTAGGTTATCTTAAATGCAAAAAGACAATAAGCTCAGTTAAGGTAAAGATTGACCTTTGTCAGGAAAGATATTGGCCTAGGAAAGTGATGGTGAACCTATGACACACAAACTCATTTTTTTGGTTGATTTTTCTTTGTTAAATGGCATTTAAATATATAAAATAAATATCAAAAATATAAATCTTTGTTTTACTATGGTTGCAAATATCAAAAAATTTCTATATGTGACATGGCACCAGAGTTAAGTTAGGGTTTTTCAAAATGCTGACACACTGAGTTCAAAAGGTTCGCCATCACTGGCCTAGGACATGACTACCCACTATAAACTGCCTTTAGTTAATGTTTTAATTTCAGACCATCCTTTGTGCTTACTTTAGGTCTTTGAGTTTGCAAGACCGCCATGCAGGCCTTCCCTGAGCTTGTCAGATTAGCATGTGGCCCCTTTCATCCACAAGAGTTAACTCAGATGAAACATACATAAAGGGCTGCTCTATATGAGAGTTGAGAACAAGTTATTTAAGTGACCCTGTTATGCCCAGAATTCGGGGTCCCCAATAATACACCACCAGGGAGCCTCTTCCGATGCAAAAGCAAGGAGTCTTTATTAATCTTATTAATCAAACCTAGGTTTGGCTCCCAGCCTCTGTCCGATGCAGCGGTAAGGCGAGAGAGCGTGTCCCAGGAGAACAAAGGTTATATAGGACTAGTTAGTTGGGTGGGCTTAGGGAGTGACATGGGTTATAGAGATTGGTCATTTAGGTCAGGGTTTTTCATCAGGGTCTTACAGCAGAAAGGTCAGGAAGTGACCAGCACATTCTGAGGCTTGGGCTGTCCCCCACTATAGCCTTATCAGGACCTTAGCTGCATTCCTGGAGCTTCATTGGTCCATTCAGGTGGTGGTTGGGGGAGTTAGGTCAATACTGGCATTCTTGTGGTCACTCAGAAAAGAAGGGGGCTTGGGCTGAGGGCCCAGCCCTACAAGGCAAGATAGGGGAGAGGGAGGGGAGTATGTTTCGGCTTTGTCCTTTCAACCCAAGGGTAGAAATAAGGCCAAGAGATACACAGTCTATAGACACAGATTTCCACTTTGTATAAAGAATTTTCTAATAAAGTTTGTTCCTCAAGAAGTTTTATTTTTAAATTTTATTTATTGTTTAAAGTATTACAAATAGTACTACATATGTCTCCTTTTTTGTCCCCCCCATTGACCTTTCCCAGGCCTCCCCCCCCCCAATGCCCTCACCCCCTGTCCCTCCCAGTGTCTTGTGTCCATTGGTTATGCTTATATGCATGCATACAAGTCCTTCGGTTGATATCTTACCTCCCCCGCCCCGCCAATACTCCCCAGCCTTCCTGCTGTAATTTGACAGTCTGTTTGATGCTTCTCTGCCTCTGTATCTATCTTTTTGTTCATCAGATTATAATGTTCTTTATTATCCATAAATGAGTGAAATCATGTGGTATTTTCTTTCACTGCTTGGCTTATTTCACTTAGCGTAATGCTCTCCAGTTCCATTCATGCTGCTGCAAATGGTAAGAATTCCTTCTTTTTTATGGCAGTGTAGTTTTCCATTGTGTAGATGTACCACTGTTTTTTTCAATCCACTCATCTGCTGTAGGCTACTTAGGCTTTCCAAATCTTAGCTATTGTAAATTGTGCTGCTATTAACATAGAGGTGCATATATCCTTTCTGATTGGTGTTTCTGTTTTTTTGGATATATTCCTAGAAGTGGTATGACTGGGTCAAATGGAAGTTCCATTTTTAAATTTTGGAGGAAGTGGCATACTGTTTTCCACAATGGCTGTACCAGTCTGTATTCCCACCAGCAGTGAAGGAGGGTTCCTTTTTCTCTGCATCCTCTTCAGCACATGTCATTTGTTGATTTGTTGATGATAGCCATTCTGACAGGTGTGAGGTGATACCTCATTTTTGTTTTGATTTGCATCTCTCAGATAACTAGTGACTTTGAGCATGTTTTCATGTGTCTCTTGGCTTTCTGACTGTCCTCTTTCGAAAAGTGTCTGTTTAGGTCCTTTGCTCATTTTTTAATTGGTTTATCTTCCTTTTGTTAAGTTGTATGAGTTCCCTGTAAATGTTGGAAATTAAACTGTTATCGGTGATAATATTGGCAAATATGTTCTCCCATGCTGTGGCTTTCTTGTTGTTTTGTTGATGGTTTCTTTTGCTGTGCAGAGCTTTTTATTTTGATGTAATCTCATTTGTTTATTTTCTCCTTAGTCTCTCCCGCTCTAGGATCTGTATCTGTAAAGATATTGATATGACATATATCTGCAGTTTTTCTGCCTATGGAGTCTTGTAGGATTTTTATGGTTTCCCGTCTTCCATTCAAGTCCTTTAGCCATTTTGAGTTTGTTTTTGTGTATGGTGTAAGTGGTGATCTAGTTTCATTTCTTTGCATGTATCTGACCAAATTTTCCTGCACCATTTATTATAGAGGCTGTTTTGACTCCATTGTATTTTCTTGCCTCCTTTGTCAAATATTGAGTATAATGGCTTGGATCAATTTCTAGGTCCTCTATTCTGTTTCATTGATCTATATGTCTGTTCTTGTGTCAGTACCAAGCAGTTTTGAGAACCATGGCTTGGTAATATAGTTTGATGTCTGGTATTGTGATCCTTCCAACTTTGTTCTTCTTTCTCAGGACAGCTGTGGCTATTTGGGGTCTCTTTTTATTCCAGATGAATTTTTGGAGAGTTTGTTCTAGATCTTTGAAATATGCCATTGGTATTTTAATAGGTATTGCATTGAATCTATAGATCGCTTTAGGTCAGAGGTCCTCAAACTTTTTAAACAGGGGGCCAGTTCACTGTCCCTCAGACATTCCACACATGCGCACTGCAGGCCTGGGATAAGTCAGCTGCTAAGCAGGACAAGCAGCGGCAGCAAAAACACCCAGCGAGCCGGATAAATGTTTTCGGTGGGCTGCATGTGACCCACGGGCCATAGTTTGAGGACCCCTGCTTTAGGTAGTATGGACATTTTAATGATGTTGATTCTACCAACCCATGAACATGGTATGTTCTTCCATTTGTTTATGTCTTCCTCTATCTTTTTTTCAATGTCCTGTAGTTTTCCAAGTACAGGTCTTTTATGTCCTTGGTTAAGTTTTTTCCTAGGTATCTGAATTGTTTTTTGTGCAATGGTAAATGGGATTGCTTTTTAGTTTCTCTTTCTGTGAGTTCATTATTGGTGTATAAAAAGGCCATAGATTTCTGGATGTTAACTTTGTATCCTGCTACATTGCCAAATTCATTTATTAGGTCTAGTAGTTTTTTGATGGAGTCTTTGGGGTTTTTTATGTATAGTATCATGTCATCTGCAAATATGGACAGTTTTACTTCTTCTTTTACAATTTGAATGCCTTTTATTTCTTCTTGTCTGTTCTCTATGGCTGGTACTTCTAGTACTATGTCGAACAGGAGTGGTGAAAGTGGGCATCCCTGTCTTGGTCCTATTCTTAGGGGAAATGGGTTTAGTTTTTGCCCATTGAGTATGATGTTGGCTGTAAATTTGTTATATAGGGCTTTTATTATGTTGAGGTATGATCCCTCTATTTTCACTTTGCTGAGAGTTTTTATAGAGAAATGGTGTTGGATTTTGTCAAATGCTTTTCTGCATCAATTAATATAATTAAGTGATTTTTGTCTCTCAGTTTGTTTATGTGATATATTACATTTATTGATTTGCAGATATTGTACCATCCTTGCATCCCTGGAATAAATCCCACTTGGTCATGGTGTATGATCTTTCTAATGTATTGCTGAATCTGATTTTCTAGAATTTTGTTGAGGATTTTAGCATCTATGTTCATCAAGGATATTGGCCTGTAGTTCTCTTTTTTTGTGGTGTCTTTATCTGGTTTTGAGATTAGAGTAATGCTGGCTTCATAGAAAGAGCTTGGAAATGTGCCTTCCTCTTAAATTTTTTCGAATAGTCTGAGGAGGATAGGTTTTAGTTCTTCTTTGCATGCTTGGCAGAACTCCCATGTAAAGCTGTCCGGACCAGGGCTTTTGTTTGCTGGAAGACTTTTGATCACTGTTTCAATTTCTTCAGTAGTTATCGGCCTATTCAGGTTTTTTGATTCTTCTTGGTTGAATTTTGGGAGCTTCTATTTTTCTAAGAATATGTCCATTTCATCTAGGTCAGTGGTTCTCAACATGTGGGTTGTGATCCCTGTGGGGGTTGAACGACCCTTTCACAAGGGTCGCCTAAAACTAACAGAAAACACATATATAATTACATATTGTTTTTGTGATTAATCACTATGCTTTAATTATGTTAAATTTGTAACAATGAAATTGGGGGTCACCACAACATGAGGAACTGTATTAAAGGGTCACGGCATTAGGAAGGTTGAGAACCACTGGTTTAGAGGATTTGTCCAATGGTGATAGTGTGGTATTAAAGTCCCCTACTATGACTCTATTGCTGTCAATCTCTCCCTTGATATCCTCCAGAAGTTTTTTTTATGCATTTGGGTGCTCCTGTATTGGGTGCGTATATGTTTACCAGAGTTATTTCTTCATGTTGGATTGTTCCCATTAGTGTTATGAAGTGGCCTTCCTAATCACTTGTTATGTCCTTCACCTTGAGATCTAATTTGTCAGATATAAGTATTGCAACCCCAGCTTTTTATTCATTTTCATTCTCCTGAATAATCTTTTTCCATCCCTTCACTATCAGTCTGTGTGAGTCCTTTTTTCTGAGGTGGGTTTCCTGTAGATAGCAGATATATGGGTCATGTTTTCTTATCCACTCAGTTACCCTATGTCTTTTGATTGGGGCATTTAATCCATTTACATTGAAAGTTATTATTGATAGGTACTTGTTTTTCACCATTTTTATTGTTTATGCCTGTGTTCCTTCTTCGCTTCCTATTTCTTCTTTTTACAGCAGACCCTTTAGCATTTCTTGCATTGCTGGTTTGGTGGTAATATACTCCCTTATTCCTTTTTTGTCTGGGAAGATCCTGATTTCCCCTTCAATTTTGATTGATAACCTTGCTGGGTATGGTATTCTTGGATTCAGACCCTTCTTTTGCATGACTTTGTATATTTCATTCCATTCTCTTCTGGCCTGATGTGTTTCTGTTGAGAAATCAGTCGCTAGTCTGATGGGGGATCCTGTGTAGGTAACTTTCTGTCTCTCTCTGGCCGCTTTTAAGATTCTTACTTTGTCATTGGTGTTTACCAATTTAATTATAATGTGCCTTGGTGTCAGTCTTTTGGGGTTCATTTTGTTTGAGACTCTGTGAGCTTCTTGGATTTGTGTGAGTTTTTTCTTCCCTATATCAGGGATGTTTTCTGTCATTATTTCTTCAAACAGGTTTTCTACTCCTGCTAAGTTTCCTATCCTTCTGGCACCCCTATTATGTGAAGGTTATTTTGTTTCGTGTTGTCCCTTGGGCTCTCCTCTTGTTTTTTAAGTTTTTTTTTTCCTAGATGCTGCTCTGTTTGGGTATTTGTTTCCTACCTTGTCTTCTAGTTCACTGATGTGGTCCTCTGCTTCTTCTAGTCTACTGTTGATGCTTTTTATTGAGCTCTTTATAGCAGCAATGTCATTTTTCATTTCTTCTTGGTTCTTCTTCATTTCCTCTTTGTTCTTACACATATTGTTGAATTTGTCTTCCATTCTTTTCATCCACCTTATGACCATTTCTCTAAATTCTTTCTCTGACATATTGCTTGCCTCCATTTTGTTTACCTCTTTTTCTGGTGATGTCTTCTTTACTTTTATTTGTGGGCTGTTTCTTTGTCTCCCCATGATCTCTCTCCTCTGGGTATCTGGTTATGTAGATCTCTTTCTCCTGTATTCATTGAAAGGCACAAAATACAACACAACATACACAATGCACAAGGCACTGAACACAAATGTATTCATAGTAATAACCCCAAATAAAGGTGAACACCAGAGTAAAGAAAATTAGGGGAGAAGAAAAAAAAAGAGTTCAAAATTATATTGAGAAAAGGAAATAAAGTAAGAGAGACAAAAAAAGAGAATAATAAAGAAGGAGGGAACAAAACTATTTATGTGGGGAGAAAACTCCAATGGAACAACCACTAATCCCAAAAAATGCAAACAACAAACACCCAGAGATGAATGCAAACTACAAACAAAAGCTAATAACAAGAAAGGAGAGGAAAAACAGAAGCAAAAAACAAACAGAAACAAAAAACTTAAAAAAGAAACAATATCCACAAACAAGCACAAAAACCCCCAATCTAATCAATAATCAAGCAAACAACAACAATAGGACAGAGAGAAAGCAAGGCAAAACAAAACAAAATAAAACAAAAAACCTAGAACAAAACAAAACAAAAAAACAATAACAACCACGAAAGAAAGGGAAGAGAGAAAAAAATTTGGCTAGTGAAGAAAGAAAACAGAGAAGTATGTATGGACTTAGAGCAGGGGATCAGAAATTAGATATATAAGTAGGGTGAATTTTTAATGGGGTAAAAAGAAGGAATAGCGATAATCTAAAGCAGGAATAGGGTAAGAGAAACAGGACAACAAAAGGGGAAAGTGAGGTAGAGAGTGTTGGATAAAGGTAAAGTTGAGATAGAGCAAAATTATGCTAAAGGAAAAATGAAAATTAGAATGCACAGCACTAATGCCAATATAGAATAAAATAAAGAGAAAATAAAATGACACTTTTTAAAAAAGGTAAAATAGTAGTAGTAATAATAGTGATTAAAAATAAAATTATAGTAATTATAAAGGTAAAATCAAGTGAGGGAAAAAGAAAAAAAATTCGTTTCCTAAGTGAAAGATGAAAAAATAAAAATGTGCAGTAGTGAAGGTCATTCACTTCCACTACTGTCCTGTTTGGCGCATCAGTTTCCTGTCAGGTAGTCAGGAAAGTATTGAAGTTCCCTGCATTCCACTGCTCCTCTGTGTTGTAAGCCACAGTCCTGATTTTCAAGCAGGCAGTATTTCTTTGTTTCTTATGCTCCTTTATTTGTGTTTACATAAGAGTCAATTTGTGATTCAACCCCTGGCTGGCAGTGTTTCTGGATTGACCTCTGGGGCTATAAGTCCTCTCTAGCCAGTATTTAGATTTTGTTTTCCCTGTGGCACTTAATACTGATTTGGAAGATTGGACTGCCCAAGATTTGGTTCTCTGATCGTTACTCCCCTCTCTGATCCCCAGGTTCCACAAAAACAACTTTCCCCTGCAACCTCTTAGAGCAGTGGTTCTCAAACTTCTGGCCCTTTTAAATACAGTTCCTCATGTTGTGACCCAACCATAAAATTATTTTCGTTGCTACTTCATAACTGTAATATTGCTACTGTTATGAATTGTAATGTAAATATCTGATATGCAGGATGGTCTTAGGTGACTCCTGTGTAAGGGTTATTCGACCGCCAAAGGGGTCGCAACCCACAGGTTGAGAACCGCTGTCTTAGAGTGTCCCTAATCCAGTAATCCTATGTATTTGGCTTAGTAATCAAAAGCAAGGATTTAAAGAGAAAAAAAGGGCCAGAGTAAGTGTGTGAACTTTCAACTTTTACCCTCTGGCACTGTGCGCAACGCTGTGAACGTCTCTGTGCATGTCTTTTTCCCCCTGGTACTAAGCAGCTGGAACACTGGTAAAATTTCAGGCTGACTTTTTGTGCCCAGTTCAGCTATGGGTTAATTTTTAGAGTTCCCTTCTGCCAGCAGCCCTGCGGATCCCCTTCCACATTCACGGATCATGCTAGCCCCAACGGCCGCGGATTTTGTGGGGTGCAGACTTCTCCTGAACCTCTAGATTCCTTTGTGCACATTTCTCTCTCCAACCTGGATCACAGTCCTTACCTTTCCCTAGGCGAATTCTGACCTTTCCATAAGAAGGTGCAGAGCTCACCCGAGTCCTTGTATTCGTGCCTGAGATCCAGTGTACCTGAGTTTGCAGCTGGTCCCTGGGTGTTGTGGTTGTAGAGTCCTGGGATGTATAGGCTTCTCATAATAGCCACTCTCCCCTTCAAGATGGTGTGGTCTCCGCGGCACAGCTGGTTGCTCTGGGAGAGATTTCAGCAGCAGTGGAGGCTGTCGTTCAGGGGAGCCTGGGCCTTCGTCCCCAACAGTCCCTTGGAGTACAGCTGTTCCTCACCCACAAATATACACTCCACATATGTCCACACACTCTCCTTTCATTCTTTTACTCACAAACTATCTTGCAGTCTACCTTCACGTTGGCAGCCTTCTTTCTCCTCCTCCTCCTCAAGAAATTTTAAATTTTCCATCATTGGAGGCAATTTAGACTTGTTTAGGTGGTTATCTGGAGAGATAATCTGCCGGGGTCCAACCCCAGCGGGTCCAGGGGTCCCCAAAGGTGTGGACGGAGTCGGCGAAGAAGGAAGGACATGGAGACAGTGTTCAGTTGATCAGCAGCCTAGCCAGGATCTCCAGCCAAGTTCTGGTCTGGATCTCCAGAGAAGTTCTGCTTAGGATCTCCAGCCAGGTTCTATGTCCATGTTCTCTTGCTAGGTTCTCCAGCCATGTTCAGTTACCAGGTTCTAGTCAGGTTCTCTTGCCAATTTCTGTAGTCAGGTTCAGTCCACGATCTTTTGCCATGTTCTCTCGCTAGGTTCTGTCTCTAGGTTCTGAGGCCAGTTTCTGTCCAAGATCTTTTGCCATGTTCTCTCCAGCGAAGTTCTTCTGTCTCTAGAGAACGTTCTGTATAGGTTCTGTGCCTAGGTTCTGAGTGTAGGTTCTGTGTTCTGAGTTCTGTCTCTTTCTGTCTTGTTACATCTGTATTTATACCAGTTGATTCAATCCTGTCAATCTCTATTACAAAGGTTAGGGCGTTTCTTATCTCCATTCCAGGGAGTAAAGATTATGTAGCTTAAGCATGATTGTTCGTAGTTAAAGTGATTAATTACCCGCCTGGCACTTAGTTGAGGGGTTTTATTCCTTCCCTAACTTCAGGGGAAAATCCCTATCTGGGGAAACAACCTTTCTCATAGACCTTGGTTAAAACACATATTGCCAAGAAGGTGAGCAAACATATTAACAGTATGCCATATATGCCAGGTCCCTTGAAACAGCAAGCATGGACCGGCTCCCGGCAATAATCTATATATATATAAAAGGCTAATATGCTAAGTGTTCCTCCCTTTGTCCAACTGGCCGTTGTGATGCTCACTGACCACCAGGGGGCAGACACTGTGTGCAGGAGCTGCCAAGCTGCAGTGACTTGGCAGCAGTGGTTCTTGGGTGATGCACTCTGAAACCAAAGAGGAGGGAACCAAATTCCTCGTGGGGCTGTGTGATTCCACCTTTGGTTGTGGGTTATGTTGGTACTGGGGAACTGTCAGCCCCAAATCTGGTTTACTGAACACTTGCTTTTGCATTCCACACTCTGTACAACAGCAACTTTGCAGAGTGCCCTCTTGCACTCCAGAACCCCTCAGGGGAAGTTAGAGAGCCAGTTTTGATCCAATCCCTGCAGGCCAGGCCAAGGGACTGCACCTGGTGGAGGGACTCCACTCATTCCTCAGACTTTCAAGCCATGGTGCCACCCCAGCTGCAGCTGGCCAGGGAAGAACCACAGGAAGTTGGCTCCAGGGCATTTTTGGCCCATTTTGTTCAGTTCCACCCTGCCAGCTACCTTCTAATTAATTTTCTTTCAGTGTGCACGAATCCATGCACCATGTGACTAGTCTAGACATAATTGGCTCAGAACCTACCTATTGCATGGTAGTAGCATATAAATGTTGTTTGGCTGTTTGTGCACTCAGGCAGAAAGCAAGTTGATTTCCATTTATGATCATTGATAATTGTAAAACTCAAACAATTTTGTATCTTCTCTCTCTCTCTCTCTCTCTCTCTCTCTCTCTCTCTCTCTCTCTCTCTCTCTTTTTAGCCTGTTGGTATTTGCAGAGGTACTCTGCGTCGAAGATTTGAAGTAAAGCTTGTCAATATAAATTGTGACTTCTTTCAATCACAGGTATTTTTTCATTCTAATTGTTTGTCTTTCTGTGAAGAAAAAAAGCCGAATATCTATGTTTTAACTCTCCCTACCTCATCCTCTCATTTTATTTTCCTAAGATTCCTGATCACCATTTTATTTAGGCTGCCCTGAGGTCACACCCATAGGCTAGCTAGTTAAAGACCTGTCACTCTTTGTTTTAGTCCCAATGACTTCCTGCAGAATAATTAAGACATTCATAAGTAGGGACCTCTGAGCTTGGATGGCTCAGGCCCTGAGAACTTAAATGCAGTGTCCCAAAGACCCTTACCCTGAAGTGATGGAAGAAGTTGTTTCCATGGAAATAGTTGGTCCCATTCCAGAAGTATTTATTGAGCACTTAATATGAGACAGCTTGATATGGTTGAAAGGTGGTTGAGAGAGGCCACCTGGGTTCCAGTCCTGCTCTGCTACCTATGAGCTAGGTGACCATGGGAAAATTCTTACCTCTCTGAGTCATGGTTGCCTCATCTATGAATGGGCTTCCAATGCTTACCTCATTCAGTTTCTTGTGAGAAATTAGTGAGAAGACCTGGATAAAGGGTGCTGTATTGGGCCTGGCAGAGCCTAAACAATTAGTAATGGTGCTATTGCTGGCAGGGAGACAGCCCACAAGGGACTTTGAATATGCCATTTAAGTCCTCTGGATCAAGCTTGCTATCAAGCTTCTACCACTCCTGGTTCCTCCTGGCCCTTATCTGTTTTGCTTTACAACCCTTTTAACCAAAGGCCCATCCCTCTAGCTGACTCCCCTTGAAACATTCCATCAGAAAGGCATAGAACAGCTTAGCCTGGTACCAGCCACAGAAGAGATTTCCCTAGAAAACATTCCCTTATTGAAAGCATTTTTATTTTAGGCTCCCACCCCTAGAAGGAGAAAATTCACTGTTTACCAGAGAAACAAAAAACCTACGCACTCACCCTCCAAAGATGTGCTAAGCGGATCTGTCCAGTACCTTCATGAGCTGGATGATGAAGAATCTCAGGAAATGGATCCTGCTGAGGCCTTCCCTGTGCACCTGGATCTAACCACAAATCCCCAGGGAGAACCCCTCAATGTTTCCTTCCTCTTCCATGGGCCTATGATTAAGAAGCTATTTGTCCTACCTTTCCCCAAAGAAGAACAACGCTCTGCTCAGTGTCCTGGAAAAGCCTCCAGGAGCAACCCTATTCTTCTCCCACCATGAGAACCACATAGAGGATTCCATGAGGATGTTCTGCCCTGCAGGAGATGAGTGGTAGTGGGGAAGGGAGACAGAGAGACAGAGGACTTGGAAATAGAGAATAGCTAATAAAATGTGTCTTTTTGACTCTTCTTGACTCATCATTTTGGCTGGAAGTGGAAATGAGACCACACCCTCCACTTGTACACTGAGCTGCATGCCTTCTGAGCCATCCAAGATATCAATCCACGAATACTTGCCTCGTATGTCCTCCACCTTTCCCTTTGTAATGATTACTGACTTTTAGCCAAGTGTCTCTGATGCAGGACCTGTCATACTTAGGAATGCCCTCCTCTATCTGAGCAAGAACATATTGTTATTCTTTTGATCAAAATGAGATAAAAATTGAAGGACACCGAGAGACTGAGATTCATCACATAGTTTCATCCTCCTTCTACTCCATAATTATTTCAACACTAAATATTGGTCAGATATTGTCTGCACAGCCTTCAACCTAAAGGTGGACTTTCTTTTTCTTACCTGTATAAATAGTCTCCTAGCCCAGAACTTGATAAAGTCACTTAGCAATGGGGGTAGAAGGAAGAAACAGTTGCCCGTGGCTAAGCCTGGAGAGAATCAGATAGTGTTCCCAAGTTTGGGAGTTTTCTAGCTTATTTAATAGTTTTGCTCAGAGAATAAATTAAGAGCCCAAATAATATAAAGAGATGTAGAAAACATATAATATTATGTACATGTATATGTATATGTATATTGTGTTTATATATGATACAGATAGGCATACACATATACCTTTTTTTAATTTAAATTCTTTTTTTAAAATTAAATCTTTAGTGTTCAGATTATTACAGTTGTTCCTCTTTTTTTCCCTCATAGCTCCCCTCCACCCGGTTCCTATCACACCCTCTGCCCACCCCTACCTCTCCACTGTCCTCATCCATAGGTGTAAGATTTTTGTCCAGTCTCTTCCCACACCCACACACCCCTTTCCCTCTCCCCCCTCCCCAAAATAGTCAGTCTACTCCCTTTCTATGCCCCTGATTCTATTATATTCACCAGTTTATTCTGTTCATCAGATTATTTATTCACTTGATTTTTAGATTCACTTGTTGATAGATGTGTATTTGTTGTTCATAATTTGTATCTTTACCTTTTTCTTCTTCTTCCTCTTCTTAAAGGATACCTTTCAGCATTTCATATAATACTGGTTTGGTGGTGATGAACTCCTTTAGCTTTTTCTTATCTGTGAAGCTCTTTATCTGACCTTCAATTCTGAATGATAGCTTTGCTGTGTAATGTAATCTTGGTTGTAGGTTCTTGCTATTCATCACTTTGAATATTTCTTGCCACTCCCTTCTGGCCTGCATAGTTTCTGTTGAGAAATCAGCTGACAGTCATATGGGTATGCCTTTGTAGGTAACTGAATGTTTTTCTCTTGCTGCTTTTAAGATTCTCTCTTTGTCCTTTGCTCTTGGCATTTGAATTATGATGTGTCTTGGTGTGGTCCTCTTTGGATTCCTTTTGTTTGGGGTTCTCTGTGCTTTCTGGACTTGTAAGTCTATTTCTTTCACCAGGTAGGGGAAGTTTTCTGTCATTATTTCTTCAAATAGGTTTTCAATATCTTGCTCTCTCTCTTCTTCTGGCACCCCCACAATTCGGATGTTGGTACCCTTGAAGTTGTCCCAGAGGCTCCTTACACTATCTTCATATTTTTGGATTCTTTTTACTTTTTGTTTTTCCGGTTGGGTGTTTTTTTGCTTCTTCATATTTCAAATCTTTGGCTTGATTCTTGAGATCCTCCAGTCTGCTGATGGAACTCTGTATAATATTCTTTATTTCAGTCAGTGTATGCTTAATTTCTAGTTGGTCCTTTTTCATATCCTCGAGGGTCTCACTAGATTTCTTGAGGGTCTCACTAAATTTATCAGAGGTTTCTAGAAAATTCTTTTTTTAAAATTTTTTAAATCAAATCTTTATTGTTCAGATTATTACATTTGTTCCTCTTTTTTCCCCCCATAACTCCCCTCCACCCAGTTCCCACCCAACCCTCCTCCCTCACACCCCATCCGCTGTCCTCAACCATAGGTGAATGATTTTTGTCCAGTCTCTTCCTGCATCCCCAGCACCCCTTTTCCCCGCAAGAATAGTCAGTCCACTCCCTTTCTATGCCCGTGATTCTATTATAATCACTAGTTCATTCTGTTCATCAGATTGTTCACTTGATTTTCAGATTCACTTGTTGATAGATGTGTATTTATTGTTCAAAATTTGTATCTTTACCTTTTTTTTCTTCTTCCTCTTCTTAAAGGATACCTTTTAGAATTTCATATAATACTGGTTTGGTGGTGATGAACTCCTTTAGCTTTTTCTTATCTGTGAAGCTCTTTATCTGACCTTCAATTCTGAATGATAGCTTTGCTGGATAAAGTAATCTTGGTTGTAGGTTCTTGGCATTCATCACTTTGAATGTCTCTTGCCACTCCCTTCTGGCCTGCAAAGTTTCTGTTGAGAAATCAGCTGACATTTGTATGGGTACTCCCTTGTAGGTAACTAACTTTCTTTCTCTTGCTGCTTTTAAGATTCTCTCTTTGTCTTTTGCTCTTGGCATTTTAATTATGTGTCTTGGTGTGGTCCTCTTTGGATTCCTTTTGTTTGGAGTTCTCTGTGCTTCCTGGACTTGTAAGTCTATTTCTTTCACCAGGTAGAGGAAGTTTTCTGTCATGATTTCTTCAAATAGGTTTTCAATATCTAGCTCTCTCTCTTCTTCTGGCACACCCATAATTCAGATGTTGGTGTGCTGGAAGCTGTCCCAGAGGCTCCTTATGCTGTCTTCGTATTTTCGGATTCTTTTTTCATTTTGCTTTTCTGGTTGGGTGTTTTTTGCTTCTTCGTATTTCAAATTGTTGACTTCATTCTTGCAAGCCTCTAGTCTGCTGCTGGGAGTTTGTATAATATTCTTTATTTCAGTCAGTGTATGCTTAGTTTCTAGTTGGTTCTTTATCACAACCTTGAGGGTCTCATTAGATTTCTTGTAGATCTCATTAAGTTTATCGGCAGTTTCTAGAGAATTATTGAAAGACCTTAAAAGTGTGGTTTTGTACTCTATATCCAGTAGTTTGCTTTCCTCCATTTCTGTCATTTGTGTCATTTTTCTTTGTCTCTGCATTTTTTATGCTTCCCTGTGTTGATACAGTGGTTTTCTGTGCTAAGTGTCCTCTAGGGCCCAGTAGTTCAGCCTCCCCAATTACCTGAGGAGGACACTCTTGGTGCACCCCCTTGTGGTCTTTGTGCACAGTCTTGTTGTAGTTAAGCCTTGATTGTTGTAGGTATCACTGGGAGGAATTGGCCTCCAGGCCAATTGGCTGTGAGAATCAGCTGTGTCTGCCGTGGGAGAACTTCTGTGCTGGAGACACCCATCTGGGGCAAGACTTGCTTCAATGGGGCTTTGGTGCTCACTGAGTCTGCCCCCTGAGTGTGTCCTTTATGTTTCCATGGAGCTGCAAAGTGGAATGTCCCACTCTGACCTCTGGGCTTCCTGGCTCCTGGATATCTAGGGAGGTGCTAATCTAGCCTTTGCCTGAGGCTATCCAGCAAAAGCCTCCCTGCAGGGCTTGGGCAGGGTGGGTCCCAGGGGATCAACAGGGCGGGGCTTGCAGTTATGGCCACTCTCAGTCCTGCCCTCAGAGGCTTTGTTTCTCAATGTCCCGGTAATTGCTGTAAGCCCCTCGGTGAGAAAGCTGTCCTCGAGTTCCGACTGATGCCAGACAGTCCCGCTTCTCCCGTATGAGTCTGGGTCCCTAGAGCCTGAGACTACCTCCCGATTGAAAACAACAACCGTGCCCTCAGCCGCCAGCCCACTCCGCATGCACTTCTGCACCTTAGTATTTTACTTCCGCACTGCGCTTCCTCTGAGTCTTTGTATGCTTTTCTCTTTCCTTCTAGTTGTAGAATTTCCACTCAGCCAGTCTTCCTGTGGTTCTGGATGATGTCTGTTCTGTCTTTTAGTTGTATTCTTGAAGTGGTTGTGCTAAGCAGCAATCTCCGGTGTTTACCTATGTCGCCATCTTGGTTTTTCCTCCCAAAGTAGGTCTGGTCTATCTTAAATTTATAGCTGTATATAAAAATTTTCCACCACCATTATTATAATCTATTTCTACACATATATATCTAATTTCTGCTTTATGTATTTTAACTTCTAGCTTCTAGACCAGGGGTGGGCAAACTTTTTGACTCTAGGGCCACAATGGGTTCTTAAACTGGACCGGAGGGCCGGAACAAAAGCATGGATGGAGTGTTTGTGTGAACTAATATAAATTCAAAGTAAACATAATTACATAAAAGGGTATGGTCCTTTTTTTTTAGTTTTATTCATTTCAAATGGCCCGGATGCAGCCCGCGGGCCGTAGTTTGCCCACGGCTGTTCTAGACTATATCTTTATAAAAATAAAATTATCTTCTTTACTACCATCATGAGATTTTTTGTTACCCTGAATTTTTCTTTGTCCAATATTAATACTCTAGATCCTTTTTCTGTTTATATTTGCTTTATATAGTTTTGATCATCGGTTATGTGTAATCTACCTTTATCTTTTATATTACAAGACATTATTCTTGAAAATGTAATACATTAATTTTGTTTTTAAGTTAATACGGAAGTCTTTGCCTTTCTCATTTTAACAATGTTTTTGTTGATTTTTAGAAAGAGAGGATGGGAGAGTGAGAGTTAGAAATATCAATGAGAGAGGAACATCATTGACCAGCTGCCTCCTGCATACCCAAATCTGGGGATCCAGCCCAAAACCCAGGCCTTGTGCCCTGACCAGGAATCTAAATGTGACCTCTTGTTTCCTGGGTTGACACTCAACCACTGAGCCACACGGGGTGGTCTGGAATTCTTTGTCTTTCTAAAAGAAATTTTACCCATTCAAATATGTTATTTGTAAAAAATATTTTTATTGATTTAAGAAAGGAAAGGAAAGGGCAAGAGAGATAGAAACATCAATGAGTGAGATAACCATTGATCAGATGTCTCCTGCAGAACCCACACTAGGGATCAAGCCTGAAACCTGGGCATATGCCCTGACCAGGAATCAAACCTTGCTCAATCACTGAGCCTTGCAGCCTGGGCTATATAATTATTATTTCTATGCTAGGTATTCTGGAATTGCTCAGTTCAGTTGATAAGTGGAAATTACCAGCAACAGGCATAATTGAGGTGTTACATCTTGGAGGACAGAGCCCTCATTCCTGCCTCTAATGCACTGCAGACAGGCTTAGTTGATAATTGTCTCTTCGTGCTCATAGCTGAGCTTCCCCTGAAAGAAAATGTGCCAGAGCTGCAACCCTCCAGAAGAACAGGTCATACCATCACGTTCTGGTTGTTAGTTTGGCAGATGTTGCCACACTGGGGGTATTAGAAAGCACACATTGCTTTGTGTGCCACAGTCATCAAATGGGAATGAAGATACCTCCCAACAAGACATCATGGGGATTAAGTGTAGGTACCTGGACTCAGCAGTGCTGGCACGCAGTAGACTCTTGGCACTGCTGCTTCCCTTTCTCATGTATGGGCAGTATCGGTTAGAGTAGAATTTAACAATAAATCCGCCCATTGGGAGTGAAACCCATGAGAACCAGTACCTCTGGGTGAAGGAAGCCATCTGAAGGGAGGCCACACCCTCTGAGTTGGCTTCTGAAGGTGCTGATGAGGTAACTTGGGAAGTGCCCAGGTCTGATCCAGGTGCTGGGCAGCTCTTCAGAAAGAGACTGCCCCTGATTAAAGCTCTGACCTCTGCTGAGGACCCCACCTGTCATGCAGAAACCAGGGTGTATGCCTGGCAGTGGAAGCCACTAATGAAGGTTGCGGCTCAGCCAAGTGCATTGTTGCCTAGTGATCTGAAGTGACCATGAAGCCTGATTGCTGGATATAAAAGGGTGATCTGAGAGGAAGAACTTGTCCAGCCTGGCTCCGGAGACACTGGAGAGGCATTCCCTCCCCAGTGTAAATAAGTCACCAGGCTTCTGGTTTATACATAAGTTGCTTGTGCATAGGGTTAGTCTGAGTGACCCTGCATTCTCAGGAAAGCCTGACATCCTGGGCATCTCTTCATAAACCAGCACTGCGGCCTCCACCCTCCTTCACGAATGTGAGTATGAGACATATCTGTGGAGATCCTACCTGTCTTCCCATCTCCTCTTATCTTTTAGATTCTTTCTATTAGATTCTCTTTGGTGAGATGTTGAAGGCAAACTGTGTTCCAGGAACTTTTGTGTGGGATCCCATCTTACCCTCACATCCATCCTATGGATTCTCTGTGGCCTCAATTTATCAATGAGGAAGCTGAGATTCAGAGAGAGTGAGAAGCCTTTTTGTCACACAGCTGATGAGTGGTAGAGCTGGGATTCTAACCCAGGTTTATTTGAGCCCATAGTCTCCGCTTTAGACCACACCACCACAGGGATTCTTGGAACAAATCCCACTTTTGATGTTATAAGGTAGATTTTCCCGAAGGAAAAAGAAAAAAAAATTTATATATATATCTCCTCACTGAGGATATGTTTTTAGAGAGAGAGAGAGAGAGAGAGAGAGAGAGAGAGAGAGAGAGAGAGATATTAATGGATTGCCTACTGCACGTGCCCTGACTGGAAATCGAACCTGCAACCCTCTGATGTACAGAACAAAGCTCCAACCAACTAAGCCATGCATCCATGGCATACTAGGAATATTGTTGACACTAAAAAATGCACTCTAAATATTCTCATATTTTTCATACATTACCTAAATATGATTGATAAAAGTAAGAGTATCCAGATGTAGGATACTTTAGGAGACAGACTGCCAAAAGAGGCCTGAGGCTACTGGGTGGATTGGCAGTGACAAATACCATCCAGTTTATATATCAGACAGTGAGAAGGATTGACAGGACAGAAGGTAAACTATGTAATTCACATTTATTGATTTTATTTCTCCTGCTCCCACTTCCCTGGTTACCCTCCCTGCCTTGCTCATCAGGCATACTCCTATTCATCCCTCAAGCTCCAGATAGAATGTAACCTCTTCTGAGAACTGACTTCCCCAGCATAGCTAGTTTCTCCCCCTGTTGTTTTCTTGGTACTCACTCATTGAGGGCAAGAACTAGGTCTTCCTCTCAGAAGCCATATAGGCTAGACACTAACCCTGGCTATAAGACCTTGGGCAAGCTACTTAACCTCACTGCTCCTCAGTTTTCCTCATCTATAAAATGGGAATAACAGTGGTACCCTACAGCTCTGGGTTGGTTGTGGACCTTAAATGAGAGAAGGAAGACAGGCTTTAGCACAAGGCTGGGCACATACTGAGAATTCATCAGTGTTATTTATTATATTTGTAACACTGGGCCTTGGCAGCATAGTGAGTAGATGTTCATTCAGGATGTGGAAGGAAGAAAGATAAAGGAGAAAGGGAAAGAGAGAGAAAAACAAACCAGCTGCAGAGATCATTTCTAACCAGGTCAGAGCCAGCCTGATATTTTGGAGCTGTGGCTGCTGCACAACTTTCCTAAGTACACACCCCACCATCTCAGGTCAAGACTTCATTCCTGTATTTCTAACTCCCCAGAGACCTAATCCCAAGTACCACACCCACCCAGCTCTGCAGCAAACAATGACTCACGTGGCTGACCTGTGCTGTTCTGAAACCAATCCTAAATCGCTGCCCTGAATCACACCTGCCAGGAGGAAAATCAAATCCCTGCTTCTCCTAATCTGACTCCATTCAGGTAGACTGGGGAAAGGCGGCCAGCAGAGCCACTTGGGATCTGCACTGTGGGAGACAAGGTAAGGACCACAGGAGCAGTCAGAGCAGTGATGGCAGACATCGTCTCCAGGTGTCCTGTGTGCCAGGGCTGTGCCAAGCACCTGGCATTGTTTTTTCTGTGGCCAGTCCTTATAGCAAGCAGCCTCAGGAGAAGGGCTCCTGCTGCCTTCCTTTGACAGGGAGGAGTCTGTGCAGTCTCATCGGGTGGTCACCTGTGACTATGGACCACCATAAATGAGACTAGAACAAATTGTGGTATGTGGTAGTATGAAACAAAAAATGTAAACTTTCATATATATATATATAGTTGTTGGTAATCCTCACCTGAGGATATTTTCTCGTTAATGTTTAGAGAGAGTGGAAAGAAGGAGGAGAGACAAAGGGAAACAGCAATGTGAGAGAGACACATTGATTGGTTGCCTCTCCTACACACCCCAACTGGGGCTGGGAATTGAGCCTGCAAACAAGGTAGGTGGCCCTTACTGGAATCAAACCTGGGACACTTCAGTCCGCAGGATGATGCTCTATACACTGAGCCAAACTGGCTAAGGCTTATTCATATTTTTATATTAATTACAGATTGAAATGATAAGGTTTTCAATACATCAGGTTAAGCAAAATATTACAATTAATTTTATCTGTTGCTTTTCACTTTTTGAATGTGGTTGGAAACCACAGGGAAAGACGAAATATGTCCCCTTCTTTCTACAAGTGAGTGTAACTCTGTGTGTGTATGTGTATGTATATTGGGAGTACTGCTGTTTTATGGATAGGAAGCTAAATGTTATAGCATACCCAAGTGTAGTAAATATTAAAAATCTGCAAATAACAGGATTACTTCTATTATATTCTAGGATATTTTTACACCTCTGGCTCTATTTTTGTTCATCAGTTTATGTTGTTCATTAAATTCCACAATTGAGAGAGATCAAATGATATTTACTTTCTTGGACTGGCTTATTTCACTTAGCGTGATTCTTTCAAAGCCTATTTTGTCGGATATGAGTATTGCTACTCCAGCTTTTTTTTCTTTTCCATTTGCATGGAAAATTTTTTTCCATCCCTTAACTTTCATCCTGTGCATGTCTTTTGCTTTGAGGTGGGTCTCTTATAGACAGCATATAGTTGGGTCATGTTTTTGCATCCATTCTGCTACCCTACACCTTTTGATTAGAGCATTTAATCCACTTACTTTTAGGGTTATTATTGAGAGGTACTTATTTACTAGTATAGCCATTTTAATTCTGTATGGCTAGGTTTCTCTCTCAGTTTTTTCTTCTCAGCAATCCCTTACAGCAATCTCTTTAGCATTTCTTATAATGCTGGCTTGGTGGTGATGAACTCCTCTAGCCTTTTTTTTTTTTTTTTGTCTGGGAAGCTCTTTATTTGACCATCTATTTTGAATGATAGCCTTGCTGGATATAGAAATCTTGTTCTCAGATCCTTGCTTTCCACTATCTTGAGTACTTCATGCCATTCCCTCTGGCCTGTAGAGTTTCTGATGCGAAACCAGGTGTCAGCCTTATGGGAACTCCTTTGTAGGTAACAGTTTTCTCTTGCTGCCTTTAAGATTCTCTCTTTGTCTTTAATTTTTGGTATTTTAATTATGATGTGTCTGGGCATGGGTCTGTTTTGGTTCTTCTTGTTTTGGGTTCTCTGTGCCTCCTGAACTCATGTGATGTTTCCTTTACCAGGTTAGGGAAGTTTTCTACCATTATTTCTTCAAACACCTTCCCTATTCTTTTCTCCCTTTCTGCTTCTTCTGGCACACCTGCCATTCTGATATTGCTACGTTTCACATTGTCCGACAGATCCCTTAAGCTGTCCTCCTGTTTTTTAGTTGTTTTTTTTTCTTCTTTTTGGTTCTCTAATTGAGTGATATTTCCAACTGTGTCTTAATTCACCATTTTGATCCCCAACTTTCCTTAA
This sequence comes from Myotis daubentonii, assembly GCF_963259705.1. NCBI lineage: Eukaryota > Metazoa > Chordata > Mammalia > Chiroptera > Vespertilionidae > Myotis > Myotis daubentonii. Next base: position 45,323,864 of record NC_081842.1, read on the forward strand.
TCTGCTGTGTATTCCTTCCAACATGTTCTTTATTTGTTATGTCATTATTTATCTCCGACTGTTCTTTTTTCATAGTTACTATATCTTTTTTTCATACTGTTGAGCATTTTTAACATCATTACTCTGAACTCTGTTTCAGAAAAATTTCTTATCTCTGCTTCATTCATCTTTTCTGCTGGAGAATTTGCTAGTTCTTTCATTTTGGGTTGTTTCTTTGTTTCCTCATTTTGGTTGTCTGTTTGGGTTTGTGACTGTGTATTAGGTAGAGCCTCTACACCTCTCAATCTCTAGTGTAGGACAGTGTTAAAGGCTGTTTCTGACAAATTGGATCAGGCAAAGATGCAAAGCCTCCAGAGACCGCCTCTGTCTACAGCAGTGGTTCTCAATCCTGGCTGCACATTAGAATCACCTGGGAATCTTTTTAAAATCCTGATTTCTGGGCCTCATCCTCCGGAAATTCTGTTTTTTGGTTACTAATGTTGTGGCCCCACCCCATAATAAAGAAAAGATTCCCAGGTGATTCTAATGTGCAGCCAAGGTTGAGAACCACTGGTCTACAGACTAATAAGATTCTGAAGTGAATTGCTCCTAGGCAATTGTGCTCAGGTGTGGCAAGAGTTTTTTTTCAACAGGGTGGGGCAGTTGCTTCTGCCTGGAGGCTAATTGTTACTTTTAATCTCTTAAGTGTCCTCAGGGCAAGGTGTTTTCTAATAGGGTGAGTTGACTGTCTTCCACCCAGGCAAGGCTGATGTCTATGTGGGAAAGATGTCCTCTGCTGTGTGAGGGAATGACTCAGCCCAGGAAACTTGGGGTGTCTGCCTTCTGAGCTCTATCCCCTGAGTCCCCAGTCCTGGGTTCTGCTCTCACAGCTCCAGTCCGCTTCACCCTCCCTCTGTCAGAGCACCAGGTGGGTGGCTCCACTGGGAATTTTTGTGCATTGACCCTTTAAGAGGGTGCCCAAACTTTCAGCTGCCACTCCCACTGCTTTTCACAGATAGATGTTATGTGGGTACCCTCCTCCACTGGTGCTCTCTGCTGGGGAGCCCAGCTTCAGGATTAGATCCCAGAGTTCTCAGTGGCTCCCTGTGGGTTTTTTTTTTTTTAAATAGGGTTTTAAAAGATATTTGTGCTTTGTACAGTTCCAATCAGTAGAAACTTCCTGAACCCCAAGCAGAAGCTGAAAGAGAAAAGCAAGAGTCCCAACCTTGAGGGATTTACATTCTAGCCTACCTGTCAATCATTGTCTATCTCTTAACATTACTATTAGGTTTCAGTTTCCTTATGAGTTTGCTTCCACACAGCTCCATAAAAGGAAGAAAAAGTTTGGCATATGATGCAGGAACTATTGATATACCATTCCTCTCCCTTTTATATATATATTTTTTACTTAAATGAAGTCTTTGTTTTAAAATATCTACATAGTCCACTTTCTAGCCAGATCCTCAAAGGGATTTAGGAATCTCATTGGTCTTTCATATAGGTGATGTGGGGTTAGAGCCTTTTTTCCTGATCTAAAAAGAATGGTGAACATAGAAAGCCAGGCAGTAAGTGTGAATTCAACTAATACAATTGGTATCATGGACAGTGACCCCAGGCTCCTAGCCTGGGGTAATTATTGGTGTGGCCCAGGACATCAGCTGGAGGGAAGGTGCTAGGAGAAATGGGAGAATAAAACAGTTTGTATATTCTGATTCATTTGGAACCAAGGAGGCAAACCAGAATCCAATCATGACCTCTTAGGAGCCATAACCTGAGTGTTTATTATGATTTCTAGGGAAACGGTTAGGTTACGTAATTTTGCTTACGTGTACGCATGAACATAAGTTTGCTCAGCTGTCTAAGATTAAGACATTGGCAAATCCCATCCAAAGTGCTGACTCATGGAAATCCACGTTTAGAGTTCAAAGAGATAAAATGCGACATTGTGTTTTAAATTCTGGTCCAAGGTTCAGATTGGGATTACAAAACAACTCAAATTGGCCTTACAGAGTCCTATAAGTATCCCATCCTTGCAGCTCCACATACTGAACCATCCTGGTCTTGTTCCCCACAGAATGGGTCTACTCCGACTCCTGGTGCTCTGCACCTTGGCCGTGAGCTGCACCACTACATCTGTGCCCCTGAAGGTCCCCAGCCACTTGCCTTTCCTCCTTCATGGCTGCAATGATGCAGATATGCTGGCTATGGCCGCATCTGTTCTGCAGGACATCAATAACGACCTAAAGGAAGGCTATGTGCTGAGCCTCAACCGAGTGAGCGCTGTCCAAGAACACAGACAGGCAAGTGACAATCCCCTACCTGGGACAGGTGTTTGCACAAGCTGCATAGACCAGCCAGGGGGTAGACATCCAGGGACACATGTTGGCAGGTGCTTTCCAAGTTGGAGACCTGCTGAGAAGTCTCTGCTCCCCTCTGCTGGGTTGTACTACATGCTTTTACTCTTAACAGGAACAAGTGCTAATAGTGTCCCATAGTCTATAAGACATCATCAAAAATATGATAGCCACTGGTTCCGCCATAAATCAGAAACATTTTTGACCTGTCTTTAGGGGTTTCTGCTTCATGTGGGCTGTGGTACATTTTTTCACCCCTTCCCACAGGATGGTCTGGGATCTCTGTTCTATTTCACACTGGACGTACTGCATACTACCTGCCATGTGCTCAGCAAGAAGCCGTGGAAGGACTGTGAGGAGAGGCACCTGCATGAACAGGTAAGTGTTTGTATCCCAGGAACTTTAGGGGAGAAACAGGGTGTCCTCTGTCTACAGGGTGAAGATTGCTCATTGTGTGCCATCTTTTATTTTTAAAATTTATCTTTATTGTTGAAAGTATTACAGATGTCTCATTCCTGCCACCTCCTTCCCCATTTACCCCTCTAGCCTGCCCCTGCCCCCTGCCCCCTGCCCAAGGCCTTTACCACACTATTGTCTGTGTCCATGGGTTATGCATATATGCATATAAGTTCTTTGGTTAATCTCTTCCCACCACCTACCTAGCCCTGCCTTCCCTCTGAGATTCATCAGTTTGTTCTTTGTTTCTATGTCTCTGGCCATATTTTATTTTTTTAAAATATACACTGAGTTGGCCCATTATTATGACCAGCCAGATTATTATCACCACCCCATCAGTACTTCATTGACACTTCCAAAAATACTGAATATTGAAAACTTTCTAAGCAAATACTCTCAAGGTTTTATTATTATTTGCATAGCTAATTCACTTCATTGTACTGAGGGGTGGTCATAATAATCTGGCCACTCAGTGTATTTTTATTGATTTCAGAGAGGAAGGGAGAGAAAGAAAGAAATAGGAACATCAGTGATTAGAGAGAATCATTGATTGGCTGCCTCCTGCACATCTGACACTGGGTTTCTCCTGCATATTCCACACTGGGGATAGAGCCAAAATCCTGGGCATGTGCCCTGTCTGGGAATTGAACCGGGACCTCCTGGTTCATAGGTCAACAACGCTCAACCACTGAGCCTTGTGGGCCGGGGGGCCCTGGCCATCTTTTAAATATCCTTCTTTATAATCTCTTGACAATGGTTACCCTGTGGTTATTCCAATTCTATTAGAAAAAACAGAGTTTAATTTGGGGGAATTTATGAGAGTCCCATTGGGGTTGTGATCCCCAAATTGTTTCCTACTTCTAAGACCCTTCTGTAGGCTCTAAGCCTGTGTTTAAATTGTGAGAAGAAGGTCTGAGCTGTAGTGCTCTGGATGTTTGTTTAAGGAAGATTGTGGAAGCAGTAAAGGGAGAGCTTTTTTTTGTTTGGGTTTTTTGTTTGTTTGTTTTTAGCTTTTTTTGTTTTAATAAATACTAATATGAAGTTTGAGGCTGGGGAATGGAAAGGCTTACAGTTGAAGCTCTCAGAGGTGCTGTGGAAGAATTTTCTGGAATCAGGACCTAAAGGGCCTGAGAATTGATCCTTTTAAAGATGACCATTGAAGAGGCTTGGAAATAATAATTTTTATTTGTTCTCAATTATCCTGAGTTATTCCCATTTATTGATATGACACTTTTGAGTACATGATTGTGTTTAGAAGTAAACTAGTCCATCAATACATCTTTTCTAATCATGTAACCAAATTTGTAAAATTGCATCTATCTGATTTTAAAGAGGTGTTTCTGGGAGTCTCATTTACCCTGTTGTAAATTATATTTATCAAGGTTACACTAGCTGCTAAAACACATGCCCAAAAAGTATATACTGATTCCAACATGATAGAAGTTTATTTCTTATTCATATAAATTCAAACAGAAATTCTTATTCAAGAGGAAGCTTTCCTCCAGGAATGATTTGGAGACCCAGATTCCTTCCACATTGTGGCTCTAGACTCTGCCACCTTCAAGTAATGGCTTCTGTGGTCACCATGCTCATCTACATCAAGCTATAGAAATAGAAAAAGCATGGAGGACAAATGGCACATAGGAGATCTTCATGAGCCATCCTGGAAGTGGTTACAGCCACTTCTGCTCACCTTTTGGTGGTTAGAACTCAGTTATACACAGTCACACCTAATTGGGAGGGAAGCTGGGAAATATAGTATAGCTGTGTCCCAGGAGAAGTTTAAATTGTTTGAAACTACCCCCTGGCAGTTTCTCACTCTCAAAGCCACCAAAATTGACCTTAAATTTTCATTATTTAAATATAAAATGTGCAGCCTGGCTGGTATGGCTCAGTGCTTGAGCTTTGACTTATGAACCAGGAGGTCATGGTTTGACTCCTGGTCAGGGCACATGCCAAGGGTTGCAGGCTCGATCTCCAGTATGGGGCGTGCAGGAGGCAGTCAATCAATATTTCTATCTCTCTCTCCCTCTCCCTTCCTCTCTGAAAGAAATAAAAATATATTTAAAAATAAAAAGTCCAATTTCATTTTGGGGGGTATTTTAAAAAGTCAGAGTTTGTACCATGATGTCATAAAATATGTTTGTTGGTTCCAGGTTTATGGCAAATGCAAAGCATTATATTATGTGAACAGGCCACTAAGAATTCTTTATTTACCTGCTTATAACTGTACTCTTCGCCCAGGTAAGAGAGTGCTCTTATTTTGTTTATTTTAATGAAAGATCGAAAAAGTGAATTAAGCAGGGCTATGCTCCTGTTCTTATTTCCCATTCATACCAAGGCTAGGTTATTAATATATCTGATACTTGCCTCCCCTGTGAAATTCAACTTGCACTGCTCTTCTTCCCATAATTAGTCTTCCTAAATCACCTGCAATAGTTTTATTCATGAATATTGAATTAAATCCTAAATTTTTAGTCTGACATAAATGGGGTCATCTCTACACTGGTCCCCAGGCTCCCTTTCTAGCTATCTCTGCCATTACCTCCCTGACTATATCACCTTTATACTTCATTCAACTGAAAATCCCACTCTTTTCTGAATACACATTGCACTTTCCAATCTCTGCATCTTGCTTGTACCTTTCCCTCGCTGAAGATGCCCTCCCCTGGTACCCACACCCTTGTAACTCATATTTATTCTTTAAGGTCCACTCCCAATGTTCTCTATAGTGTTCTCTATTCAGGAAAGGAACAAACTCTCCTGATCTCATTCCTATGAAACTTTAACCTAACTACTCATGGAGCACAGGCCATGCACTGCCTTGATTTGAAGTCTTCTATCTTATTTCATGCAGAATATTTTATACTTTCTTTCTTCCTGCTACAGCCTCCCCCAAGTCCCTTACAAGTGTAAGGAGTCCATAATATTGTTGAACAAATGAACTAAGAATGAGGATGAATCTAATGACATTTCAAATATGCACATGTATTCATTCTGGATCCTTCTCTTTGGAAAGCAAGCATCCAAGGCATGGGAAAGTTGGATATGGCTTCTTGTCAAACTATTATGTGCATGTGACTCCCCTGGTGGATCTTGTTCAAGTACAGACTCTCATTCCACAGGTCTGTGGTGGGGCCTGAGAGTCTGCATTTCTAACAAGCTCCAGGTCATAACACTGTTGCTGGTTCCTTTGAGGGACAAAGCAACAGAACAAATGTTGTATTAGCCACAGTTGAAGCTTCCTGGTTGAGAAGATGAGTCTTACTTAAATTAGAAAACAACAACTAGTAAAACAGATCAGGACTCAAAAGTCACAGGTACCAGAGGTATGGGAGGTCAGAAAGTGACACATAGGGTTGGTGCCACGAGTGACAAACTGTGGATGTAACTCCCCCAAAGAATAGCCAAATACACTCATATAAATACATGACTGATCAACTGTTTTGCTCTGTAATAACTTGCAGAGAAGTTCCTACCCTGACTTTCACACTAGTTTTGTAACCCCCAGTCAGAAATTTTGGCTGTACCATTAGAATGATTATTCTAGCCAATCATACAATAAGTTGGCCAATTTCTGGGTGACTTGCATTTTTGAATCAGAGAGAGACAGTGCTTGCACCTTTAATATGTCACTCATTCAGTCACTTAGTAAGCATTTGCAAAGCACTTGCATTATCTTAGGTGTTGGAGACTAAAAAAGGAATAAGACATACCAATAATAAGATCCCAACCTTTTAAGATACTTGACTGGTTTACAGAGGAAATAATGATAGAAAGTATTGAGCTACTAATAGGGGGGAAGATTTTTGTGTCAATATAAACACATATGTGTTTTGAACAAAATTCCTAGCATAAATACATTTGTGTTAGGTGAAAAAAAATTTTGCTTAGATTTTTTTATACATTATTAAAGGAATGCATGCTCATTGCAGAAAACTCACTGCTGATAACTAATTTTCATTCCAGATAATGCTTTTTCCTTGCCAAAACTGAATATCTTTTTAAATTTAATCTCTGATTCTGCTGTGGTTATATGATTTATAGGATTAAAAACCATTAAGGAGCTTTATTTTTAAACTACTCTCTTTGTCATCAACAGTTTCTCGAAGAAAGATTCAGAGAATGTGTCCCGACTGCCCACCCCCCACTAACTTGTCAGATCCCAATGTTCTGGAAACTGCCACTGAGACGCTTGCAAAATTCAATGAGGACAGCAAATCAGGGCAATATTCTCTTGTCAAAGTCACCCGGGCTTCTAGTCAGGTGAGGTGGAAATGCCCAGTTACACCAACAATGTCTCATGACTGTTGCTATCGATTTCTAAACTGAGAGGAGAATATTAAGGCACTTCTTTGGTCATAATCCAATCTTTACTCCCTGCTTTGGTAGACCTGAAGCACATTCAATCAATTATGTTTCAGTTTCTAAGTTATTCCATGAAATTTCCACAAGAGTTGTGCGATTTGATTTTACCTCAATGCCTTTAAGGTATGAATGGAAATGGGCTCAGAGTCTCCTTGGTTTATTCTCCCCAGGTTCACTATTTACTAGTACATTCTCATATCTAATTGACCATGGATCTCATTTAACAGGTCAGCTTCTGCTCCATGTTAAGGCCTGGAGTGGATGTTGAGTTTTGTGGATTAGGAGAAATGGAGGCTCATCTGCATTTGAATTATGTTGATATCTATCATATAAAGAAATACTAATCTAAAAACAAAACTGCTTGAAGAAAATTAAGCTCACCCAAGGGAAGGTTATTAGAACCCATTCAAATCCCTAAAAGGGAAGAAAGGAATGCTGATTATGATGTTTTCTAAATAACAAAATCATAATAGGGGCTTTGATCATGGTGGCAATTACAGGGACAACAGGAGACCTGTGTTGACAATGACTCAGAGAATGTATGATTTCTATAAATATAATGCTGCCAAACCTCAGTTGTTTCTCTACATCGAGAGGTTTAATTTTTATTTCTCAACTCTTGTGTCATACCAGTGGGTGTTTGGCCCCTCCTACTTTGTGGAATATTTAATCAAAGAGTCACCATATATCAAAACGGAAGCCAGCAGTTCTGGATATCAGCCCACTGACTCTGGGGTGAGTATTCCTGAATGTTTTCCTAATTTAAGATTTGTGTTCCCAGATTATCTATAAGTATGATTGAGCACAAATGATGTATGAGCTGTCAAAGACACTTTTCTTCTCCTCAAGGAGTAACTGAGTAATTAGAGGTTGTGGTGGCTCAGATGCAATAATATTTTATTGCAAATACAATCTTCATCAGCAATGTTATGCCTTTGCAGAAAAAGATCATAGAGGCTTTAAAATATAGAGAAACCTTCTCAGTGGTTGATTGTGGTCCTACTTATATCTGAACAAATCCAGTTACATTTAGAATACGGTTTTATTCCTTAGGCCACTCTTTAAGAAGGAAAAAGTCAAACAGGATGTCTTTGAAAGAATGCATCTAAGATGATGAGGGTGACTTGAAGCCATCTGACATACCTGGTGGGAATGCCAGTTGGCACAATGTGTTGCAACACAATTGGACAAAATGCCTCAAAGTCTTTTCTCCATTTATTTATTTATTAATTTATAACTAGAGGCCCAGTGCATAAAAATCTTTGCACTCGGGGCGGGGGGGCATCCTTCAGCCCGGCCTGTGCCCTCTCGCAGTCTGGGACCCCTCGGGGGATGACCACCTGCTGGCTTTGGCCTGTTCCCTAGGGGATTGGGCCTAAGCTGGCAATCATACATCCCTCTGGCAGCCTGGCAGCCCTCGGCGATGTCCACTTGCCAGCGGGGAGCAGACCCAAGCTGCAGTCAGACATCCTTAGTGCTGCCGAGGAGGCAGGAGAGGCTCCCACCACCACTGCTGTACTGGCAGCCATCAGCCTGGCTTGGCTGAGCAGAGCTCCCCCATGTGGGAGCGCACTGACCACCAGAGAGCAGCTCTTGCATTGAGTGTCTGCCCCCTGGTGGTCAGTGTGTGTCATAGTGACCAGTCATTCCCAGTCTTTCTGCTGTTAGGGTCAGTTTGCATATTACCCTTTTACTATATAGGATAGAGGCCTGGTCCACAGGTGGGGGCCGGCTGGTTTGCCCTGAAGGGTGTCCTGGATCAGGGTGGGGGTCCCGCTTGGGTGTCTGGCCAGCCTGGGTGAGGGACTGATGGCTGTTGTCAGGCTGGCCACACCCCCTTTAGGGTGGGGGTCCCCACTGGGGTGCCTGGCCAGTCTGGGTGAGGGGCTTAGGGCCGTTTTCTATTTTTTATTCTGGGATTTATTTACGTTTATAATTGAAACTTTGTTGCCGTCACTGAGCTAATGCTCGCTCCAGCGCTGTGGCTACAGCCTGCTGAAAGCAGGTATCTGGGGTTTGTTTAGCTTCTATAATTGAAACTTTGTTGCTTTCGGAGCTCCAAGCTGGGCCGCAGCTGGCGGGGAACCTTGACTTCCTCCATCACTGGAGCAAGCAAGCCTCCTGCTCGCTTCAGCTGCGTGGCTACCGGCTCCCATCTTTGTTGGCGGTTAATTTGCATATCATCCTGATTAGCCAATGGGAAGCATAGCGAAGGTATGGTCAATTACCCATTTTGTCTTTTATTAGGTAGGATAACAGCTTTGTTAAGACATAATTCACACACCATTAAATTCACCCTTTTAACCTATACAATTTAGTGACATTTTAGTGTATTCTCAGAGTTGTGCCAGCACCATCAGTATCTAATTTTAGAATATTTTCATCAGTTTCCAAAGAAACTCCATACCCATTAGTAATCAGTCTCCTTAGTCCTTTACCCACGCTCATGGAAGCCACTAATCTATTTCTATCTCTGTGACTTTACCTTTATCTGAACATTTCATATATTGGAAACATACTGTATGGCCTTTTGAATCTGTCTTCTTTCACTTAACATAACAATTTTCATTTTTTTAATTTAAGTTTAATTTTATTTTATTTTTATTACTGTTTTACATGCAATAAATGTTAATATTTCAAGAAAAACAATCTTAAATATAATAATGTTAAATGCAATAAACATTAATAACATAACATTTTTAAGGTTTACCCATTTTGTAGAATGTATCACTGCTTCATTTCTTTTAATTATCAAATAATATTTAATTGTAGGGATATACCACATATTATTAATTCATCAGTTGATGGATATTTGGGTTTCCAAATAGGCCTAGGAAATATGATAGCTCAGCAAATCCCAGGCTGAGTGGGAGGGGCCTGGCTCTACTGGGTACCAGTACCTGCAGTCTCTCCAGCAGGTTCACACAGAGCCCTTTCTCTGTGTGATTTGGTGATGAAGAGGAGAAGGGAAGGGCTGAAGCACCATTCCCCAAGTACTTTCCACATTAATGGATTTTTCCCGCTCTGAAGAATTTCTAATCTTCTCTTCATATAGTCTGGAAGATGGGTGATAGAATAATATTCAGGCACTCTCTTTAGACACATTTTAGTAAATTCAATGTGAATACTGTATTCTTAAAATTCTTTAGAAATTGAGGCAACATTTTATTATAATATTCTATTTATACTTGAAAATGTCTATCCTCTGTGACTCTAAAATTTCTCTTCCAGTAACTTATCTTAAGAAGTTAACTAGGTATATATAAAAAGATATAGCTTCAATGTTTAAACAAAACAAATGAGATACAATTTAGTTTCTAACAAAATAGAGCTTGTTAAATAACAGAGAAATACTAGGTAATCATTATAAAGATCATAGAAGCCTGGTCGGTGTGGCTCAGTGGTTGAGCATCAATCCATGAACCAGAAGATGGTGGGTTTGATTTCTGATCAGGGCACATGCCCAATTGCAGGCTCAAACCCCAGCAGGGGGTGTGTAGGAGGTAGCCAAATGATGATGAAGTTTCTCTCTCATCTATGTTTCTATCTCTTCCTCTCCCTTCCTCTCTCTCTCTTAAATCAATAAAAACATATTTTTAAAAAGATCATAGAAGACTATTCAATGCCATAAAAGGATTTTCACAACATATTATTAACTGACAAAAGGGGGTTATAAATAATATGTAAGTTATAATCCTATTTTCTAGAAGAAAAACTATATATATATATGCACAGGAAAAAAAGATTAGAAGAAAAGAAATCATATCTTTCTGTGCAATTATAGGTCTTTTTATTTTCATTCTGTTTATCCATATTCTAAATAACTATTACATGTGTAATAAGAAAACAAACTTATTTTATCTTTTAAATAAAGAAAAGGTGAAGGAGCCAAGAGTGATTTTTTTCTGAGAAGAGTGTTAACGTGAAAGCATTCAAACCTGTAAAGAATTTTTGTGAGTTTATTTAAGCCAAACTGTCCACAATTCCTGAGAAGCAGAGTCTCAAGAGATTTGGATAATGCTCAGGAGAATGGCAGTTTTTCACTTTGTTTTATACATTACAATCAAAGGAGGAGATGTAAGTGGTTTACATAAAATCCATTGGTGATAGATTAGGGAGGTGGGAGAAAGCAAAGCTGTGGGGGAGGGAACCTCTGAGACTGAATAAAAAGTAAAAGTAAATTGATAGATAATACTTCTTTTACTTAGTTGGGTACAAGATAGTTAATGTCAACAATTATACTTTTTTTTACTTAGGTGGGTACAGGATAGTTAACAGTTAATAATTAACATGATAACAATAACAATGAAAGAATTTATGGTCGCTTTCTGACCAGCTGCAAGACAGTCCTGTTTCTCCTGGTAGGAACCTGGGACCCCAGAGTCTCGCTGTAAATGAGTTCAGTGCATTCAAGAGCTTGTATCCCCTTCCGATTGAAAGAAACCCCGCACACAGGTGCAGCAGCCTTGCGTGCACCTCCGTACCTGTGTTCTTGGTGCCTCTACCTCCTAATTGGTCTCAATGTGCTTTTTTCTTTCCTTCTAGTTGTAGAACTTCCACTCAGTCAGCTTTCCCGTGGTTCTGGATGATAGCTGTTTTGTCTTATAGTTGTGGTTTAAATGTTGTTGTGGGGGGCAGACGTACAGGTTTGTACCTTATGCCACCATCTTGGTTTTCATATAGGGCTTTTATTATGTTGAGGTGTGATCCCTCTATTTCACTTTGCTAAGAGTTTTTATCAAGAAAGGTTATTGGATTTTGTCAAATGCTTTTTCTGCATCAATTGATATGATTATGTGATTTTTGTCTCTCAGTTTGTTTATGCGATATATCACATTTATTGATTTGCAGATATTGTACCATTCTTGCATCCCTGGAATAAATTCCACTTGATCATGGTGTATGATCTTTCTAATGTATTGCTGAATCCAATTTGCTAGAATTTTGTTGAGGATTTTAGCATCTATGTTCATCAAGGATATTGGCCTGCAGTTCTCTTTTCTTGTGGTGTCTTGATCTGGTTTTGAGATTAGGGTAATGCTGGCTTCATAGAAAGAATTTGGAAGTATGCCTTCCTCTTAAATTTTTTCGAATAGTCTGAGGAGGATAGGTTTTAGTTCTTCTTTGAATGCTTCTTAGAACTCTCCTGTAAAGCTGTCCAGACCAGGGCTTTTGTTTGCTGGAAGCATTTTGATCACTGTTTCAATTTCTTCAGTAGTTATCGGCCTATTCAGGTTTTTTGATTCTTCTTGGTTGAGTTTTGGGAGCTTCTATTTTTCTAAGAATATGTCCATTTCGTCTAGGTTGTCCTTTTTGTTGAAATAGAGTTGTTCATAGTATTTTTTCATAATTGTTTGTATTTCAGTGGGATTTGTTGTTATTTCAACTCTTTCATTTTTGATTCTGTTTATTTGGCTCCTCTCTCTTTGCTTCTTGGTGAGCCTGGCTGGAAGTTCATCAATCTTGTTTACCCTTTCAAAGAACCAGCTCTTGGTTTTGTTAATCTTTTGTTTGGGACTCTGTGAGCTTCTTGGATTTGTATGAGTTTTTTCTTCCTGATATCAGGGAAGTTTTCTGTCATTATTTCTTCAAACAGGTTTTCTATTCCTTGCTCAGTTTCCTCTCCTTCTGGTACCCCTATTATGTGATGTTGTTTTGTTTCCTGTTGTCCCAAAGTTCCCTTAGGCTCTCCTCCTGTTTTTAAGTTTTGTTTTCTAGATGCTGCTCTGTTTGGATATTTTTTTCTACCTTGTCTTCTACCTCACTGATTTTGTCCTCTGCTTCTTCTAGTCTACTGTTGATGCTTTCTATTGAGTTCTTTATAGCAGCGATGTCATTTTTCATTTCTTCTTGGTTCTTCATTTCTTCTTGGTCCTTACACATACTGTTGAATTTGTCTTCCATTCTTTTCAGTGACCTAATGAACATTTCTCTGAATTCTTTCTCTGACAGGTTGCTGGCCTCCATTGCCTCCATTTCGTTTACCTCTTTTTCTGGTGATGTCTCCTTTTCTTTCATATGCGGGATGTTTCTTTTTTTTTTGATGTTAATTTGCTTTATTAGGCAAGATTATATTATCAAATTATAACTTTTTTTTTTTTTGCACCCAGATTCATTCAACCTAATGCACATTCAACTCTCCAATTAGTAGCAACTTCTCTGGGCTTGGAGAGTTCTACAGTTCTTTTTTTCTTTTTATTTTTTTATTGCTTACAGTATTACAAAGGGTATTACATATGTGTCCCTTTTTTTCCCCTGCCCTTGACAATCCCCTGGCCTCCCCTACCCCCCAGTGTCTTATGTCCATTGGTTATGCTTATATGCATGCATACAAGTCCTTTGGTTGATCTCTTACCCCCTCCCTCCTGCCCCCCACCCCTCCCCGGCCTTCCCGCTGCAGTTTGACAATCTGTTTGAGGCAGCTCTGCCTCTGTATCTATTATTGTTCAAAAGTTTATAATGGTCTCTATTATCCATGAATGAGTGAGATCATGTGGTATTTTTCCTTCATTGACTGGCTTATTTCACTTAGCATAATGCTCTCCAGTTCCATCCATGCCGTTGCAAATGGTAAGAGTTCCTTCTTTTTTACAGCAGCATAGTATTCCATTGTGTAGATGTACCACGGTTTTCTAATCCATTCATCTACTGATGGGCACTTAGGCTGTTTCCAGATCCTAGCTATGGTGAATTGTGCTGCTATGAACATATGGGTGCATATATCCTTTCTGGTTGGCGTTTCTGGTTTCTTGGGATATATTCCTAGAAGTGGGATCACAGGGTCAAATGGGAGTTCCATTTGTAGTTTTTTGAGGAAACTCCGTACTGTCTTCCATAGTGGCTGCACGAGTCTGCATTCCCACCAGCAGTGCACAAGTGTTCCTTTTTCTCCACATCCTCTCCAGCACTTGTTGTTTGTTGATTTTTTGGTGATAGCCAATCTGACAGATGTGAGATGGTACCTCATTGCTGTTTTGATTTGCATCTCTCAGATGATTAGTGACTTTGAGCATGTTTTCATATGTCTGTTGGCTTTCTGAATGTCCTCTTTTGAAAGGTGTCTATTTAAGTCCTTTGCCCATTTTTTGATTGGATTGTTTATTTTCCTTTTGTTAAGTTGTATGAGTTCCCTATAAATTTTGGAGATTAGGCCCTTATCAGATATGACATTGGCAAATATGTTTTCCCACGCAGTGGGTTTTCATGTTGTTTTGTTGATGGTTTCTTTTGCTGTGCAGAAGCTTTTTATTTTGATGTAGTCCCATTTGTTCAGTTTCTCTTTAGTTTCAAGTGCCCTAGGAGCTGTATCAGTGAAGAAATTGCTTTGGCATATGTCTGAGATTTTGTTGCCTTTGGATTCTTCTAGAATTTTTATGGTTTCCTGTCGTACATTTAAGTCCTTTATCCATTTTGAGTTTATTTTTATGTATGGTGTAAGTTGGTGATCTAGTTTCATTTTCTTGCATATATCTGTCCAATTTTCCCAACACCATTTATTGAAGAGACTATCTTGGCTCCATTGTATGTTCTTGCCTCCTTTGTCAAATATTAATTGAGCATATTGGTTCGGGCCGATTTCTGAGCTCTCTATTCTATTCCATTGATCTATATGCCTGTTCTTGTGCCAGTACCAGGCAGTTTTGAGAACAGTGGCTTTGTAATACATCTTGATATCTGGTATTGAGATCCCCCCTACTTGGTTCTTTCTCAGGATTTCTGCAGCTATTTGGGGACTTTTTTTTATTCCAGATGAATTTTTGGAGAGTTCGTTCTAGATCTGTGAAGTATGCTGTTGATATTTTAATGGGAAGTGCATTGAATTTATAGATTGCTTTGGGTAGTATGGACATTTTAATGATGTTGATTCTACCAATCCATGAACACGGTATGTTCTTCCATCTGTTTATGTCTTCCTCTATCTCTTTTTTCAATGTCCTGTAGTTTTCTGAGTAGAGGTCTTTTACCTCTTTAGTTAAGTTTATTCCTAGGTAGCTTAATTTTTTTGGTGCGATGCTGAATGGGATTGTTTTTATAATCTCTCTTTCTGAAAGTTCACTATTGGTGTATAGAAATGCCTCAGATTTCTTGGGGTTAATTTTGTATCCTGCTACATTGCCAAATTCATGTATTAAGTCTAGTAGCTTTTTGATGGAGTCTCTAGGGTTTTGTATGTATAATATCATATCATCCGCAAATAAGGACAGTTTTACTTCCTCTTTTCCAATTTGGATGCCTTTTATTTCTTCTTCTTGCCTAATTGCGATGGCTAATACTTCCAGTACTATGTTGAACAGGAGTGGTGATAGTGGGCATCCCTGTCTTGTTCCTGTTCTTAGGGGAAATGGTGTTAGTTTTTGTCTATTGAGTATGATGTTGGCTGTGGGCCTGTCATATATGGCTTTTATTATGTTGAAGTATGATCCTTCTACTCTCGCCTTGCTGAGAGTTTTTATCAAAAATGGGTGTTGAATTTTGTCAAATGCTTTTTCTGCATCAATTGATATGACCATGTGGTTTTATTTTTTCAGTTTGTTTATGTGATGTATCACATTTATCGATTTGCGGATATTGTACCATCCTTGCATCCCTGGGATAAATCCTACTTGGTCATGGTGTATGATCTTTCTGATGTACTGCTGGATCCGATTTGCTAAGATTTTGTTGAGGATTTTGGCATCTATGTTCATGAGGGATATTGGCCTGTAATTCTCTTTCATTGTGTTGTCTTTACCTGGTTTTGGTATTAGGGTGATGCTGGCTTCATAGAATGAGCTTGGAAGTGTTCCTTCCTCTTGAATTTTTTGTAGTAGTCTGAGGAGGATAGGTTTTAGTTCTTCCTTGAATGTTTGGTAAAACTCCCCTGTGAAGCCGTCTGGTCCTGGGCTTTTGTTTGCTGGAAGCTTTTTGATGACTGCTTCAATTTCTTCCATATTTATTGGCCTATTGAGATTTTTAGATTCTTCCTGATTGAGTTTTGGAATGTTGTATTTTTCTAGGAATTTGTCCATTTCCTCCAGGTTGTCTAGTTTGTTGGAGTAGAGCTGTCCATAGTATTTTTTAACAATCGTTTGTATTTCTGTGGGATCTGTTGTTATTTTGCCTCTATCGTTTCTGATTTTGTTTATTTGGGTCCTCTCTCTTTGCTTCTTGGTGAGTCTGGCTAGAGGTTTGTCAATCTTGTTTATCCTTTCAAAGAACCAGCTCTTGGTTTCATTGATTTTCTGTATTGTTTTTTTTGGTCTCTATGTCATTTATTTCTGCTCTAATCTTTATTATCTCCTTCCTTCTGCTCACTCTGGGGTTTTCTTGTTGCTGTCTTTCTAATTCTTTGAGTTGTAGAGTTAGATGATTTACTACCATTTTTTCTTGTGTTTTGAGATAGGCCTGTAGAGCTATAAACTTCCCTCTCAGGACTGCTTTCATTGTGTCCCATAGGTTTTGGATTGTTGTGTTTTCATTGTCATTAGTTTCCAGGATGTTTTTAATTTCTTCTTTGATCTCATCGTTAACCCAATCAATATTTAATAACATGCTATTCAGCTTCCAAGTGTTTGAGTATTTGGGGTTGTTTTTATTGTAGTTTATTTCTGATATTATGCCCTTGTGGTCTGAGAAGATGCTTTTTATGATTTCTATCTTCTTGAATTTGGGGAGACTTTGCTTGTTACCCAATATGTGGTCTATTTTTGAATATGTCTCATGAGCATCAGAGTGGAATGTATATTCCGTGGCTTTGGGGTGAAGTGTTCTGAAGATGTCTATTAAGTCCATCTGATCTAGTGAGTCATTTAGGATTGCTGTTTCTTTGCTGATTGTTTTTCTAGAGGACTTATCCAGTGATGTCAGTGGTGTATTAAAGTCCCCTACTATGATTGTATTGTTGTCAATCTCTCCTTTGATATCTTCCAGGAGTTTTTCTTATAAATTTGGGTGCTCCTGCATTGGGTGCATATATGTTTACCAGAGTTATATCTTCTTGTTGTATTGATCCCTTTAGTATTATGAAGTGGCCTTCCTTATCTCTTGTTATGGCCTTCACTTTGAGGTCTATTTTGTCCAATATAAGTATTGATACCCCAGCTTTCTTTTCCTTTCCATTTGCCTGAAAGATATTTTTCCATCCCTTCACTTTCAGTCTGTGTGAGTCCCTTCTAATGAGGTGGGTCTCTTGTAGAGAGCAGATGTATGAGTCATGTTTTTTTATCCATTCAGCCAGTTGATGTCTTTTGGTTGGAGCAGCGGGCTGTTTCTTTGTCGCCACATGATCTCTCTTCTCTGGGTATCTGGTTATGTAGATCTCTCTCTCCAGCATTGATTGAAAGGCACAAAATACAACACAACAACACATAATTCACAAGGCACTGAACACAAATGTATTCACGATAGTACTAACCCCAAATAAAGGTGACCGCTAGAGTAAAGAGAATTAGGGGATAAGAAAAAAAAAAAGGAGTGCAAAAATTATATTGAGAAGAGGAAAAAAGTAAGAGAGAAAAAGAAAGAGAATAATAAAGAAGGAGGGGAAAAAACTATTTATGTGGGGAGAAAACTCCAATAGAACAACCATTAATCCTAAAAAAATGTAAACAACAAACACCAAGAGATGAATACAAACTACAAACAACAACTAATAACAAGCGAGGAAAGGAAAAACGGAAGCAAAAGACAAACAAAAACAAAAATAAAAAACACAAAAAAGAGAAACAATCTCACAAACAAGCACCAAAAAAACCAATCTAATCAACAATCAAGCAAATAACAACAATAGGACAGAGAGAAAGCAAGGCAAAACAAAACAAAATAAAACAAAAAACCTAGAACAAAACAAGACAAAAAAACAATAACAACAACATAAACCACACAAAAAAAGGGAAGAGAGAAAAATAATTGGTTAGTGAAGTAAAGAGAGAGGTATGTATGGACTTAGAGCAGGGGATCAAACATTAGATATATAAGTAGGGTGAAAAAACAGGGAAAAGAGAAGGAATAGGGATAATCTAAAGCAGGAATAGGGTCAGAGAAACAGGACAACAAAAAGGGAAAAGTGAGGAAGAGAGTGTTGGCATAAAGAATGAGCAAAATGATGCTAAAGAAAAAATGAAAAAAGAATGCACAACACTAATGCCAAAATAAAATAAAATAAAGAGAAAATAAAATGACACTTAAAAAAAAGTAAAATAGTAGTAGTAATAATACTGATTAAAAATAAAAATATAATAATTAAAAGGGTAAAATCAAGTGAGGAAAAAAAGAAAAAAATAGTTTTCTAAGGAAAAGATGTTAAAATAAAAATGTGCAATAGTGAAGGTCATTCACTTCCTCTACTGTCCTGTTTGGCACACCAGTTTCCTGTCAGGTAGTCAGGACAGTATTGACATTCCCTGCATTCCACTGCTCCTCTGTGTTGTAAGCCATAGTCCTGATTTTTAAGCAGGCAGTACTTCTTTGTTTCTTAGACTCCTTTATTTGTGTTTACACCTGAGATCAGTGGAGCCGTGAGGCCTCCCGGCACCGGGATCAGCGGAGACTCCCAGCACTGGGATCAGTGGAGCCGCGAGGCCTTCTGGCCCCTGGAACAGTGTGACAGGGGGCAGCGCCCAAACCCCCTGATCGCCCTGCGGCTCTGTGTGTGACAGAGGGCGGGGCCACAACCTCCCTATCCGCCCTGCTCTGTTTGTGACGGGGAAGGTGCCCCAACACCCTGATTGGCCCTGCTCTGTGCCTGATGGGGGGAGCTCCCCAACCCCCCTGATCAGCCCTGCTCTGTGTGTGACAGGGTGCGGCATCCCAACCCCCCATGGGCCCTGCTCTGTGTGTGATGGGGTGAAGCCACAACCTCCCCATTGGCCCTGCCCTGAGTGTGACCGGGGGGAGTGCCTGAACCCCCTGACCGGCCCTGCTCTGTGGGTGACAGGGGGCAGTGCCCCAACTCCCCTATCGGCCCTACTCTGTGCATGACAGGGGGGAGCTCCCCAACCCCCTGATTGGCTCTGCTCTGTGCATGACAGGGGGGAGCTCCCCAACCCCCTTATCGGCCCTGCTCTGTGCATGACAGGGGGCAGTGCATCAACTACCCTATCGGCCCTACTCTGTGCATGACAGGGGGTGGTGCCGCAACCTCCCCATCGACCCTGCCATGAGTGTGACAGGGGGTGGTGCCCCAAGCCCCCAATCGGCCCTATCCTGAGCATGACTGAGGGTGGCATTACAACCTCCCAATCTTCCCTGCTCTGTGCATGACAGGCGACGGTGCTCCAACTCCCCAATCGGCCCTGCTCTGAGCCTGACCAGGGGCTGCACCTAGGGATTGAGCCTGCCCTCTGCCACCCGGAAGCGGGCCGAAGCCAGCAGGTCGTTATCTCCCGAGTGGTCCCAGACTGTGAGAGGGCACAAGTGGGGCTGAGGGACACCCCCCCACCCCAGAAGTGCACAAATTTTTGTGTACCGGGCCTCTAGTCTATATATATAAAAGGCTAATAGGCTAACTGTTCCTCACTCCATCCAACTGGTTGCTATGATGCTCACTGACCACCAGGGGGCAGACACTGTATGCAGGAGCTGCCAAGCTGCAGTGACTTGGCAGCAGTGGTTCTTGGGTGATGCACTCTGAAACCAAAGAGGAGGGAGCACAATTCCTCGTGGGGCTGCATGATTCCACCTTTGGCTGTGGGTTATGTTGTTGCTGGGGAACTGTCAGCCCCAAACCTGGTTTACTGCACACTTGCTATTGCGTTCCACACCCTGTACAACAGCAACTTTGCAGAGTGCCCTCTTGTACTCCAGAACCCCTCAGGGGAAGTTAGAGAGCCAGTTTTGGCCCAATCCCCACAGGTCAGGCCAAGGGACCCCAGCTGGCAGAGGGACCCCACTCATTATTCAGACTTTCAAGCCATGGTGCCACCCCAGCTGCAGCTGGCCAGGGAAGAACCACAGGAAGTTGGCTCCAGGTCATGTCTGGCCCATCTTGTTCAGTTCCACCCTGCCAGCTACCTTCTAATTAATTTTCTTTCAGTGTGCACGAATCCATGCACCATGTGACTAGTCTAGACATAATTGGCTCAGAACCTACCTATTGCATGGTAGTAGCATATAAATGTTGTTTGGCTGTTTGTCCACACAGGCAGAAAGCAAGTTGATTTCCATTTACGATCATTGATAATTGTAAAACTCAAACAATTTTGTATCTTCTCTCTCTCTCTCTCTCTCTTTTTTTAGCCTGTTGGTATTTGCAGAGGTTCTCTGAGTCGAAGATTTAACGAAAAGCTTGTTGATATAAATTGTGACTTCTTTCAATCACAGGTATTTTTTCATTCTAATTGTTTATCTTTCTCGGAAGAAAAAAAGCAGAATATCTATGTTTTAATTCTCCCTACCTCATCCTCTCATTTTATTTTCCCAAGATCCATGATCATCCTTTTATTTAGGCTGCCCTGAGGTCACACCCATAGGCTAGCTAGTTAAAGACCTGTCACTCTTTGTTTTAGTCCCAATGAGTTCCTGCAGAATAATTAAGACTTTCATAAATAGGGAGCTCTGAGCTTAGGTGGCGCAGGCCTTGAGAACTTAAATTCAATGTCCCAAAGACCCTTACCCTGAACTGATGGAAGAAGTTGTTTCCATGGAAATAGTTGGTCCCATTCCAGAAGTATTTATTGAGCACTTAATATGAGACAGCCTGATATAGTTGAAAGGGTGGTTGAGAGAGGCCACCTGGGTTCCAGTCCTGCTCTGCTACCTATGAGCTAGGTGACCATGGGAAAATTCTTACCTCTCTGAGTCATGGTTGCCTCATCTATGAATGGGCTTCCAATGCTTACCTCATTCAGTTTCTTGTGAGAAATTAGTGAGAAGACCTGGATAAAGGGTGCTGTATTGGGCCTGGCAGAGCCTAAACAATTAGTAATGGTGCTATTGCTGTCACACTAGGAGCAGGGAGACAGCCCACTAGGGACTTTGAATAAGCCATTTAAGTCCTCTGGATCAAGCTTGCTATCAAGCTTCTACCACTCCTGGTTCCTCCTGGCCCTTATCTGTTTTGCTTTATAACCCTTTAACCAGAGGCCCATCCCTCTAGCTGACTCCCCTTGAAACATTCCATCAGAAAGGCATAAAATAAACCAGCCACAGAAGAGATTTCCCTAGAGAACATTCCCTTATTGAAAGCATTTTTATTTAAGGCTCCCACCCCTAGAAGGAGAAAATTTGCTGTTTACCAGAAAATTTTTGTTTTACCAGAAAAACAAATCCATGCACTCACCCTCCAAAGATGTGCTAAGCGGATCTGTCCAGTACCTTCCTGAGCTGGATGATGAAGAATCTCAGGAAACAGATCCTGCTGAGGCCTTCCCTGTGCACCTGGATCTAACCACAAATCCCCAGGGAGAACCCCTCAATGTTTCCTTCCTCTTCCATGGGCCTATGATTAAGAAGCTGTTTGTCCTACCTTTCCCCAAAGAAGAACAACGCTCTGCTCAGTGTCCTGGAAAAGCCTCCAGGAGCGACCCTATTCTTCTCCCACCATGAGAACCACATAGAGGATTCCATGAGGATGTTCTGCCCTGCAGGAGATGAGTGGTAGTGGGGAAGGGAGACAGAGAGACAGAGGATTTGAACATAGAGAATAGCTAATAAAGTGTGTCTTTTTGACTCTTCTTGGACTCATCATTTTTGCTAGAATTGGAAATGAGACCACAC
Organism: Myotis daubentonii; assembly: GCF_963259705.1. NCBI lineage: Eukaryota > Metazoa > Chordata > Mammalia > Chiroptera > Vespertilionidae > Myotis > Myotis daubentonii. Next base: position 45,345,715 of record NC_081842.1, read on the forward strand.
CCTCCGCTTGTACACTGAGCTGCATGCCTTCTGAGCCATCCAAGATATCAATCCACGAATACTTGCCTCGTATGTCCTCCACCTTTCCCTTTGTAACGATTACTGACTTTTAGCCAAGTGTCTCTGATGCAGGACCTGTCATACTTAGGAATGCCCTCCTCTATCTGAGCAAGAACATATTGTTATTCTTTTGATCAAAATGAGATAAAAATTGAAGGACACCGAGAGACTGAGATTCATCACATAGTTTCATGCTCCTTCTACTCCATAATTATTTCAACACTAAATATTGGTCAGATATTGTCTGCACAGCCTTCAACCTAAAGGTGGACTTTCTTTTTCTTACCTGTATAAATAGTCTCCTAGCCCAGAACTTGATAAAGTCACTTAGCAATGGGGGTAGAAGGAAGAAACAGTTGCCTGTGGCTAAGCCTGGAGAGAATCACATAGTGTTCCCAAGTTTGGGAGTTTTCTAGCTTATTTAATAGTTTTGATCAGAGAATAAATTAAGAGCCCAAATAACATTCATTCCCAATTTTCCCCCTTAAAAATATATAAAGAGATGTAGAAAACATATAATATTATGTACATGTATATGTATATGTATATTGTGTTTATATATGATACAGATAGGCATACACATATACTTTTTTTTAATTTAAATTCTTTTTTTAAAATTAAATCTTTAGTGTTCAGATTATTACAGTTGTTCCTCTTTTTTTCCCTCATAGCTCCCCTCCACCCAGTTCCTACCGCACCCTCTGCCCACCCCCCCTCTCCACTGTCCTCATCCATAGGTGTAAGATTTTTGTCCAGTCTCTTCCCGCACCCACACACCCCATTCCCTCCCCCTCCAAGAATAGCCAGTCCACTCCCTTTCTATGCCCCTGATTCTATTATATTCACCAGTTTATTCTGTTCATCAGATTATTTATTCACTTGATTTTTAGATTCACTTGTTGATAGATGTGTATTTGTTGTTCATAATTTGTTTCTTTACCTTTTTCTTCTTCTTCCTCTTCTTAAAGGATACCTTTCAGCATTTCATATAATACTGGTTTGGTGGTGATGAACTCCTTTAGCTTTTTCTTATCTGTGAAGCTCTTTATCTGACCTTCAATTCTGAATGATAGCTTTGCTGTGTAATGTAATCTTGGTTGTAGGTTCTTGCTTTCATCACTTTGAATGTTTCTTGCCACTCCCTTCTGGCCTGCATAGTTTCTGTTGAGAAATCAGCTGACAGTCATATGGGTATGCCCTTGTAGATAACGGAATGTTTTTCTCTTGCTGCTTTTAAGATTCTCTCTTTGTCCTTTGCTCTTGGCATTTTAATTATGATGTGTCTTGGTGTGGTCCTCTTTGGATTCCTTTTGTTTGGGGTTCTCTGTGCTTCCTGGACTTGTAAGTCTATTTCTTTCACCAGGTAGGGGAAGTTTTCTGTCATTATTTCTTCAAATAGGTTTTCAATATCTTGCTCTCTCTCTTCTTCTGGCACCCCCACAATTCGGATGTTGGTACCCTTGAAGTTGTCCCAGTGGCTCCTTACACTATCTTCATATTTTTGGATTCTATTTTCTTTTTGTTTTTCCGGTTGGGTGTTTTTTTGCTTCTTCATATTTCAAATCTTTGGCTTGATTCTTGCGATCCTCCAGTCTGCTGATGGAACTCTGTATAATATTCTTTATTTCAGTCAGTGTATGCTTAATTTCTAGTTGGTCCTTTTTCATATCCTCGAGAGTCTCACTAGATTTCTTGAGGGTCTCACTAAATTTATCAGAGGTTTCTAGAAAATTCTTTTTTAAAAATTTTTTTAATCAAATCTTTATTGTTCAGATTATTACATTTGTTCCTCTTTTTTCCCCCCATCACTCCCCTCCACCCAGTTCCCACCCAACCCTCCTCCCTCACTCCCCATCTGCTGTCCTCAACCATAGGTGAATGATTTTTGTCCAGTCTCTTCCTGCATCCCCAGCACCCCTTTTCCCCGCAAGAATAGTCAGTCCACTCCCTTTCTATGCCCCTGATTCTATTATAATCACCAGTTCATTCTGTTCATCAGATTGTTCACTTGATTTTCAGATTCACTTGTTGATAGATGTGTATTTATTGTTCAAAATTTGTATCTTTACCTTTTTTTTCTTCTTCCTCTTCTTAAAGGATACCTTTTAGCATTTCATATAATACTGGTTTGGTGGTGATGAACTCCTTTAGCTTTTTCTTATCTGTGAAGCTCTTTTTCTGACCTTCAATTCTGAATGATAGCTTTGCTGGATAAAGTAATCTTGGTTGTAGGTTCTTGGCATTCATCACTTTGAATGTCTCTTGCCACTCCCTTCTGGCCTGCAAAGTTTCTGTTGAGAAATCAGCTGACATTTGTATGGGTACTCCCTTGTAGGTAACTAACTTTCTTTCTCTTGCTGCTTTTAAGATTCTCTCTTTGTCTTTTGCTCTTGGCATTTTAATTATGATGTGTCTTGGTGTGGTCCTCTTTGGATTCCTTTTGTTTGGAGTTCTCTGTGCTTCCTGGACTTGTAAGTCTATTTCTTTCACCATTTGGGGGAAGTTTTCTGTCATTATTTCTTCAAATAGGTTTTCAATATCTTGCTCTCTCTCTTCTTCTGGCACCCAAATAATTTGGATGTTGGTACACTTGAAGCTGTCCCAGAGGCTCCTTATGCTATCTTCGTATTTTCGGATTCTTTTTTCATTTTGCTTTTCTGGTTGGGTGTTTTTTGCTTCTTCGTATTTCAAATTGTTGACTTCATTCTTGCAATCCTCTAGTCTGCTGCTGGGAGTCTGTATAATATCCTTTATTTCAGTCAGTGTATGCTTAATTTCTAGTTGGTTCTTTATCACAACCTTGAGGGTCTCATTAGTTTTCTTGTAGATCTAATTAAGTTTATCGGCAGTTTCTAGAGAATTATTGAAAGACCTTAAAAGTGTGGTTTTGAACTCTATATCCAGTAGTTTGCTTTCCTCCATTTCTGTGATTTGTGTCATTTTTCTTTGTCTCTGCATTTTTTATGCTTCCCTGTGTTGATACAGTGGTTTTCTGTGCTAAGTGTCCTCTAGGGCCCAGTGGTTCAGCCTCCCCAATTACCTGAGGAGGACACTCTTGGTGCACCCCCTTGTGGTCTTTGTGCACAGCCTTGTTGTAGTTAAGCCTTGATTGTTGTAGGTATCACTGGGAGGAATTGGCCTCCAGGCCAATTGGCTGTGAGAATCAGCTGTGTCTGCAGTGGGAGAACTGTGCTGGAGACATCCATTTGGGCAAGACTTGCTTCATTGGGGCTTTGGTGCTCACTGAGTCTGCCCCCTGAGTGTGTCCTTTATGTTTCCATGGAGCTGCAAACTGGAATGTCCCACTCTGACCTCTGGGCTTCCTGGCTCCTGGATATCTAGGTAGGTGCTAATCTAGCCTTTGCCTGAGGCTATCCAGCAAAAGCCTCCCTGCAGGGCTTAGGCAGGGTGGGTCCCAGGGGATCAACAGGGTGGGGCTAACAGTTATGGCTACTCTCAGTCCTGCCCTCAGAGGCTTTGTTTCTCAATGTCCCGGTAATTGCTGTAAGCCCCTCGGTGAGAAAGCTGTCCTCGAGTTCCAACTGATGCCAGACAGTCCCGCTTCTCCCGTATGAGTCTGGGTCGCTAGAGCCTGAGACTCCCTCCCGATTGAAAACGACAACCGTGCCCTCAGCCGCCAGCCCACTCCGCATGCACTTCTGCACCTTAGTATTTTACTTCCGCACTGCGCTTCCTCTGAGTCTTTGTATGCTTTTCTCTTTCCTTCTAGTTGTAGAATTTCCACTCAGCCAGTCTTCCTGTGGTTCTGGATGATGTCTGTTCCGTCTTTTAGTTGTATTCTTGAAGTGGTTGTGCTAAGCAGCAATCTCCGGTGTTTACCTATGCCGCCATCTTGGTTTTTCCTCCCAAAGTAGGGCTGGTCTATCTTAAATTTATAGCTGTATATAAAAATATTCCACCACCATTATTTTAATCTATTTCTACACATATATATCTAATTTCTGCTTTATGTATTTTAACTTCTTGCTTCTAGACCAGGGGTGGGCAAACTTTTTGACTCGAGGGCCACAATGGGTTCTTAAACTGGACCGGAGGGCCGGAACAAAAGCATGGATGGAGTGTTTGTGTGAACTAATATAAATTCAAAGTAAACATAATTACATACAAGGGTATGGTCCTTTTTTTTTTAGTTTTATTCATTTCAAACGGGCCGGATCCAGCCCGCGGGCCGTAGTTTGCCCACGGCTGTTCTAGACTATATCTTTATAAAAATAAAATTATCTTCTTTACTACCATCATGAGATTTTTTGTTACCCTGAATTTTTCTTTGTCCAATATTAATACTCTAGATCCTTTTTCTGTTTATATTTGCTTTATATAGTTTTGATCATCGGTTATGTGTAATCTAACTTTATCTTTTATATTACAAGACATTATTCTTGAAAATGTAATACATTAATTTTGTTTTTAAGTTAATACGGAAGTCTTTGCCTTTCTCATTTTAACAATGTTTTTGTTGATTTTTAGCAAGAGAAGATGGGAGAGTGAGAGTTAGAAATATCAATGAGAGAGGAACATCATTGACCAGCTGCCTCCTGCATACCCAAATCTGGGGATCCAGCCCGAAACCCAGGCCTTGTGCCCTGACCAGGAATCTAAATGTGACCTCTTGTTTCATGGGTTGACACTCAACCACTGAGCCACAGGGGCTGGTCTGGAATTCTTTGTCTTTCTAAAAGAAATTTTACCCATTCAAATATGTTATTTGTAAAAAATATTTTTATTGATTTAAGAAAGGAAAGGAAAGGGCAAGAGAGATAGTAACATCAATGAGTGAGAGAACAATTGATATGTCTCCTGCAGAACCCACACTAGGGATCAAGCCTGCAACCTGGGCATATGCCCTGACCAGGAATCAAACCTTGCTCAATCACTGAGCCTTGCAGCCTGGGCTATATAATTATTATTTCTATGCTAGGTATTCTGGAATTGCTCAGTTCAGTTGATAAGTGGAAATTACCAGCAACAGGCATAATTGAGGTGTTACATCTTGGAGGACAGAGCCCTCATTCCTGCCTCTAATGCACTGCAGACAGGCTGAGTTGATAATTGTCTCTTTGTGCTCATAGCTGAGCTTCCCCTGAAAGAAAATGTGCCAGGGCTGCAGCCCTCCATGAGAACAGGTCATACCATCACGTTCTGGTTGTTAGTTTGGCAGATTTTGCCACACTGGGGGTATTAGAAAGCACACATTGATTTGTGTGCCACAGTCATCAAATGGGAATGAAGATACCTCCCAACAAGACATCATGGGGATTAAGTGTAGGTACCTGGACTCAGCAGTGCTGGCACGCAGTAGACTCTTGGCACTGCTGCTTCCCTTTCTCATGTATGGGCAGTATCGGTTAGAGTAGAATTTAACAATAAATCCGCCCATTGGGAGTGAAACCCATGAGAACCAGTACCTCTGGGTGAAGGAAGCCATCTGAAGGGAGGCCACACCCTCTGAGTTGGCTTCTGAAGGTGCTGATGAGGTAACTTGGGAAGTGCCCAGGTCTGATCCAGGTGCTGGGCAGCTCTTCAGAAAGAGACTGCCCCTGATTAAAGCTCCGACCTCTGCTGAGGACCCCACCTGTCATGCAGAAACCAGGGTGTATGCCTGGCAATGGAAGCCACTAATGAAGGTTGCGGCTCAGTCAAGTGCATTGTTGCCTGGTGTTCTGAAGTGACCATGAAGCCTGATTGCTGGATATAAAAGGGTGATCTGAGAGGAAGAACTTGTCCAGCCTGGCTGCGGAGACACTGGAGAGGCATTCCCTCCCCAGTGTAAATAAGTCACCAAGCTTCTGGTTTATACATAAGTTGCTTGTGCATAGGGTTAGTCTGAGTGACCCTGCATTCTCAGGAAAGCCTGACATCCTGGGCATCTCTTCATAAACCAGGACTGTGGCCTCCACCCTCCTTCACGAATGTGAGTATGAGACATATCTGTGGAGATCCTACCTGTCTTTCCATCTCCTCTTATCTTTTAGATTCTTTCTATTAGATTCTCTTTGGTGAGATGCTGAAGGCAAACTGTGTTCCAGGAACTTTTGTGTGGGATCCCATCTTACCCTCACATCCATCCTATGGATTCTCTGTGGCCTCAATTTATCAATGAGGAAGCTGAGATTCAGAGAGAGTGAGAAGCCTTTTTGTCACACAGCTGATGAGTGGTAGAGCTGGAATTCTAACCCAGGTTTATTTGAGCCCATAGTCTCCACTTTAGACCACACCACCACAGGGATTCTTGGAACAAATCCCACTTTTGATGTTATAAGGTAGATTTTCCTGAAGGAAAAAGAAAAAAAAATTATATATATATATCTCCTCACTGAGGATATGTTTTTATTGAGAGAGAGAGAGAGAGAGAGAGAGAGAGAGAGAGAGAGAGAGAAAGAGAGAGAGAGAGAGAGAGATTAATGGGTTGCCTACTGCACATGCCCTGACTGGAAATCAAACCTGCAACCCTCTGATTTACAGAACAAAGCTCCAACCAACTAAGCCATGCATCCATGGCATCCTAGGAATATTGTTGACACTAAAAAATGCACTCTAAATATTCTCATATTTTTCATACATTACCTAAATATGATTGATAAAAGTAAGAGTATCCAGATGTAGGATACTTTAGGAGACAGACTGCCAAAAGAGGCCTGAGGCTACTGGGTGGATTGGCAATGACAAATACCATCCAGTTTATATAGGAGACAGTGAGAAGGATTGACAGGACAGAAGGTAAACTATGTAATTCACATTTATTGATTTTATTTCTCCTGCTCCCACATCCCTGTTTACCCTCCCTGCCTTGCTCATCAGGCATACTCCTATTCATCCCTCAAGCTCCAGTTCTTCTGAGAACTGACTTCCACAGCATAGCTAGTTTCTCCCCCTGTTGCTTTCTTGGTACTCACTCATTGAGGGCAAGAACTAGGCCTTCCTCTCAGAAGCCATATAGGCTAGACACTAACCCTGGCTATAAGACCTTGGGCAAGCTACTTAACCTCACTGCTCCTCAGTTTTCCTCATCTATAAAATGGGAACAACAGTGGTACCCTACAGCTCTGGGTTGGTTGTGGACCTTAAATGAGAGAAGGAAGACAGGCTTTAGCACTAGGCTGGGCACATACTGAGAATTCATCAGTGTTATTTATTATATTTGGAACACTGGGCCTTGGCAGCATAGTGAATAGATGTTCATTCAGGATGTGGAAGGAAGAAAGATAAAGGAGAAAGGGAAAGAGAGAGAAAAACAAACCAGCTGCAGAGATCATTTCTAACCAGGTCAGAGCCAGCCTGATATTTTGGAGCTGTGGCTGCTGCACAACTTTCCTAAGTACACACCCCACCATCTCAGGTCAAGACTTCATTCCTATATTTCTAACTCCCCAGAGACCTAATCCCAAGTACCACACCCACCCAGCTCTGCAGCAAACAATGCCTCACATGGCTGACCTGTGCTGTTCTGAAACCAATCCTAAATCGCTTGCCTGAATCACACCAGACAGGAGGAAAATCAAATCCCTGCTTTTCCTACTCTGACTCCATTCAGGTAGACTGGGGAAAGGCGGCCAGCAGAGCCACTTGGGATCTGCACTGTGGGAGACAAGGTAAGGACCACAGGAGCAGTCAGAGCAGTGATGGCAGACATCGTCTCCAGGTGTCCTGTGTGCCAGGGCTGTGCCAAGCACCTGGCATTGTTTTTTCCATGGCCAGTCCTTATAGCAAGCAGCCTCAGGAGAAGGGGCTCCTGCTGCCTTCCTTTGACAGGGAGGAGCCTCTGCAGTCTCATCGGGTGGCCACCTGTGACTATGGACCACCATAAATGAGACTAGAACAAATTGTGGTATGTGGTAGTATGAAACAAAGAATGTAAACTTTCTCATATATATATATATAGTTGTTGTTAATCCTCACCTGAGGATATTTTCTCGTTAATGTTTGGAGAGAGTGGAAAGAAGGAGGAGAGACAAAGGGAAACAGCAATGTGAGAGAGACACATTTATTGGTTGCCTCTCCTATGCACCCCAACTGGGGCTGGGAATTGAGCCTGCAAACAAGGTAGGTGGCCCTGACTGGAATCAAACCTGGGACACTTCAGTCTGCAGGCTGATACTCTATCCACTGAGCCCAACCGGCTAAGGCTTATTCATATTTTTATATTAATTACAGATTGAAATGATAATGTTTTCAGTACATCAGGTTAAGCAAAATATTACAATTAATTTCATCTGTTGCTTTTCACTTTTTGAATGTGGTTGGAAACCACAGGGAAAGACGAAATATGTCCCCTTCTTTCTACAAGTGAGTGTAACTCTGTGTGTGTATGTGTACGTATATTGGGAGTACTGCTGTTTTATGGATAGGAAGCTAAATGTTATAGCATACCCAAGTGTAGTAAATATTAAAAATCTGCAAGTAACAGGATTACTTCTATTATATTCTAGGATATTTTTACACCTCTGGCTCTATTTTTGTTCATCAGTTTATGTTGTTCATTAAATTCCACAATTGAGAGAGATCATATGATATTTATCTTTCTCCGACTGGCTTATTGCACTTAGCATGATTCTTTCAAAGCCTATTTTGTCAGATATGAGTATTGCTACTCCAGCTTTTTTTTCTTTTCCATTTGCATGGAAAAATTTTTTTCCATCCCTTAACTTTCATCCTGTGCATGTCTTTTGCTTTGAGGTGGGTCTCTTATAGACAGCCTATAGTTGGGTCATGTTTTTGCATCCATTCTGCTACCCTACAAATTTTGATTAGAGCATTTAAACCACTTACTTTTAGGGTTATTATTGAGAGGTACTTATTTACTAGTATAGCCATTTTAATTCTGTATGGCTAGGTTTCTCTCTCAGTTTTTTCTTCTCAGCAATCCCTTACAGCAATCTCTTTAGCATTTCTTATAATGCTGGCTTGGTGGTGATGAACTCCTCTAGCCTTTTTTTTTTTTTTTTTGTCTGGGAAGCTCTTTATTTGACCATCTATTTTGAATGATAGCCTTGCTGGATATAGTAATCTTGTTCTCAGATCCTTGCTTTCCATTACCTTGAGTACTTTATGCCATTCCCTCTGGCCTGTAGAGTTTCTGATGCGAAACCAGGTGTCAGCCTTATGGGAACTCCTTTGTAGGTAACAGTTTTCTCTTGCTGCCTTTAAGATTCTCTCTTTGTCTTTAATTTTTGGTATTTTAATTATGATGTGTCTGGGCATGGGTCTATTTTGGTTCTTCTCGTTTGGGGTTCTCTGTGCCTCCTGAACTTGTGTGATGTTTCCTTTACCAGGTTAGGGAAGTTTTCTACCATTATTTCTTCAAACACCTTCCCTATTCCTTTCTCCCTTTCTGCTTCTTCTGGCACACCTGCCATTCTGATATTGCTACGTTTCACATTGTCCCACAACTCCCTTAAGCTGTCCTCCTGTTTTTTAGTTGTTTTTTCTTCTTCTTTTTGGTTCTCTAATTGAGTGATATTTCCAACTCTGTCTTCTAATTCGCTGATTGAATCCCCAACCTCCCTTAATCTGCTGTGTATTCCTTCCACCGTGTTCTTTATTTGTTATGTCATTATTTATCTCCGACTGTTCTTTTTTCATAGTTACTATATATTTTTTCATACTGTTGAGCATTTTTAACATCATTACTCTGAACTCTGTTTCAGATAAATTTCTTATCTCTGCTTCATTTATCTTTTCTGCTGGAGAATTTGCTAGTTCTTTCATTTTGGGTTGTTTCTTTGTTTCCTCATTTTGGTTGTCTGTTTGGGTTTGTGACTGTGTATTAGGTAGAGCCTCTACACCTCTCAATCTCTAGTGTAGGACACTGTTAAAGGCTGTTTCTGACAAATTGGATCAGGCAAAGATGCAAAGCCTCTAGAGATCGCCTCTGTCTACAGCAGTGGTTCTCAACCCTGGATGCACATTAGAATCACCTGGGAATCTTTTTAAAATCCTGATTTCTGGGCCTCATCCTCTGGAAATTCTGTTTTTTGGTTACTAATGTTGTGGCCCCACCCCATAATAAAGAAAAGATTCCCAGGTGATTCTACTGTGCAGCCAAGGTTGAGAACCACTGGTCTACAGACTAATAAGATTCTGAAGTGAATTGCCCCTTGGCAATTGTGCTAAGGTGTGGCAAGAGTTTTTTTTCAACAGGGTGGGGCAGTTGCTTCTGCCTGGAGGCTAATGGTTACTTTTAATCTCTTAAGTGGCCTCAGGGCAAGGCGTTTTCCAATAGGGTGAGTTGACTGTCTTCCATCCAGGCAAGGCAGATGTCTATGTGGGAAAGATATCCTCTGCTGTGTGAGGGAATGACTCATCCCAGGAAACTTGGGGTGTCTGCCTTCTGAGCTCTATCCCTGAGTCCCCAGTCCTGGGTTCTGCTCTCACAGCTCCAGTCTGCTTCACCCTCCCTCTGTCAGAACACCAGGTGGGTGGCTCCACAGGGAATTTTTGTGCATTGACCCTTTAAGAGGGTGCCCAAACTTTCAGCTTCCACTCCCACTGCTTTTCACAGATAGATGTTATGTGGGTACCCTCCTCCACTGGTGTTCTTTGTTGGGGAGCCCAGCTTCAGGATTAGATCCCAGAGTTCTCAGTGGCTCCCTGTGGGTTTTTTTTAATAGGGTTTTAAAAGATATTTGTGCTTTGTACAGTTCCAATCAGTAGAAACTTCCTGAACCCCAAGCAGAAGCTAAAAGAGAAAAGCAAGAGTCCCAACCTTGGGGAATTTACATTTCAGCCTATCTGTCAATCATTGTCTATCTCTTAACAATACTATTAGGTTTCAGTTTCCTTATGAGTTTGCTTCCACACAGCTCCATAAAAGGAAGAAAAAGTTTGCCATATGATGCAGGAACTATTGATATACCATTCCTCTCCTGCCGGGAGCCGATCCATCCTTGCTGTTTCAAAGGACCTGGCATATATGGCATACTGTTCTTAAAGTGTTTGCTCACCTTCTTGGCACTATGTGTTTTAACCAAGGTCTCCTCTCTGAGAAAGGTTGTTTCCCCAGGTAGGGATTTTCCCCTGAAGTTAGGGAGGGAATAAAACCCCTCAACTAAGTGCCAGGCGGGTAATTTATCACTTTAACTACGAACAATCATGCTTAAGCTACATAATCTTTACTCCCTGGAATGGAGATAAGAAACGCCCTAACCTTTGTAATAGAGATTGACAGGATTGAATCAACTGGTATAAATACAGATGTAACAAGACAGCAAGACACAGAACTTAGAACACAGAACTTAGGAGACAGAACCTAGGCACAGAACCTACACAGAATGTTCTCTAGAGACAGAAGAACTTAGCTGGAGAGAACATGGCAAAAGATCCTGGACTGAACCTGACTACAGAAATATGGCAAGAGAACCTGACTAGAACCTGGTGACTGAACCTGGCTGGAGAACCTAGCGAGGGAACTTGGCTACAGAACCTGGCTGGAGAACCAGCAGAACCACTCTGGAGATCCAGACCAGAACTTGGCTGGAGATCCTGGCTGGAGATCCTGGCTAGGCTGCTGATCAACTGAAAACTGTCTCCGTGTCCTTCCTTCTTTGCCGACTCCATCCACACCTTTGGGGACCCCTGGACCTGCTGGGGTTGGACCCCGGCACTCTCCCTTTTTTATTTTCTTTTTACTTAAATGAAGTCTTTGTTTTAAAATATCTACATAGACCACTTTCTAGCCAGATCTTCAAAGGGATTTAGGAATCTCATTGGTCTTTCATATAGGTGATGTGGGGTTAGAGCCTTTTTTCCTGATCTAAAAAGAATGGTGAACATGGAAGGCCAGGCAGTAAGTGTGAATTCAACTAATACAATTGGTATCATGGACAGTGACCCCAGGCTCCAAGCCTGGGGTAATTATTGGTGTGGCCAAAGACATCAGCTGGAGGGAAGGTGCTAGGAGAAATGGGAGAATAAAACAGTTTGTATATTCTGATTCATTTGGAACCAAGGAGGCAAACCAGAATCCAATCATGACCTCTTAGGAGCCTTGACCTGAGTGTTTATTATGATTTCTAGGGAAAGGTTTAGGTTACGTAATTTTGCTTATGTGTACCCATGAATATGAGTTTGCTCAGCTGTCTAAGATTAAGTCATTGGCAAATCCCATCCAAAGTGCTGACTCATGGAAATCCACATTTAGAGTTCAAGGAGATAAAATGGGACATTGTGTATTAAATTCTGGTCCAAGGTTCAGATTGTGATTACAAAACAACTCAAATTGGCCTTACAGAGACCTATAAGTATCCCATCCTTGCAGCTCCACATACTGAACCATCCTGGTCTTGTTCCCCACAGAATGGGTCTACTCCTACTCCTGGTGCTCTGCACCTTGGCCGTGAGCTGCACCACTACATCTGTGCCCCTGAAGGTCCCCAGCCACTTGCCTTTCCTCCTTCGTGGCTGCAATGATGCAGATGTGCTGGCTATGGCCGCATCTGTCCTGCAGGACATCAATAACGACCTAAAGGAAGGCTATGTGCTGAGCCTCAACCGAGTGAGCGCTGTCCAAGAACACAGACAGGCAAGTGACAATCCCCTACCTGGGACAGGTGTTTGCACAAGCTGCATAGGCCAGGGACAAATATTGGCAGATGCTTTCCAACTTGGAGACCTGCTGAGAAGTCTCTGCTCCCCTCTGCTGGGTTGTACTACATGCTTTTACTGTTAACAGGAACAAGTGCTAATAGTATCTTACTCTGACACTTGTCCAGTGTCCCATAGTCTATAAGACATCATCAAAAATATGATAGCCACTGGTTCCGCCATAAATCAGAAACATTTTTGACCTGTCTTTAGGGGTTTCTGCTTCATGTGGTCTGTGGTACATTTTTTCACCCCTTCCCACAGGAGGGTCTGGGATCTCTGTTCTATTTCACACTGGACGTACTGCATACTACCTGCCATGTGCTCAGCAAGAAGCCGTGGAGGGACTGTGAGGAGAGGCTCCTGCATCAACAGGTAAGTGTTTGTATCCCAGGAACTTTAGGGGAGAAACAGGGTGTCCTCTGTCTACAGGGTGAAGATTGCTCATTGTGTGCCATCTTTTATTTTTAAAATTTATCTTTATTGTTGAAAGTATTACAGATGTCTCATTCCCCCCACCCCCCGCCCCATTTACCCACTCTAGTCTGCCCCTGCCCCCTGCTCAAGGCCTTTTCCATACTATTGTCTGTGTCCATGGGTTATGCATATATGCATATAAGTTCTTTGGTTAATCTCTTCCCACCACCTACCTAGCCCTGCCTTCCCTCTGAGATTCATCAGTTTGTTCTATGTTTCTATGTCTCTGGCCATATTTTATTTTTTTAAAAATATACACTGAGTGGCCAGATTATTATGACCAGCCAGATTATTATCACCATCCCATCAGTACTTCATTGACACTTCCAAAAATACTGAATATTGAAAACTTTCTAAGCAAATACTCTCAAGGTTTTATTATTATTTGCATATCTAATTCAATTCATTGTACTGAGGGGTGGTCATAATAATCGGGCCACTCAGTGTATGTTTATTGATTTCAGAGAGGAAGGGAGAGTGAGAAAGAAATAGGAACATCAGTGATTAGAGAAAATCATTGATTGGCTGCCTCCTGCACATCTGACACTGGGTTCCTCCTGCATATTCCACACTGGGGTTAGAGCCAAAATCCTGGGCATGTGCCCTGTCTGGGAATTGAACCGGGACCTCCTGGTTCATAGGTCAACAACGCTCAACCACTGAGCCTTGTGGGCCGGGGGGCCCTGGCCATCTTTTAAATATCCTTTTTTATAATCTCTTGACAATGGTGACCCTGTGGTTATTCCAATTCTATTAGAAAAAACAGAGTTTAATTTGAGGGAATTTCTGAGAATCCCATTGGGGTCGTGATCCCCAAATTGTTTCCTACTTCCAGGACCCTTCTGTAGGCTGAAAGCCTGTGTTTAACTTGTGAGAAGAAGGTCTGAGCTGTAGTGCTCTGGATGTGTGTTTAAGGAAGACTGTGGAAGCAGTAAAGGAAGAGCTTTTTATTTGTTTGGGTTTTTTGTTTGTTTTTTGCTTTTTTTGTTTTAATGAATACAAATATGAAGTTTGAGGCTGGGGAATGGAAAGGCTTACAGTTGAAGCTCTCAGAGGTGCTGTGGAAGAATTTTCTGGAATCATAGGACCTAAAGGGCCTGAGAATTGATCCTTTTAAAGATGACCATTGAAGAGGCTTGGAAATAATAATTTTTATTTGTTCTCAATTATCCTGAGTCATTTCCATTTATTGATATGACACTTTTGAGTACATGATTGTGTTTAGAAGTAAACTATTTGATCAATATATCTTTTCTAATCATGTAACCAAATTTGTAAAATTGCATCTATATAATTTTAAAGAGGTGTTTCTGGGAGTCTCATTTACCCTGTTATAAATTATAGTTATTAAGATGACACTAACTGCTAAAACACATGCCCAAAAAGTATATACTGATTCCAACATGATAGAAGTTTATTTCTTATTCATATAAATTCAAACAGAAATTCATATTCAAGAGGAGGCTTTCCTCCAGGAATGATTTGGAGACCCAGATTCCTTCCACATTGTGGCTCTAGACTCTGCCACATTCAACTAACGGCTTCTGTGGTCAGCATGCTCATCTACATCAAGCTATAGAAATAGAAAAAGCATGGTGGACAGATGGCACATAGGAGATCTTCATGAGCCATCCTGGAAGTGATTGCAGCCACTTCTGCTCACCTTTTCATGGTTAGAACTCAGTTATACACACACACCTAATTGGGAGGGAAGCTGGGAAATATAGTATAGCTGTGTCCCAGGAGAAGTTTAAATTGTTTGAAACTACCCCCTGGCAGTTTCTCACTCTCAAAGCCACCAAAATTGACCTTAAATTTTTATTATTTAAAAAGAAAATGTGCAGCCTGGCTGGTATAGCTCAGTGCTTGAGCATCGACTTATGAACCAGGAGGTCATGGTTTAACTCCTGGTCAGGGCAGATGTCAAGGGTTGCAGGCTCGATCCCCAGTATGGGGCATGCAGGAGGCAGTCAATCAATGTTTCTAGCTCTCTCTCCCTCTCCCTTCCTCTCTGAAAGAAATAAAAATATATTTAAAAATAAAAAGTCCAATTTCATTTTGGGGGGTATTTTAAAAAGTCAGAGTTTGTACCATGATGTCATAAAATATGTTTGTTGGTTCCAGGTTTATGGCAAATGCAAAGCATTATATTATGTGAACAGGCCACTAAGAATTCTTTATTTACCTGCTTATAACTGTACTCTTCGCCCAGGTAAGAGAGTGCTCTTATTTTGTTTATTTCAATGAAAGATGAAAAAAGTGAATTAAGCAGGGCTATGCTCCTGTTCTTATTTCCTATTCATACCAAGGCCAGGTTCTTAATGTATCTGATACTTGCCTCCCCTGTAAAATTTAATTTGCGCTGCTCTTCTTCCCATAATTAGCCTTCCTAAATTACCTGCAATAGTTTTATTCATGAATATTGAATTAAATCCTAAATTTTTAGTCTGACATAAATGGGATCATCTCTACACTGATCCCCAGGCTATCTTTCTAGCTATCTCTGCCATTACTTCCCTGACGATATCACCTTTGTACTTCATTCAACTGAAAATCCCACTCTTTTCTGAATACACATTGCACTTTCCAATCTCTGCATCTTGCTTGTACCTTTCCCTCGCTGAAGTTGCCCTTCCCTGGTACCCACACCCTTGTAACTCATATTTATTGTTTAAGGTCCACTGCCAATGTTCTCTATAATGTTCTCTATTCAGGAAAGGAACAAACTCTCCTGCTCTCATTCCTATGAAACTTTAACCTAACTACTCATGGAGCACAGACCATGCACTGCCTTGATTTGAAGTCTTCTATCTTATTTCATGCAGAATATTTTATACCTTCGTTCTTCCTGCTACAGCCTTCCCCAAGTTCCTAACAAGTGTAAGGAGTCCATAATATTGTTGAGCAAATGAACTAAGAATGAGGATGAAACTAATGACATTTCAAATATGTATATGTATTCATTCTGGATCCTTCTCTTTGGAAGGCAAGCATCTAAGGCATAGGGAAATTGGATATGGCTACTTGTCACACTACTATGTGCATGTGACTCCCCTGGTGGATCTTGTTCGAGTACAGACTCTCATTCCACAGGTCTGTGGTGGGGCCCGAGAGTCTGCATTTCTAACAAGCTCCAGGTCATAACACTGCTGTTGGTTCCTTTGAGGGACAAGGCAACAGAACAAATGTTGTATTAGCCACAGTTGAAGCTTCCTGGTTGAGAAGATGAGACTTACTTAAATTAGAAAACAACAACTAGTAAAGCAGATCAGGACTCAAAAGTCACAGGTACCAGAGGTATGGGAGGTCAGAAAGTGACACATAGGGTTGGTTCCATGAGTGACAAACTGTGGATGTAACTCCCCCTAAGAATAGCCAAATACACTCATATAAATACATGACTGATCAACTGTTTTGCTCTGTAATAACTTGCAGAGAAATTCCTACCCTGACTTTCACACTAGTTTTGTAACCCCCAGTCAGAAATTTTGGCTGTACCATTAGAATGATTATTCTTGCCAATCATACAATAAGTTGGCCAATTTCTGGGTGACTTGCATTTTTGAATCAGAGAGAGAGAGTGCTTGCACCTTTAACATGTCACTCATTCAGTCACTCAGTAAGCATTTGCAAAGCACTTACATTATCTTAGGTGTTGGAGACTAAGAAATGAATAAGACATACCAATAATAAGATCCCAACCTTTTAAGATACTCAGCTGGTTTACAGAGGCAATAATGATAGAAGGTATTGAGCTACTAATAGGGGGGACGTTTTTTGTGTCAATATAAACACATATGTGTTTTGAACAAAATTCCTAGCATAAATACATTTGTGTTAGGTAAAAAAAAATTTTGCTTAGATTTTTTAATACATTATTAAAGGAATGCATGCTCATTGCAGAAAACTCACTGCTGATAACTAATTTTCATTCCAGATAATGCTTTTTCCTTGCCGAACCTGAATATCTTTTTTTATTTAATCTCTGCTTCTGCTGTGGTCATATGATTTATAGGATTAAAAACCATTAAGGAGCTTTATTTTTAAACTACTCTCTTTGTCATCAACAGTTTCTCGAAGAAAGGTTTGGAGAATGTGTCCCGACTGCCCATCCCCCAATAGCTTGTCAGATCCCAATGTTCTGGAAACTGCCACTGAGACGCTTGCAAAATTCAATGAGGACAGCAAATCAGGGCAATATTCTCTTGTCAAAGTCACCTGGGCTTCTAGCCAGGTGAGGTGGAAATTCCCAGTTACACCAACAATGTCTCATGACTGTTGCTATCGATTTCTAAACTGAGAGGAGAATATTAAGGCACTTCTTTGGTTATAATCCAATCTTTACTCCCTGCTTTGGTAGACCTGAAGCACATTCAATCAATTATGTTTCAGTTTCTAAGTTATTCCATGAAATTTCCACAAGAGTTGTGGGATTTGATTTTACCTCAATGCCTTTAAGGTATGAATGGAAATGGACTCAGAGTCTCCTTGGTTTATTCTACCCAGGTTCACTATTTTCTGCTACATTCTCATATCTGATTGACCATGGATCTCATTTAGCAGGTCAGCTTCTGCTCCATGTTAAGGTCTGGAGTGGATGTTGAGTTTTGTGGATTAGGAGAAATGGAGGCTCATCTGTATTTGAATTATGTTGATATCTATCATATAAAGAAATACTAATTGAAAAACAAAACTGCTTTAAGAAATTAAGCTCACCCAAGGGAAGGTTTTTAGAACCCATTCAAATCCCTAAAAGGGAAGAAAGGAATGCTGATTATGATGTTTTCTAAATAACAAAATCATAATAGGGGATTTGATCATGGTGGGAATTACAGGGACAACAGGAGACCTGTGTTGACAATGACTCGGAGAATGTATGATTTCTATAAATATAATGCTGCCAAACCTCAGTTGTTTCTCTACATAGAGAGGTTTGATTTTTATTTCTCAACTCTTGTGTCATACCAGTGGATGTTTGGCCCCTTTTACTTTGTGGAATATTTAATCAAAGAGTCACCATATATCAAAACGGAAGCCAACAGTTCTGGATATCAGCCCACTGACTCTGGGGTGAGTATTCCTGAATGTTTTCCTAATTTAAGATTTGTGTTCCCAGATCATCTATAAGTATGATTGAGCACAAATGATGTATGAGCTGTCAAAGACACTTTTCTTCTCCTCAAGGAGTAACTGAGTAATTAGAGGTTTTGGTGGCTCAGATGCAATAATATTTTATTGCAAATACAATCTTCATCAGCATTGTTATGCCTTTGCAGTAAAAGATCATAGATGCTGTAAAATATAGAGAAACCTTCTCAGTGGTTGATTGTGGTCCTACTTATATCTGAACAAATCCAGTTACATTTAGAATACAGTTTTATTCCTTAGGCCACTCTTTAAGAAGGAAAAAGTCAAACAGGATGTCTTTGAAAGAATGCATCTAAGATGATGAGGGTGACTTGAAGCCATCTGACATACCTGGTGGGAATGCCAGTTGGCACAATGTGTTGTAACACAATTGGACAAAATGCCTCAAAGTCTTTTCTCCATTTATTTACTTATTTATAACTAGAGGCCCAGTGCATAAAAACCTGTGCCCGGCCTGTGCCCTCTCACAGTCTGGGACCTCTCAGGAGATGACCATCTGTTGGCTGAGGCCTGCTCCCCAGGGGATTGGGCCTAAGCTGGCAATCAGACATCCCTCTGGCATCCTGGCAGCCCTCGGGGATGTCTACTTGCCAGCGGGGAGCAGACCTAAGCTGCAGTCAGACATCCTTAGCGCTGCTGAGGAGGCAGGAGAGGCTCCCACCACCACTGCTGTACTGGCAGCCATCAGCCTGGTTTGGCTGAGCAGAGCTCTCCCATGTGGGAGCGCACTGACCACCAGAGAGCAGCTCTTGCATTGAGTGCCCCCTGGTGGTCAGTGTGTGTCATAGTGACCAGTCATTCCCAGTCTTTCTGCTGTTAGGGTCAGTTTGCATATTACCCTTTTACTATATAGGATAGAGGCCTGGTGCACAGGTGGGGGCCGGCTGGTTTGCCCTGAAGGGTGTCCTGGATCAGGGTGGGGGTCCCGCTTGGGTGTCTGGTCAGCCTGGGTGAGGGGCTGATGGCTGTTGTCAGGCTGGCCACACCCCCTTTAGGGTGGGGGTCCCCACTGGGGTGCCTGGCCAGTCTGGGTGAGGGGCTGAGGGCCGTTTTCTTTTTTTTTAATTCTGGGATTTATTTACGTTTATAATTGAAACATTGTTGCCGTCACTGAGCTAATGCTCGCTCCAGCGCTGTGGCCACAGCCTGCTGAAAGCAGGTATCTGGGGTTTGTTTAGCTTCTATAATTGAAACTTTGTTGCTTTTGGAGCTCCAAGCTGGGCCACAGCTGGCAGGGAACCTTGACTTCCTCCATCACTGGAGCAAACAAGCCTCCTGCTCGCTTCAGCTGCGTGGCTGCCGGCCCCCATCTTTGTTGGCGGTTAATTTGCATATCACCCTGATTAGCCAATGGGAAGCATAGCGAAGGTATGGTCAATTACCCATTTTGTCTTTTATTAGATAGGATAACAGCTTTGTTAAGACATAATTCACACACCATTAAATTCACCCTTTTAACCTATACAATTTAGTGACATTTTAGTGTATTCTCAGAGTTGTGCCAGCACCATCAGTATCTAATTTTAGAATATTTTCATCAGTTTCCAAAGAAACTCCATACCCATTAGCAATCAGTCTCCTTAGGCCTTTACTCACGCTCATGGAAGCCACTAATCTATTTCTATCTCTCTGTCTTTACCTTTATCTGAACATTTCATATATTGGAAACATACTGTATGACCTTTTGAATCTGTCTTCTTTCACTTAACATAACAATTTTTATTTTTTAATTTAAGTTTAATTTTATTTTATTTTTATTACTGTTTTACATGCAATAAATGTTAATATTTCAAGAAAAACAATCTTAAATATAATAATGTTAAATGCAATAAACATTAATAACATAACATTTTTAAGGTTTACCCATTTTGTAGAATGTATCAGTGCTTCATTTATTTTAATTATCAAATAATATTTAATTGTAGGGATATACCACATATTATTAATTCATCAGTTGATGGATATTTGGGTTTCCAAATAGGCCTAGGAAATATGATAGCTCAGCAAATCCCAGGCTGAGTGGGAGGGGCCTGGCTCTACTTGGTACCAGTACCTGCAGTCTCTCCAGAAGGTTCTCTCAGAGCCCTTTCCCTATGTGATTTGGTGATGAAGAGGAGAAGGGAAGGGTTGAAGCACCATTCTCCAAGAACTTTCCACATTAATGGATTTTTCCTGCTCTGAAGAATTTCTAATCTTCTCTTCATATAGTCTGGAGATGGGTGATAGAATAATATTCAGGCACTCTCTTCAGACACATTTTAGTAAATTCAATGTGAATACTGTATTCTTAAAATTCTTTAAAAATTGAGGCAACATTTTATTATCATATTCTATTTACACTTGAAAATGTCTATCCTCTGTGACTCTAAAATTTCTCTTCCAGTAACTTATCTTAAGAAGTTAACTAGGTATATATAAAAAGATATAGCTTCAATGTTTAAACAAAACAAATGAGATACAATTTAGTTTCTAACAAAAGAGAGCTTGTTAAATAACAGAGGAATACTAGGTAATCATTATAAAGATCATAGAAGCCTGGCCGTTGTGGCTCAGTGGTTGAGCGTCAATCCATGAACCAGAAGATGGTGGGTTTGATTTCTGATCAGGGCACATGCCCAATTGCAGGCTCAAACCCCAGCAGGGGGTGTGTAGGAGGTAGCCAAATGATGATGAAGTTTCTCTCTCATCTATGTTTCTATCTCTTCCTCTCCCTTCCTCTCTCTCTAAAATCAATAAAAACATATTTTTAAAAAGATCATAGAAGACTATTCAATGCCATAAAAGGATTTTCACAACATATTATTAACTGACAACAGGGGGTTATAAATAATATATAAGTTATAATCCTATTTTCTAGAAGAAAAAGGATATATATGCACATGAAAAAAGATTAGAAGAAAAGAAATCGTATCTTTCTGTGCAATTATAGGTCTTTTTATTTTCATTCTGTTTATCCATATTCTAAATAACTATTACATGTGAAATAAAAAACAAAATTATTTTATTTTTTAAATAAAGAAAAGGTGAAGGAGCCGAGAGTGATTTTTTTCTGAGAAGAGTGTTAACGTGAAAGCATTCAAACCTGTAAAGAATTTTTGTGAGTTTATTTAAGTCAAACTGTCCACAATTCCTGAGAAGCAGAGTCTCAAGAGATTTGGATAATGCTCAGGAGAATGGCAGTTTTTCACTTTGTTTTATACATTACAATCAAAGGAGGAGATGTAAGTGGGTTACATAAAATCCATTGCTGTTAGATTAGGGAGGTGGGAGAAAGCAAAGCTGTGGGGGAGGGAACCTCTGAGACTGAAAAAAAGTAAAAGTAAATTTATAGATACATACTTCTTTTACTTAGTTGGGTACAAGATAGTTAATGTCAACAATTATACTCTTTTTACTTAGGTGGGTACAGGATAGTTTACAGTTAACAATTAACATGATAACAATAACAATGAAAGAATTTATGGTCGCCCTCGGACCAGCTGCAAGACAATCCTGTTTCTCCCCGTAGGAACCTGGGACCCCAGAGTCTCGCCATAAATGAGTTCAGTGCATTCAAGAGCTTGTATCCCCTTCCGATTGAAAGAAACCCCGCACACAGGTGCAGCAGCCTCGCGTGCACCTCCGTACCTGTGTTCTTGGTGCCTCTACCTCCTACTCGGTCTCAATGTGCTTTTTTCTTTCCTTCTAGTTGTAGAACTTCCACTTGGTCAGCTTTCCCGTGGTTCTGGATGATAGCTGTTTTGTCTTATAGTTGTGGTTTAAATGTTGTTGTGGGGGGCAGCACGTACAGGTTTGTACCTTATGCCGCCATCTTGGTTCTCATATAGGGCTTTTATTATGTTGAGGTGTGATCCCTCTATTTCACTTTGCTAAGAGTTTTTATCAAGAAAGGGTATTGGATTTTGTCAAATGCTTTTTCTTCATCAATTGATATGATTATGTGATTTTTGTCTCTCAGTTTGTTTATGCGATATATCACATTTATTGATTTGCAGATATTGTACCATTCTTGCATCCCTGGAATAAATCCCACTTGATCATGGTGTATGATCTTTCTAATGTATTGCTGAATCCAATTTGCTAGAATTTTGTTGAGGATTTTAGCATCTATGTTCATCAAGGATATTGGCCTGTAGTTCTCTTTTCTTGTGGTGTCTTGATCTGGTTTTGAGATTAGGGTAATTCTGGCTTCATAGAAAGAATTTGGAAGTATTCCTTCCTCTTAAATTTTTTGGAATAGTCTGAGGAGGATAGGTTTTAGTTCTTCTTTGAATGCTTCTTAGAACTCTCCTCTAATGCTGTCCAGACCAGGGCTTTTGTTTGCTGGAAGACTTTTGATCACTGTTTCAATTTCTTCAGTAGTTACCAGCCTATTCAGGTTTTTTGATTCTTCTTGGTTGAGTTTTGGGAGCTTCTATTTTTCTAAGAATATGTCCATTTCATCTAGGTTGTCCTTTTTGTTGAAATAGTGTTGTTCATAGTATTTTTTCATAATTGTTTGTATTTCTGTGGGATTGGTTGTTATTTCACCTCTTTCATTTCTGATTTTGTTTATTTGGCTCCTCTCTCTTTGCTTCTTGGTGAGTGTGGCTAGAAGTTCATCAATCTTGTTTACCCTTTCAAAGAACCAGCTCTTGGTTTTGTTAATCTTTTGTTTGGGACTCTGTGAGCTTCTTGGATTTGTATGAGTTTTTTCTTCCTGATATCAGGGAAGTTTTCTGTCATTATTTCTTCAAACAGGTTTTCTATTCCTTGCTCAGTTTCCTCTCCTTCTGGTACCCCTATTATGCGATGTTGTTTTGTTTCCTGTTGTCCCAAAGTTCCCTTAGGCTCTCCTCCTGTTTTTAAGTTTTGTTTTCTAGATGCTGCTCTGTTTGGATATTTTTTTCTACCTTGTCTTCTACCTCACTGATTTTGTTCTCTGCTTCTTCTAGTCTACTGTTGATGCTTTCTATTGAGTTCTTTATAGCAGCGATGTCATTTTTCATTTCTTCTTGGTTCTTTATTTCTTCTTGGTCCTTAAACATATTGTTGAATTTGTCTTCCATTCTTTTCAGTGACCTTATGAACATTTCTCTGAATTCTTTCTCTGACAGGTTGCTTGCCTCCGTTGCCTCCATTTCGTTTACCTCTTTTTCTGGTTATGTCACCTTTTCTTTCATATGTGGGCTGTTTCTTTGTCGCCCCATGATCTCTCTTCTCTGGGTATCTGGTTATGTAGATCTCTCTCTCCAGCATTGATTGAAAGGCACAAAATACAACACAACAACGCATAATTCACAAGGCACTGAACACAAATGTATTCACGATAGTACTAACCCCAAATAAAGGTGACCACCAGAGTAAAGAGAATTAGGGGATAAGAAAAAAAAGGGCAAAAATTATATTGAGAAAAGGAAAAAAGTAAGAGAGAAAAAGAAAGAGAATAATAAAGAAGGAGGGGAAAAAACTATTTATGTGGGGAGAAAACTCCAATAGAACAACCATTAATCCTAAAAAAATGTAAACAACAAACACCAAGAGATGAATGCAAACTACAAACAACAACTAATAACAAGCAAGGAAAGGAAAAACGGAAGCAAAAAACAAACAAAAACAAAAACAAAAAACACAAAAAAGAGAAACAATCTCACAAACAAGCACCAAAAAAACCAATCTAATCAACAATCAAGCAAACAACAACAATAGGACAGAGAGAAAGCAAGGCAAAACAAAACAAAATAAAACAAAAAACCTAGAACAAAACAAGACAAAAAACAATAACAACAACATAAAACACACAAAAAAAGGGAAGAGAGAAAAAAAATTGGTTAGTGAAGAAAAGAGAGAGGTATGTATGGACGTAGAGCAGGGGATCAAACATTAGATATATAAGTAGCGTGAAAAAACAGGGAAAAGAGAAGGAATAGGGATAATCTAAAGCAGGAATAGGGTAAGAGAAACAGGACAACAAAAAGGGAAAAGTGAGGAAGAGAGTGTTGGCATAAAGATAGAGCAAAATGATGCTAAAGAAAAAATGAAAATAGAATGCACAACACTAATCTACACTAATAAAAGAGAAAAATGGTAATTGGTGTATGACGCTACTGTTTTCATTGGCTAATCAGGGTTATATGCAAATTAACTGCCAACTAAGATTGGCAGTTAACTGCCAACTAAGATTGGCAGTTAACTGCCAACGAGATGGCGGTTAATTTGCATATGTAGGCACAATGCAGGGAGGCGAAAGGGAAAGCAGGAAGAAGCCCCCTGCCACTGACAGTGATCAGAAACCCAGGGGGGAGCTAAGAGCTGGGGGGCAGGGCAAAGGCGGCCCTGGGGCCGCCTTTGCCCTGCCCCCAAGCCATGATCGGAGAATTAGGTGCCTTTGCCGCCCTGGCCAGTGATAGCAGAAAGTAGGGGTGGAGCCAGCAATGGGAGCTGGGCACGGTCGAAGCTGGCAGTCCCAGGAGCTAGGGGTCCCTTGCCTGGGCCTAAAGCGAAGCCCACGATCGCGGGGCAGCTGCAGCTGTGGGTCCCCACTGCCCGGGCCAGACGCCTCAGCCAGAGGCATCCTGCAGGGGCAGGGGCAGAGCCCATGCTATTGTGGCACCCCCCGCTGCCACTGCAGGTCCCCGCTGCCCGGGCCGGATGCCTAGGCCAGCAGCGTCAGGCCTGGGCAAGGGGCTGATCCTGCGATTGGAGGGTGATGGGGGTCAATGCCTGAGGGCTCCCAGTATGTGAGAGGGGGCAGGCTGGGCTGAGGGACACTCCCCCGCCACACACACCCAGCGCACGAATTTCGTGCACCGGGCCCCTAGTGCCAAAATAAAATAAAATAAAGAGAAAATAAAATGACACTTTTAAAAAAAGTAAAATAGTAGTAGTAATAATACTGATTAAAAATAAAAATATAATAATTTAAAGGGTAAAATCAAGTGAGAAAAAAAGAAAAAAATAGTTTTCTAAGGAAAAGATGTTACAATAAAAATGTGCAATAGTGAAGGTCATTCACTTCCTCTACTGTCCTGTTTGGCACACCAGTTTCCTATCAGATAGTCAGGACAGTATTGAAGTTCCCTGCGTTCCACTGCTCCTCTGTGTTGTAAGCCATAGTCCTGATTTTCAAGCAGGCAGTACTTCTTTGTTTCTTAGACTCCTTTATTTGTGTTTACACCTGGGATCAGCGGAGCCGCGAGGCCTCCTGGCACTAGGATCAGCGGAGCCTCCCAGCACTGGGATCAGTGGAGCAGCGAGGCCTCCTAGCACCAGGATCAGCTTAGCAGCGTGGCCTCACTGCACCAGTGTCAAGCGGAGCCATGAGGCCTCCCAGTACTGGGATCAGTGGAGCTGTGAGGCCTCCTGGCCCCTGGAGCAGTGTGACAGGGCGCAGCACCCAAACCCCCTGATCGCCCCGCAGCACTGTGTGTGACAGGGGGTGGGGCCACAACCTCCCTATCCACTCTGCTCTGTTTGTGACGGGGAAGGTGCCCCAACACCCTGATTGGCCCTGCTCTGTGCCTGATGGGGGAGCTCCCCAACCCCCCTGATCAGCCCTGCTCTGTGTGTGACAGGGTGCGGCATCCCAACCCCCCATGGGCCCTGCTCTGTGTGTGATGGGGTGGAGCCACAACCTCCCCATCGGCCCTGCCCTGAGTGTGACAGAGGGGAGTGCCCGAACCCCTGATTGGCCCTGCTCTGTGGGTGACAGGGGGCAGTGCCCCAACTCCCCTATCGGCCCTACTCTGTGCATGAAAGGGGGTGGTGCCGCAACCTCCCCATCGACCCTGCCATGAGTGTGACAGGGGGCAGTGCCCCAATCCCCCAATCGGCCCTACCTGAGCGTGACTGAGGGTGGCATTACAACCTCCCAATCTTCCCTGCTCTGTGCATGACAGGAGACGGTGCTCCAACTCCCCAATCGGCCCTGCTTTGAGCCTGACCAGGGGCTGCACCTAGGAATTGAGCCTGCCCTCTGCCACCCGGGAGCGGGCCTAAGCCAGCAAGTCTTTATCTCCTGAATGGTCCCAGACTGTGAGAGGGCACAAGTGGGGCTGAGGGACACCCCCCCAGAAGTGCACAAATTTTTGTGCACCGGGCCTCTAGTCTATATATATAAAAGGCTAATATGCTAACTGTTCCTCACTCCATCCAACTGGTTGCTATGATGCTCACTGACCACCAGGGGGCAGACACTGTATGCAGGAGTTGCCAAGCTGCAGTGACTTGGCAGCAGTGGTTCTTGGGTGATGCACTCTGAAACCAAAGAGGAGGGAACCCAATTCCTCGTGGGGCTGCATGATTCCACCTTTGGCTGTGGGTTATGTTGTTGCTGGGGAACTGTCAGCCCCAAATCTGGTTTATTGCACACTTGCTATTGCGTTCCACACCCTGTACAACAGCAACTTTGCAGAGTGCCCTCTTGTACTCCAGAACCCCTCAGGGGAAGTTAAAGAGCCAGTTTTGGCCCAATCCCCACAGGCCAGGCCAAGGGACCCCAGCTGGCAGAGAGGGACCCCACTCACTCCGCAGACTTTCAAACCATGGTGCCAACCCAGCTGCAGCTGGCCAGGGAAGAACCACAGGAAGTTGGCTCCAGGGTGTGTTCGGCCCATCTTATTCAGTCCCACCCTGCCAGCTACCTTCTAATTAATTTTCTTTCAGTGTGCACAAATCCATGCACCATGTGACTAGTCTAGAGATAATTGGCTCAGAACCTACCTATTGCATGGTAGTAGCATATAAATGTTGTTTGGCTGTTTGTCCACACAGGCAGAAAGCAAGTTGATTTCCATTTATGATCATTGATAATTGTAAAACTTAAACAATTTTGTATCTTCTCTCTCTCTTTTTTTAAATTTTAAGCCTGTTGGTATTTGCAGAGGTTCTCTGATTCGAAGACTTCACGAAAAGCTTGTCAAAATAAATTGTGACTTCTTTCAATCACAGGTATTTTTTCATTCTAATTGTTTATCTTTCTCGGAAGAAAAAAAGCCGAATATCTATGTTTTAATTCTCCCTACCTCATCCTCTCATTTTATTTTCCTAAGATCCATGATCACCCTTTTATTTAGGCTGCCCTGAGGTCACACCTATAGGCTAGCTAGTTAAAGACCTGTCACTCTTTGTTTTAGTCCCAATGAGTTCCTGCAGAATAATTAAGACTTTCATAAATAGGGACCTCTGAGCTTAGATGGCGCAGGCCCTAAGAACTTAAATTCAATGTCCCAAAGACCCTTACCCTGAACTGATGGAAGAAGTTGTTTCCATGGAAATAGTTGGTCCCATTCCAGAAGTATTTATTGAGCACTTAATATGAGACAGCCTGATATAGTTGAAAGGGTGGTTGAGAGAGGCCACCTGGGTTCCAGTCCTGCTCTGCTACCTATGAGCTAGGTGACCATGGGAAAATTCTTACCTCTCTGAGTCATGGTTGCCTCATCTATGAATGGGCTTTCAATGCTTACCTCATTCAGTTTCTTGTGAGAAATTAGTGAGAAGACCTGGATAAAGGGTGCTGTATTGGGCCTGGCAAAGCATAAACAATTAGTAATGGTGCTATTGCTGTCACACTAGGAGCAGGGAGACAGCCCACTAGGGACTTTGAATAAGCCATTTAAGTCCTCTGGATCAAGCTTGCTATCAAGCTTCTACCACTCCTGGTTCCTCCTGGCCTTTATCTGTTTTGCTTTATAACCCTTTAATCAGAGGCCCATCCCTTTAGCTGACTCCCCTTGAAACATTCCATCAGAAAGGCATAAAACAAACCAGCCACAGAAGAGATTTCCCTAGAGAACATTCCCTTATTAAAAGCATTTTTATTTAAGGCTCCCACCCCTAGAAGGAGAAAATTTGCTGTTTACCAGAAAATTTTTGTTTTACCAGAAAAACGAATCCACGCACTCACCCTCCAAAGATGTGCTAAGCGGATCTGTCCAGTACCTTCCTGAGCTGGATGATGAAGAATCTCAGGAAACGGATCCTGCTGAGGCCTTCCCTGTGCACCTGGATCTAACCACAAATCCCCAGGGAGAACCCCTCAATGTTTCCTTCCTCTTCCATGGGCCTATGATTAAGAAGCTGTTTGTCCTACCTTTTCCCAAAGAAGAACAACGCTCTGCTGAGTGTCCTGGAAAAGCCTCCAGGAGTGACCCTATTCTTCTCCCACCATGAGAACCACATAGAGGATTCCATGGGAATGTGGTGCCCTGAGGGGGTGAGAGGTAGTGGGGAAGGAAGACAGGATTTGGAAATAGAGAATAGCTAATAAAGTGTGTCTTTTTGACTCTTCTTGGACTCATCATTTTGACTGGAAGTGGAAATGAGACCACACCCTCCACTTGTACACTGAGCTGCATGTCTTCTGAGACATCCAAGATATCAATCCATGAATACTTGCCTCGTATGTCCTCCACCTTTCCCTTTGTAATGATTACTGACTTTTAGCCAAGTGTCTCTGATGCAGGACCTGTCATACTTAGGAATGCCCTCCTCTATCTGAGCAAGAACATAGTGTTATTCTTTTGATCAAAATGAGATAAAAATTGAAGGACACCAAGAGACTGAGTTTCATCACATAGTTTCATGCTCCTTCTACTCCATAATTATTTCAACACTAAATATTGGTCAGATATTGTCTGCACAGCCTTCACCCTGAAGGTGGACTTTCTTTTTCTTACCTGTATAAATAGTCTCTGAGCCCAGAACTTGATAAAGTCACTTAGCAATGGGGGTAGAAGGAAGAAACAGTTGCCTGTGGCTAAACCTGGAGAGAATCACATAGTGTTCCCAAGTTCGGGAGTTTTCTAGCTTATTTAATAGTTTTGCTCAGAGAATAAATTAAGAGCCCAAATAACATTCATTCCCAATTTCCCCCCTTAAAAATATATAAAGAGATGTAGACAACATATAATATTATGTATATGTATTTTGTGTTTATATGATACAGATAGGCACACACATATACCTTTTTTTAAATTTAAATTCTTTATTGTTTAAAGTATTACATAAGTCTCCTTTTCCCCCCATTGCCTTCTCCCTGGCTGCTTCCATCCCCCAGCACATGCCCCCATTCCCTTACTGTCTGTGTCCATTGGTTATGCTCATATGCATGCATACAAGTCCTTTGGTTGATCTCTAACCACCCCCTCCCCAACCTTCCCTCTGAGGTTGGACAATCAGTTTGATTCATCTATGTCTCTAGTTTTGTGCATCAGTTTATGTTGTTCATTATATTCCACAAATGAGTGAGATCATGTCATATTTATCTTTCTCCAACTGGCTTATTTCACTTAGCATAATGCTCTCTAGCTCCATCCATGCTGTTGCAAATGGTAGGACTTCCTTCTTTTTTTTTACCACAGCATAGTATTCCATTGTGTAGATGTACCACTGTTTTTTAATCCACTCATCTGCTGATGGGCACTTAGGCTGTGTGTAAAATCTTAGCTATTATAAATTGTGCTGCTATGAACATATGTAGGGGTGCATATATCCTTTCTGATAGTGTTTCTGATTCCTTGGGATATATTCCTAGAAGTGGGATTACTGGGTCAAATGGCAGTTCCTTTTTTTTTTTTGAGGAAACTCCATACTGTTTTCCACAGTGGCTGCACCAGTCTGCATTCCCACCAGAAGTGCATAAGGGTTCTTTTTTCTCCACATCCTTGCCAGCACTTTTTGTTTTATTGATGATAGCCATTCTGACAGGTGTGAGATGGTACCTCATTGTTGTTTTGTGTTATAGCTCTCAATGATTAGTGACTTTGCACATGTTTCCATATGTCTCTTGGCCTTCTGTATGTCCTCTTTTGAAAAATGTCTATTTAGGTCCTTTGCCCATTTTTTGATTGGATTGTTTGTCTTCCTTTTGTTAAGTTGTATAAGTTCCCTGTAATTTATCAAAGATAACATTGGCAAATATGTTCTCCCATGCAGTGGGCTTTCTTGTTGGTTTCTTTTGCTGTGAAGAGCTTTTAATTTTGATGTAGTCCCATTTGTTTATTTTCTCCTTAGTTTCCGTTATCCTAGGAGCTGTATCGGTAAAAGATATTGCTATGACATATGTCTGCTATTTTTTTTGCCTATGGATTCTTCTAAGATTTTTATGGATTCCTGTTTTTTGTTTAAGTCCTTAATCCATTTTGAGTTTATTTTTGTGTATGGTATAAGTTGGTGGTCTAGTTTCATTTTTTTTGTATGTATCTGTCCAATTTCCCCAACATCATTTATTGAAGAGACTGTCTTGATTCCATTGTATGCTCTTGCCTCTTTTGTCAAATATTAATTGAGCATACTAGGTAATAGCTCGGGTCAATTTCTGGGTTCTCTGTTCTGTTCCATTGGTCTATATGTCTGCTCTTATGCCAGCACCACACAGTTTTGAAAACAGTGGCTTTGTAATATAACTTGATATCTGGCATTGTGATCCCTCCAACTTTGTTCTTCTTTCTCAGGATTGCTGCAGCTATTGGGGATTTTTTATTATTCCAGATGAATTTTTGGAGAGTTTTTTCTAGGCCTGTGAAATATGCCTTTGGTTTTTTAATGGGGATTGCATTGAATTTGTAGATTGTTTTGGGTAGTATGGACATTTTAATGATGTTGATTCTACCAATCCAACAACACGGTATATTCTTTCATTTGTTTATGTCTTCCTCTATCTTTTTTTTCAGTGTCCTGTAGTTTTCCAAGTACAGGTCTTTTACCTCCTTAGTTAAGTTTATTTGTAGGTATCTTAGTTTTTTTGTTGCAATGGTAAATGGGATTTCTTTTTTAGTTTCTCTTTCTGTGAGTTCATTATTGGTGTATAAAAAAGCCATAGATTTATGGGTGTTAATTTTGTATCCTGCTACATTGCCGAAGTCATTTATTAAGTCTAGTAGTTTTTGATAGAGTCTTTAGAGTTTTCTATGAACAATATTATGTCATCTGTTAATAATGACAGTTTTACTTCTTTTCTAATTTGGATGCCTTTTATTTCTTCTTTTTGTCTGATTGCTATGGCTAGTACTTCTAATACTATGTCAAACAGCAGTGGTAAAAGTGGGCATCCCTGTCTTGTTCCTGTTCTTAGGGAAACAGTTTTAGTTTTTGCCCATTGAATATGATGTTGGCTGTAGGCTTTTCATATATGGCCTTTATCATGTAGATATGCTCCATTTATTCCCACTTTGCTAAGAGTTTTTTATCAAAAATGGGTGTTGGATTTTGTCGAATGCTTTTTCTGCGTCTATTGATATATCATATGATTTTTGTCTTTCAATTTGTTTATGTGATGTTTCACATTTATTGATTTGCGAATATTGTACCAGCCTTGCCTCCCTGGAATAAACCCCACTTTATCATGGTGTATGATCTTTTTAATACATTGCTGGATGCGATTTGATAATATTTTGTTGAGGGTTTCAGTATCTATGTTCATTGGGGATATTGGCCTGTAATTTGCTTTCTTTGTAGTGTCTTTATCTGGTTTTAGAATTAGGATAATTCTGGCCTCATAAAAAGAGTTTGGAAGTGTTCCTTCGTCTTGGATTTTCTGAAATAGTTTGAGGAGTATAGGTGATAGTTCTTTGAATGTTTGGTAAAACTTCCCTGTGAAGACATGTGGACCTGGGTTTTTTTTGGTGGGAGTTTTTTGATTACTGTTCCCATTTCATCAGTTGTTATTGCCCTATTCAGGTTTTCTGATTCCTTCTGATTCAGTTTTGGGAGATTATATTTTTCTAGGAAGTTGTCCATTTTGTCCCCTATGTCCAGTTTGTTGGCATATAGTTATTCATAGTATTTTCTTACAATCCTTTGTATTTCTGTGGTGTCAGTGGTTACTTCTCCAGTTTTGTTTCTGATTTTATTTATTTGGGTCCTCTGTCTTTGTTTCTTGATGAGTCTAGCTAATGGTTCATCAATTTTGTTTATCCTTTCAAAGAACCAACTCTTGGTTTCATTGATTTTTTTGTATTGTTTTTTAGTCTCTATGCTATTTATTTCTGCAGTCAATCAATGTTGATGTTTCTTTTCTTTCTTTTTAAAAATTCTTTATTGTTTAAAGTTGAAGTTTCTATCTCTCTCTCCCTCTCCCTTCCTCTCTCTCTAAAATCAATAAAAACGTGCTTTCAGAAATGTTCCTTAACTTTTTAAAAAAAGTGTTTCCCTTGGGAAAAGGTTTGAAGAATGATAGGTAGGATAATCCCTGGACAGGTAGTTCTGTTGATTAGAGCATTGTCCCAATACACCAAGGTTGTGAGTTCAATCCCAGATCAGGGTACACACAAAAAGCAACCGATGGATACATAACTAAATGGAACAACAAATCAATGTTTCTCTCTCTCTCTCTCTCTCTCTCTCTCTCTCTCTCTCTCTCTCTCATGAATAAATAAAAATATTTTTAAAAAAGAATGAGGGATAACAAAGATTTATTTTACATATTTTATAATATCCTGTGTTCTTTTAACTTTGTATAGAGATTATATTTACAACTAAAAATTGTACAATTGAAATAACTCAAATTTGAAAATAAAACCTTATTTAAAAAATCCAAACAAACCTCAACATTTATAAAGCTTATATGGCTTCTAGTAATACCCCTCAAAAATAGAGGTTGTAATAAGCATTCAATCCAGTCGAGGAAAACAATACCTGTATGTTCAGAATAATCCCAATAATGTAAAAGCACATATATTATAGATATTTAAATAGAAAAAGTCCATAAAGCAATATATAATTGTTCATGATTTTTCTCATCATAGTAGAATTAGAAGTGAGTTTTTCTTTATACTTTTGTATTTTCCACATTTATAAACCTTAAGTGGCTTCTAGTAATACCCTTCAAAAATAGAGGTTGTAAGTAAACACTCAACCATAGTGGGAAGGGGGGGAAGCAAGCTTTAAAGAATAAAAATTCTGGCCCTGGCAGGTTTTGGTCAGTGGATAGAGCATTGGCCCATGGACTGAAGGGTCCTGGGTTCAATTCCGGTCAAGGGCATGTACCTTGGTTGCAGGCTCAATCCAGGGCTCATGTGGGAGTGTGGGAGGCAACCAATTTATATGTCTTTCTGACATCGATGTTTCTCTCTCTCCCCCTCCCTTCCACACTCTCTAAAACTCAATGGAAAAATATCCTTGGATGAGGATTAACAACAATAAAAAGAATAAAAATTCTGTTCCTGACTTTTCTGATCCTATAGCCAGGACACCCAGGAAAACCCTGCATGCCAGAAAGAATACATGGAGGTGAAGATTTATCTACCCCCAGCTGCCCTGATAACCATCTTGTGAAAAGTCACTAGTCCCCTCTCCATTCCACATCATTGGCCATTCTCTGGCTCAGGACTGCCAGGAAGCTTTCCCAAAGCCAGTAAGAAGCTTCACCAAGGCTAAACGTCACTTCCTAGTGAAAAGGAATATAGTGGAGGGGGGCTTGCAACCCATTTTAGCATCTGGTTAAAACTGTAGTCTTACTTCCCCACTCTGGCTGACTTGGGTAGAGCTGTGGAGCATGATCCCAAGGCCCTGCCAAGACTGATTTGGGCAGAGCTGCGGGGACACTCAGGTTCCTGTCACAGGAGGAGATATATAGGTCAGAGTCTCCCCACAAGTTCAGTTCAGACTTTGGGTGCAGAATAACCCTGGAGTAGCAGATCTGTGAAATAAAGTGTATACTTTCCTCCCTCGGAGTGCTGGCTGATTGGTGTCCAGGGCATTCTGCCACAACACTAGATCAGACAGTTCACCAGGACAGACTATCTCTCCCACTCACCATCATTCTGTCTCCTTCTGACCATTGACACCCTAGCACTCTCACCGGCTCCCTGAGATGTCTGTCTCATTTGAAGCTACCCCAGAAACTGGATGGCATCACTAGCATTATGTCTGTATCTAAGATTCAATAAAGCAAGGGGAAGACAAGGCATGGCTCTCATGAGTACACCTAAGTCTTAGCAAAACAGTACTGCAGGAAAAGCTTATTCTCATCCTTGGTGGCTTTCCCCTGTCCCATCCCTTTCCCTTCACCAGCATTTGGTTTTACCAGGGCTCTCCATATTGAACATAACCAATTCAGCAATAATTGAAAGACTTAATGAAGGAACTCAATTCATTGAAGCATAAAACAGTTTTTGTTTTAATCAATAACATTCCCCCAACTCACCTTTGTGAGAGCCCCTTAATAACACCTTGGCCAGATTTCATACTATTCCTGTCATTGTAAGTTGTGCTGGGGTGGTACTGTTTGGGTATTTAAACAGTAGTGTTGTTAATATTAAAAGTTTGATATCAAACAACAGTTAAAATGTGTCTCTTCCACTTTTAGGACTCCCTAAGCCAATCTGTGACTCTGGGGAAGTGTGGTCTGCTTTTTGTATGGTAAACCCAGCCCTTTCTCTCTTTCTTTGAACTCCTTCCAGGTTCTGTCTGGAGCCCCTGTAGTTCTCAACCTTGACTGCACATTTGAATCATATTAGAGTTTCAAAACTACCAATGTCTGGGCTTAATACCCAGAGATCCTGGTTGAATTGCTCTCAGGGGAGGCCTGGACATAAGGACTTTTCAAAACTCCTCAGGTGATTGTAGCTAAGGCTGAGCACCATTGCTGTGGACACTTATAGACACTCACTACAGAGGAGAGAGCAGGGAGGGAGATGCTGTCTAAGTGGGAAGGGAATCTGGGCTGATTCTCTCTGGCCTGATGTTCCTGAATTCTCCTGGTATAAAGGATCCATATAGGTATATTGGTTTCTTTGGAGGAATAGGGCTGAGGGATCAGTTTAATCCCAGCTCTGTGCCCCAATGCTGAGCTCCTCTCCCAATGGTGTATTAATACCTCTCACTCCTTCTCTGGGATGGGTGGGCATCAAATGGCTTGACTTCTACCCTCACCACAGTTCTCTTCCACAGGAACCAATATTTTTGGCATGTTTTAAGAGCCATGGAGAACTGGAATGATAGCTGGTGTCCTCAACTTCTTCTCAGGCACAATCCTATCTAATAAAAGACAAAAAGGATAATTAACCGTACCTCTGATATGCTTCCCATTGGCTAATCAGCGAGATATGCAAATTAACTGCCAACTAAGATGGCGGTTAACCGCCAACAAAGATGGCAGCTAATTTGTACACTGCAGGCAGGGCAGGACAGTGCAAGCCGCCATCCAGGCCCCCATGTGCGACCTGGGGGCAGAGGCTCAGGCAAAGCAATTGCTGATTGCCTGCTGGAGCCCTCACCCGCCCACCGGAGACACCGGGCCCACTCCTGTGTGTGACCTGGGGGCAGGCGGGGCTGGGGCGAAGGCAAGCAGTGTCCATCCCCTCGCCCGAGCCTCGCCCACCCACCAGAGACAGGGGGCCCACTCCTGGGCACCCCTTTCTGCTTACAGCAGAGCCCGAGGAATCTGCGAGCGTCCTACCAGCCTTCCAAAGTGTAATAAAGTGCATTTACTGTGAGGAGAAGCCCGGGCCAGGGGTGCGCGGACAGGCACGGGGCCCTCCAAGGGCTGGTGGCTTCAGGCCCAGGCTGCGTGGCCAGGCCACTGGGAGTGCTCAGAACCGGTGCAAGCCAATGCGCCTAAGGCTGGCAGTTCATGCTCTTCTGGCCAGTGCGGAGCTGCAGGCTCGGCCCGCCCCCATGTCCTCCGTACTGGGGTCACGCTCATACCCCGTGGCTACCGGCCTCCAGCCTGGCTCCCGCCTGGGGTCCGGGTAGGCGCCAAGCACAGGCGGAGGCCAGAGGAAGAACCCCAAACCCTTAGCCGGACCGACCTCGGGCCCTGGAGGGAAGGAGGCCGTAGGTGCCAGAAGAGCCTGAGAATAGGGAAATCCCAGGAGGAGGCACCTGGAAAGTGCAGTGAATCGCAGGAGAAGGTGGAACAGCCACACACTGGCAAACCCTGCCCGCCCTGGGTCAGTGACGCGGGCCCCAAGTGCTCCTGGGCTTTGCCTTGCATCGCGGGGTCATACTGCCTGTGGGCCGGGCAAGCAAGGGCCACCCCAACCTGTGAAGTTTCGCACAAAGGTGGGGAGGCCAGGTTCCAGTGGGTTTGTCAGGCCCAGGGAAGGCACCTTCACTCTCTGCACCAAGATGATGGCCAAGAGGCCCTCCGGAGACATGTGGTGACTGAACCCAAGCCAGGCCGGAGTCCTGCTCGCACTGAGAGGCAAGTAACTGGGCAATGTGCCCCAAATGCGTGGGGAGCACCAGCGGCCTCCTTTCTCCTGCCCTGGAAGGTGGGAGGCCTGGCGGGAATCACAGGTAAAACGCAGACACTGATGGGTCCCAGACCCCTTTTCTTTACACACACACACAACCCGCCCCGCCCCCTTCCCATCATTCTGTGAGGCTAAGGTTCCTGAGCCCAGATCCAAGGACTGCAAAAGGAACAATTCTCCTGGTGAGAACATGCAGGCAGGCGCCTCCTGCCAAGGCGGCCAAGTTTGACAAATAGCGCCTCCTGGGGTGGAGAAAGCAGAGTGCTGCGGAGCAGCACTGGCTCCCAGCTACCCCGAGGGCAGGTGGCCACCGCGGCTCCCTGCTGGCCCCAAGAGCTGGGTGGCGGCCCCTGCGTATCTGGTGCACCTAGGCCTCACTGACTTCGTGACCCCCAGAGCACGCACCCGCCTCCTGGTCCTAATTGCCTCTCTCCACTCCACACACACACACACACATGCATCTGCAAAGGCGGGAACAAGGCCCAGGTGGCCGAGTCCACGCCCTTGCTGGCGAAAGTCACACTCCAAGTGGCCAGCTGTGTGAGGGGCAGTGGACACTCACTCGCTCACTCTCTCCCTGGAAAATCCAGGGAGCACCTCGGCTCCTGCCACGTGCGGAATTAGAAATCAAACCATTTATTGTCTCCTAACTTTTCTCTGGTTTCTTTGGTCACTCACTGTGGCTGCCCCCACTGTTCTGAGTGGGCCCTGGGGTCTCCTCAGCCAGACCACAAATCCCCAAATCAAACACTCGCTTTCAGAAAGCTGGGCTTCTCTCAATGCACCCTGCAACCTAAATGGTTGCCCCTCTGTGAAAAGCTCGGAGGAGCACCGAGCTGGGAAAGGACAGCTGGTGCATGGCAGGGTCCCTGGGCCCGAAAAGGTGCAGAAATTTTTTTTTAACACATTTCAATTTCAAGAAGTAAAAACAAAACCAAGAAAGAAAACCTACGCTTTTGGAGCCTGAACATCCACAGAGACCTCAGCTCGACGCCGAGCCGCCGCCAGCCCCAGCGTGGGATGGGGCCTGCCATCTGTGACCGGGGGAGATGGGGCAGACACCGCGGGATTGGGCCTGCCATCTGCCACCAGGGGAGCGGGCCTAAGCCAGCAGGTGGTTATCTCCTGAGGGGTCCCAGACTGTGAGAGGGCACAGATTGGGCTGAGACCCCCCCTGCCCCCACACCCGCCAGTGCACAATTTTTTGTGCATGGGGCTTCTAGTCCTATCTAATAAAAGAGAAAAATGGTAATTGGCGTACGACGATACCCTTTTCATTGGCTAATCAGGGCTATATGCAAATTAACTGCCAACTAAGATAGGCAAGATGGCGGTTAATTTGCATATGTAGGCACAATGCAGGGAGGCGAAAGGGAAAGCAGGAAGAAGCCCCCTGCCACTGACAGTGATCGGAAACCCAGGGGGGAGCTAAGAGCTGGGGGGCAGGGTAAAGGCGGCCCTGGGGCCGCCTTTGCCCTGCCCCCCAGCCATGATCGGAGAATCAGGCGCCTTTGCCGCCCTGGCCAGTGATAGCAGGAAGTAGGGTGGAGCCAGCGATGGGAGCTGGGCACGGTCGAAGCTGGCAGTCCCGGGAGCTAGGGGTCCCTTGCCTGGGCCTAAAGCGAAGCCCACGATCGCGGGGCTGCTGCAGCTGTGGGTCCCCGCTGCCTGGGCCGGACGCCTAGGCCAGAGGCGTTAGGCCTGGGCAGGGGTGGAGCCTGCAACCGCGGGGAGCTGGGGGTCACCTGCCCAGGCCTGACACCTCTGCCGGAGGCCTCAGGCCTGGTCAAGGGGCCGCTCTGGTGATTGGTGATCGGAGGGCGATGAGGGTCAACTCCTCTGGCCGAGGCATCAGGCCTGGGCGGGGGGCTGAGCCGGGGACTGGGGGGATATGATGGTCCCCTTGCCCAGGCCTGAAGCCTGGGTCAGAGGCGTCAGGCTTGGGCGGGGGGTGGAGCAAGCGATCAGAGGGAGATGGGGGTCCCCTGCCCAGGCATGATTCCTGGGCCAGAGGCCTCAGGCCTGGGCCGGGGCCAGAGCCAGTGATCAGGGGGAGATGGGGGTCCCCTGTCCAAGCCTGACACCTCTGGCGGAGGCATCAGGCCTGGGCAAGGGGCCGATCCTGCCATTGGAGGGTGATGGGGGTCAACGCCTGAGGGCTCCCAGTATGTGAGAGGGGGCAGGCTGGGCTGAGGGACACTCCCCCCCCCCCACACACACCCAGTGCACGAATTTCGTGCACCGGGCCCCTAGTAATAATAATAATAACAAAAAAAATTGTCAATAGCATCATTTATTCAGCACCTGAATCTGTGTCAAGAATTGCATTATTTAGTTCATATGTTTTCTTATTAAATTATCAAAACAATCTTGCCAGGAGGCATTAATCCCCATTTTATACAGGAGGAAACAAAAACTCAGCCATTTCATAGCTTACCCAGCATCACACAGGAAGAGGGTAACAACAGAGTTGAAATTCAGTTCTGACTACAAAGCAACAGCCTCTTAATCATTTTATTCTACCTGAACTCAGGTCCTCCCTTAAATAATATGGCTGTTTTCTGCTAAAGACTTCTAGTGCTATAATCCAACAAGGAGACCGATGGTGGCAATCCCTGGCTGAGATAGACCACCAGATGGAGGAAAGTTACTTTACTGCTTACCCTACCCCCCCACAACAATGAATGAGGCAGTGCTTATGGGCAAAAACACTTTGGACCTGGTACCTACTAGAAATATCCAGTTTTTTGCAGCTCACAGTTTCACCCACTCATCAGAGGCATGTCTCAACTTTCTGTTCCCAGGACCCATTAATCATTTACAGCATGTTGATTGAGATTTTAACCTGGGGGTCAAGGTGAACAAACAGTTTACACAACAAAAATCTATAAAGACTGATTAATCAATAGTATGTGTGTGTGTCTGTGTGTGTTTAAAAAGTCTGTATAAAATTCTCTGCTGTGGTATACCATAGCAAAGGATGGTTTTCCCATTTTAACAAAATGAAGACATTTACTGCAGCTCAGCTTTCCATCCTTTGGATCACAC
This sequence comes from Myotis daubentonii, assembly GCF_963259705.1. NCBI lineage: Eukaryota > Metazoa > Chordata > Mammalia > Chiroptera > Vespertilionidae > Myotis > Myotis daubentonii. Next base: position 45,385,227 of record NC_081842.1, read on the forward strand.
TTAGGTATTCCTATGCTGTGAGTCCCATAGACTGCAATGCTACTGAGCTCCTGGCTGGGAAAGCTCTAGACCTGATCAATAAAGAACGTTCGAATGGCTACCTTTTTCAGTTGCTGCGGGTCGCTGATGCCCACCTGGACAAAGCGGTAAGGAATTGCCAATGGCATAGCTAAGTTGGGAAACCATGCACCTGGGGCAAGTGTGGCGCTAGCCACTAAACCTACTGCTTTGCACAATGGAATGGCCTTGGTCAGGGTTTTCTGTTTGGTTTCTTCTGCTGCTCTAGAATGTACTTATTTTTTTTAAAAAAAACTAATGTCTGTTATTAGTATGTTCTTAACTATGAATCAATCTGTGAATACTTACAAGCACTGACGTTGAGTGCAATCAAATGCAAAGTGTTATAAGAGAAAAATCAGAATGAACTGTAAGCCTTGCCCTTAAGAAAATAAGAATCAGCTCATACACACACACACACACACACACACACACGCACGCACACACACACACACACACACACTGTGTAAGGTAGGATATATTTAAGTGACCGAGTATTATAGATGCTGGACAATCTAATGAAAGGAGATCTATTACCATTGAATGAAAGACTGCTTCATTTGGAAAATCCAAATGAAGCAGGATTTGAACAGGAAGATGGGCTGGATTAAAGGGATTCCAGGGAAATTCCAGGAATACCACCTCTATGTGGGTAAGAAATCAGGCAGGAGAGTATTAGAGAGTAATTAGACACAAGCAGGGGAATTCCGGAAGTTCTATGTGAGATTTGCACAGCAAGCAGGGTGGAAGAAATAATGTAGACTTATCCTGATGCAAAGCAAGCCTACTGTCCTCACTTTGATCAGCAATTTTCAACCAGTGTGCCACAGGAATTTTTAAAACATGAAATGCCTGATTATTTAGTCAAGGGCACTGACCTCTTATTCCTTAGATTGTCAAATGGAAAAAGGGCAACAGCCCACATACCAAAGCCATACAATGTGAATGAATCAAAATTATACCTATTTTCTTTTTTGTCAGATCAGCAAATATATATATATATATATATATATATATATATATATATATATATGCCACAGAATTTCAGTAATTAGTGTATATGTGCCATGAGATGAAAATATTGAAAATTACTGACATAGATTATATACTTACTTTGAATAGATTTGAGGGCTTGATAGAGATTAAGGAGGGAGGCCTCTCTTCACCACTCCCCAAAATAACCTACCCTTTGGAGGAACCACTAAAATCAGGGAGGTCAGACAATAGAGCATCACAGAGGACAAACAGATAACTTGATGCTTCTTAAAGTATTAGATATGGAGGCTCTACAGGTTGCAGAGAATGAGTGCAGGGACTCGGGATTCAACTAGCAACTTAGTGACTACTAGTCCCAGTCCAGGATCTCTGCCACATTATAGGACACAGGATGAATTGGCCCAGGACTACCTATGGGTGGGAGCAGGGAGCACAGTGTACCTGGAGAGATGGATGCAAGTGGCATGGGCTTGAACTAGAAAGCTATATGATGTGTTCAGGAATGAGGAAATGAAGAGAGACCAAGGTGGTGGAATTTATGGCAATGAGAATGAAAAAAACATGAGATATTTTAAAGAAAGACCATTCAAGGCCTGGTGATTGTATAGCAAAAGCAAAGGAAGAAATCAAAGCTGATGTCACATTTTTTTAAAGCCGACTAAGGCAAGAAATAATTAATGGTGTCATTGACAAAAGGCAAGTTAAATTGAGAGAGGTAGCTGGTTTTTAAGAGAAGAGCTGATTTTAGGTTTGGGCAAGTTGAAATTAAGGCAAGAAGTCCAAGTTCAGGAAAGAGCTGGGTGAGAGGACACAATTGTGCACACAGATTGGAGCTCATGATGTGGCTGTCATCAGTTATAATTTCTTCAAAATCTCTGCCCAAACAAATGGTGCTATTTAGTGATTGTTTTTTAAAACTCATTAACAGAAGCAACATCATGACCAGTTAAAAAGAACATTTGGAAGTAACTTTTTCAAGCTATTTATTCAAATAAACAGATGAAATGACACAAAAGTAGACATCTGCAATTATTTGGGAAGGAACAGAAATTCTGTTTAAGAAATCAAGAGATTGTTTCTAATGAAAACATACTGGGCTTCCATGTGTTACTCAACTGTTGCTTTCTTGGAATTTTTCAGGAATCCACAGATGTCTATTATCTAGTCTTAGATGTGAAAGAATCTGACTGTCCAGTCCAATCCAGAAAACACTGGGATGTCTGTGAGCCAAATATTTCTAGATATCTATTTGATATAGTAAGTAAACATGATACCTTTCTCCTCATTTTATTATTCTTGACTTCTGTCTACTCTGTTTTCTGAGGGTAGCTATATGCCACAGCAAAAGAGGAAGACGAAGACCAGTTTTTGTCTTTTGACTCATGAAGAGTATGTCGACTTTGAGTAATATTTTCTTGAGAGCCATACCTAGAAACCCAGTTCAAGATATCTCAGTGGGGCTTGTTATAGCATGATCAGCTATAACCTTGTGCAAATCACCAAATGTTGCTAAATGTCCATCTCCTCAGCTGTAAAATAAGAGGAGGAGTTTGGAGTAGATAAACTATAAGGTCCTATCTGGCCCTGATAGTTTATGGGTCTAGAACCTATGAACTTGTAATTGTGTCCTATGAAGACTGGTCCCATGACCAGGAGTGGCCAAAAGGGATTAATTGCAATTATCATGAGGAATGGGATCTTGTGCTGCTTTACACATGGGTAATCTGATCCCAGGCTGTCTGCCACTAGAGGAGAACACAAAGATGAAAAAGCACAGATCTAAGATTTTAGTTCCAGAAAATAAGGTACTTACATACCTAGAAATTTTAGCATTTATTGCTTCTTGAAAAATGTTTGAGATATGGCCATGATCTGTTTAAACAGTTTCTCTGTGGTTCCCATGAGGGTTTTGGGTGCCTATGTTATTAACTCACAGAAAGAGATTAAGAAAACATAGGTTTGAAGGAGGAATTGTTGAGGGGGATGAGCAGCGGCCGTGCCTCTTAGTACCTGAATGACGCATTTCCACCAGCGTGCCATGCTGCCTGGACAGCCTCCATTAATTCACACTGGCATTATTGAGCATCATCCAGGTTCCAGGCACTAATTTTCACAACAACCCTGCAGGGAGGTTATTACTAGTCACATTTTACAGAGGAGTAACTTGAGGTTAAGAGACGTTAAATAACTTGTTCAACGCCACACAACTAGAAAATGACAACACTTAGAAGCTCTGCTTTCAACTGCCTCTGCTCGCATTTCTAACTTCAACAATTCTTCAGGGCAGAGTACCACCTTGCTGGGCAACTAAGGCATCATTCCTTGTTATTCTTCAAGAGCAGTTGCAATAACATTCCATGATTGTGCTACAGGAATAGAAAGATTGGGGAGGAACCAAGATGGCAGCATAGGTAAACACCTGAACTTGCTGCCTCGCACAACCACATCAAAACTACAACTAAAAGACAAAATGGGTATCATCCAGAACCATGGGGAGGCTGGCTGAGTGGAAGTCCTACAACTAGAGGGAAAGAGAAAAGCGCATCTAGACTGGTAGGAGTGTAGAGGTGCGGAATAGCAGAGGTACGGAGGCTGAGAAATGGGATGGCAACTGGGTATGCTGTGGTCTTTTTCAATTGGGAGGGAGATACAAGTCCCCAACTGCTCTGAACTCCAGTTCCGGGTGAGACTCTGTGGACCCAGACTCATACGGGGAGAAACTGGACTGTCTGGCATTGGGCCAGAACTCAAGGGTGGCTTTCTCTCAGAGGTGCTCACAGCGTTCATTGTTCCTGCACCAGGCCATGGGACACAGAGACCCAGGGACCTATCTGGGGCAGGGGCGATGAGCAACCATTGCTGTTTGCACTGCCCCAGGATTCCCTGAGACCCTGCCCCACCCAATTTACAACCCCACCCAAGCTGTGTACAGAGGATTTTGCATATAAATGGCCTGGCCTTTTGCAACCTAAAACCTAACAAACTGAAGCTGGGTCAAAGAACACAAGAGCTTCCAAAATAAGGCCTAGGGCTTGTCAGCAGCCTGCATTGCTTCACAGCTGCTCATCTGGGCACCTCCAAACCCCAAACAAAGAGGAGGAATCTGCAGATCTCTCTGTAGCTCCTGGTGGGTGGCCTCAGGCAGTGGCTTCCTTTGCAACTCCTTGGAAATCTAAGAGCCAGTCTACCCAGTGGTCAGAGTGAGACCATCCAGATTACAACTCTTCAGAACCATAAGAGACACACTCAGGGGGCAGACTCAGTGAGCACCAAAGCCCCACTGAAGCAAGTCCAGCCCCATAAGGGTGTTTCCAGCACAGCAGTTTTCCTATTGTAGACACAACTGGTTCTCACAGGCAATTGGTCTGGAGGTCAATTCCTCCCAGTGATACCAACAGCAATCAAGGCTTAAATACAACAAGACTGTGCACACGACCCACAAAGGGGTGCACCAAGAGCATCTATGTCAGGTGACTAGGGAGGCTGGGCCAATGGGCCCTATAGGACACCTAGCACACAAAGCCACTCTATTAACACAGGGAAGCAGCCAAAAGGCGGAGACAAAGAAACATGTCACAAATGAAAGAAATGGAGGAAAGCAAACTACTGCATACAGAGTTCAAAACCACGGTTATCAGGTTACTCAAGAATCTTCTAGAAACCTTGGAGAAATTTAGTGAGACCCTCAAGGATATGAAAAAGCACCAATTAGAAATTAAGCATACACTTTTACTGAAATAAAAAATAATATACAGAGATCCAACAGCAGACAAGAGGATCCCAAGAATCAAGTCAAAGATTTGAAATATGAAGAAGCAAAAAAACACCCAACCAGAAAAGCTAAAAGAAAAAAGAATCCAAAAATATGAAGATAGTGTAAGGAGCCTCTGGGACAACTTCAAGCATACCAATATCCAAATTATGGGGGTGCCAGAAGAAGAGTGAGAGTAAGATATTGAAAATCTATTTGAAGAAATAATGACAGAAAACTTCCCCTACCTGGTGAAAGACATAGATTTACAAATTCAGGAAGCGCAGAGAACCCCAAACAAAAGGAATCCAAAGAGGACCACACCAAGACACATCATAATTAAAATGCCAAAGGCTAAAGACAAAGAGAGAATCTTAAAAGCAGCAAGAGAAAAACAGTTAGTTACCTACAAGGGAGTACCCATATGATTGTCAGCTGATTTCTCAACAGAAACTATGCAGGCCAGTAGGGAGTGGCAAGAAATATTCAAAGTGATGAATAGCAAGAACCTACAACCAAAATTAATCTACCCAGCAAATATGTCATTTAGAATTGAAGGTCAGATAAAGAGCTTCACAGATAAGAAAAAGCTAAAGGAGATCATCACCGCCAAACCAGTATTATATGAAATGCTGAAGGGTATTCTTTAAGAATAGAAAGAAGAAGAAAAAGGCAAAGATAAAAATTATGAACAACAAAGTGACAACAAATACATATCTATCAACAAGTGAATCTAAAAATCAAGAGAATAAAAAATATGATGAAGAGAATAAACTGGTGAATAGAATAGAATCAGGGGCATAGAAAGGTAGTGGACTGACAATTCTCGGGGGTACGGGGGTGTGAGGGGGGCAGGAAGAGACTGGACAAAAATCGAACACCTATGGATAAGGATAAGTGTGGGGGGTTAAGGGCATGGGGTGTGGTGGGAACCGGGTGGAGGGGAGCTATGGGGAGAACAAAGAGGAACAACTGTAATAATCTGAACAATAAAGACTTATTAAAAAAAAGAGAGAGGATTTGTTGAGAAACCACAAATAAATTTTAAAGGATAATAACGTATGTTGCATCACTTTTTTGTGTCTTCATATTCAACCTGAAGAAAGCAGTACACAATGATAAACTTCTCTTTCTTACAGGTGATTGGACAGTGTAAGGTAATAGCTACAACACATTTGAGTGAATTTCAGGACCTTAGAGTGAATGACTTCAACTGCACCACAAGCTCTGGTATGATAATCTGTTAAAATACTACTTAATTCTAGATTGATATAGAATTCAATCATACAGTGGTATTTAACATATAATACTATGATATACATATTAAAAAATGGTCCCTACCTATGCTCAAGGACTTCATTATTACTCACTCTCCTGTAAAGAGTCACAAGAGGGTTTCCCCCTGTTATTGATACACTTTACAAAAAATTAAATATATAAAAAATAGAAAGCTACATAAGGCAGTAGAGCATCATTATAGAGAACATGGGCTCTGTCTGGGGTCAGATTGGCTTGAATTTGAATCCCAGTCTCATAATTTACTAGTTGCATGGTCTTGAGGGAAAGTTACTTAACATGAGGAATGTGTAAAATAAAACTAATAATAGTATTAGCTCTTTGGGTCTTTGTTAGAATTAAATATGATGCTCTGTGTAGTACACTTTCAAAGAATTTAGCAATATATTTACTTCAACATGTAAAACTTATGTATTAATGCTACAGTTTACACAGAAGTCTCATTTAATCTCATTACAAGACTATGAAGATTATGAGACTTTCTATTTTAGAGTTAAAAGATGTTCAAAGAGATTAAATTACTTGGCCTCATAAAACACCCCAAATATGGTGAACCTCAACCTGCCCTACCAGTGTTAAATCTAAAGTTTATGTTCTTATTATGTACTTTCCCCAAGAGAATTATCACAGAGTTCCTTTAAAAATAACAAATTTCCTCATAATTCAATATACAAAAATTCAGCAGCCAGCAACTTCAGGAGTTTGCCTTAAAGAAGACTGAGCTGTATCTTCTATTTCTGGGCAAGACTTCACTTTAATGATACTCTCTCTCCTTGGCAGAGGTAGGAAGAGTTCATTAAAATATTCACACTTTATGAATGATGGGGTCAGGGCATCTGAATAGGGTAACAACCGAGACTTGAGCATCAGAAGGATCTGGATTAAGTTTAGCTCTTCTGTTGATTAGCTGATTTGCTGGAACAAGTTTCTTGGCCTCTCCAACCCTCAATTCACCCATCTGTAATACAGGAGCTATTGTTATTGATTCCATCATGCATATATGTATTATGTCACAGCATTGACAATGCTATTTAGCCACAAAACTACCATCTTCTTTCTCCAGTCTTTTCTGCATTGGCCAATACTAAAGACAGCCCTGTACTCTTGGATTTCTTTGAGGAGACTGAGGTCTACAGAAAACAAGCAGAGAAAGTCCTTGAGATGTACAAAAAGGAGAATGGTGACTTTGGCTCTTTCAGAGTGGACCAAGTGGAGAGAGTCGGCAGAGGCGTGAGTTTCCACTAATATCCAGCTGGAGTCTGAGGGCCCAGTCTCCAATCTCATAGGCACAAATTCAGTTGCATTGACTCTCTCCCCACTGGCCTCCTTGAGCCAGATGATTTTTATTATTATAATTTTTAACTTATAGGTAACATTCAATATAATATTAGTTTCAAGTGTACACAAATTTAAGAAGATACATGCATCCTTAAATTCACTGCAGCATTATTTACAATAGACAAGATATGGAAGCAATCTAAGTGCCTATCAATAGATGATTAGATAAAGAATATGTATTGTATATTTACTAGAGGCCCAGTGCACGAAATTTTTGCATGGGGGGGGGGTGGTCCCCTCAGCCCAGCCTGCACTCTCTCCAATTCGGGACCCCTCGGGGGATGTCTGACTGCTGGTTTAGACCCGATCCTGAGGATCCTAAACCAGAAGTCAAACATTTCTCTCACAATCCAGGACCGCTGGCTCCTTATTTCTCTCCTGCCTGCCTGCCTGATTACCCTTACTGGCCCCCCTGCCAGCCTGATCACCCCTATCCACCTCTGCCTGCTGGCCTGGTCACCCCCAACTGGCCCCCTTGCCAACCTGGTCACCACCAACTGCCTCCCACCACTGGCCTGGTCAACCCTAACTGCCCCACTTGCAGGCCTTGTCACCCCCAACTGCCTCCCCCTACTGTCCTGGTCACTCTCAACTGCCCTCCTTCCTAACTGGTCTCACCCACTGCCCCCCTCTGCTGGTCTAGATGCCCTTAACTGCACCCCCCTGCCAACCTGATCGCTTCCAACTGTTCCCCCCACCCCCCGCTGGCCTGGTTGCCCCCAAATAGCCCCCCTCTGCCGGCCTGGTCATCCCTCACTGTCCACCCCCCCCTTGCTGGCCTGGTTGCTGCCAACTGTGCCCCCTGCCAGCTGGGTCGCCCCTTACTGCCCCCCTCTGCCAGCCTGGTCACCCCTCACTATCCCCCCTGCCAGCCTGGTCACCCCACCCAGACTGCTGTTCAGTCATTTGGACGTTTCTCACTAACCCCCTACCGGCCTGGTCACTGCACGCAGCCTGGTGTTCAGTCATTTGGTCATCCCTCACTAACCCCCCTTCTGGCCTGGTTGCCCCATGCAGCCTGCTTGTTCAGTTGTTTGGTCTTCCCTCACTGCCCGCCCTGCCGGCCTTGTCACCCCACACAGCCTGGTCGGTTGTCCGTTCGGTCATTCGTTCGGTTGCGATGGCCCCTGGCTCTTTATATATACAGATTAAAAAATGTTACTCAGCATAAAAAGGAATTAAATCTTACTATTTGTGACAATGTAGAGGGTACAAAGCTAAGTGAAAGAAGCCAGACAGAGAAAGACAAAAACAAGCTGCTTTGTTTGTTTATTTGTTTATTTTAATACAACAGCAACTTTACTGAGGTGTAATTGACATGCAACAAACAGCACATATTTAGTTATAGTATAACATTTGACAATTCTAACACATGTATATGCCAATGAATACAACACCACACTTAAGATAGTGAACATATCCATCACCCCAAATAATTTCTTGAACCCCTTTGTTATCCTTCCCTCTTGACCAACCCTTCTTGCCTCCTCCCTTGGGCTGCTGGTGCCAGCCGCCAGCTGCTTTTTAAAAAAAAATTTTTGTTTTATTAATTAAAGTATTACAAAGAGTATTACATATGTCTCCTCCCTCTCCCCCACACCTTGATATTCCGCCAGCTGCTTTTTTAAATTGAGATCCCTGTTGCAGTTTTAAGAGACAGGCAGCAGATACCATGAAACTGCCCTCCTGCATTTTTTTTTTTAATTTTTGGAGTTGTGGGGAGTGTGATATCATCAGAGAAGGGGGAAACCAAAACAAAAAAAGAGCAAAATGCAGAAGAGCATGGTAGGGTTATGAGTCATTAAAATCATCTAGTCCTAACCTCCTTGTATTATGATGGAAAACTGAGGCTTAGAGAAACTACCTCACCACACCCAGTAGTATGGCTAGAGCCAGACAGTCCTTCCCCATCCAGGCTCTCAAGTGCCTCCCACCCATAGCAGTCTTATGGAACAGCTAGTTTATGTTGTCTTGTATTTTGAAACCACAAAGTGAAATAGATTGTGGTGAATACAAGCAATGGGATAAATACAATGCAATTACGTACTAAACAGAATGTTTTGGACCTATACGCTTTGGGAAGAGTTTCAAGATATATTGCCAAGGGAAAAAGCAGGTTATGGACCAATACTTAGACTATGATCCCCTTTATATTAAACAATTAGATATATGTGTATATACACAACATATTTAGGAAAAGGCTAGAAGGAAAAACACATCAAATGAATGATGGTGGTACCTCTGAGAGGAAGACGCTGAGATGCAGGAAGAATGACTTTTCACACTATGCTTGATTGTGTCTGCATTATCTGAGCCTTTTCAATCAAATAATATTCATCTTATCACTTGATAAATTTTAAAAAGGCAGAGACAATAAGAAAAATGGCACATATTGGTGAATCCTGATAGTGCCTTTACAGTATTATGGATAGCAGGTATCTACTGGCTTTTAAAAATATGTTCCTGACACTACTTTGTTCTTATTTGTTCTAGAGAGGAGGGAGAAGAACCAATTACTATATTGATTTCTCTGTGAGGAACTGCTCCAGTCACCATTTTCACAGGCACTATAATGTGAGTATAATAGATTAGTGTGAAACACTAGTAACATTTGCAGGCTACTTACTATGTGCCAGATACCCTTGTAAGGGCTTTACCCATATGTTAGCCTATTACCCCCACCACCACCCTATGAACTAGATAGCATTTTATTCCAGATTTACCTATGGGGAAACTGAGGCATGGCGATAAAACTGAGAATATTATTTTAAAAATATACATGATATATACCTAAACTTAAAAATGAGGTTTTTTTTTTTTTAACTCATTAAGATTAAAGACTTAGCTAAAACTAATAACTAGAATGTATTAAGAACATATACTCATGGGTGCTTTCATTCACTTCATCTCATTCACTCTTCACAGTGAGCATATTTGACAATTGTGAAGGTAATGGACTCAGTAAAGTAAGGGTCTTGCCTAATGTTCACAACCAAGATGCTCAGTCCAATGGGATTTCCCTGTACTCATGTATAAACTGATACTCATGTGCCTGCAGGAAGTGTTATGAATGATATGCAGCATTTGTATAGCAACCTATAGTTTACAAACCACTTCCATATATTATTGCTTTATTGGATCCCTGTGATAATCCCATTGACCCCAACAAACCCTTAACTATAGTGGTGTGGAGAACACAAACTCAGTGCAGAAACATGGAGGCTGGAGAAGAGGAGCTTAATGCTACATGTTTTATAGCATAATCTCATTTAATTGAGCCCTCCCACAACCTGAGGGTAGATAGTACTGAACTCATTTTAGAAATAAAGACTAAGTTTCAGAAATTTTATGCAACTTACCTAAATCTCATAGAACTAGTACATGATGAAGCTAGGACTAGCATAGGGTTTCTGACTCTAAACCTATACTCAAAACCTTTTTGTTGTTGTTGTTTTTTGTTAATCCTTGCTCAAGGATATTTTTCCTTTGATTTTTAGGGAGAGTGAAAGAGAGAGAAAGACGGAGAGAGACGTTGATGTGAGAGAAACACATTGATTGGCTGCCTCTTGAACAAGCCCCGACCAGGGCTTGGGGCTGGGGAGGAGTCTGCAACCAAGATAGTGCTCTCGACCAGAATTGCACCTGGGACCCTTTGGTCCACAGGCCAATGCTCTATCCACTGAACCAAACTGGAAAGGGTTGTACTCAAAATCTTACTGCTTAACAGTCTCCTCAAAAAAATGAGTTTTCTTCTTGTAACTTTGACAGCTGGGTTTAAGGATCTCTGGGGCAGAGGGGTGCCAGCCAAGTGTAGCCTCTGAACTTAGGGTAGGGCCAGAAGACAGTCTCTATGACAGGGTCTGTGCAAACCCGTTTTTATAATGGCTCCCTTCTTTCCAAGACTTTCCTCCAAGGTGCTTGGTTAAAGTTGTACAAATCTCTCATCTACACCACTCTTCTTTTTCTCTAGACACAGGCAACTCATTCATGTCTTCAGTGCAGTAGAGTTGGTCTAACATGAAGGTATCAATGACATAATATTCCCAACTACCACACATGGGGAAACCCAGTGATAGTTTCCAGTCATGGAAGAGAACCACAGCAGTAATGAAAATCTTAGGAACTTGTAATTTTCCCAAAATGTTGATTAGGAAATACTGTTAAATAACTGGTGGAGATATTGATGATATTAACTTGATTTTTCTAGAGCTCTCCTTCCTTTCCAGAATGTCTGGAAGTTCACAACTCTTGCTGGACATCTTCACACCCCCTGCACACATACACACAAATACACATATACTAACAGGTGTCTCTCTTATTTACAGGTCTTTGGATTCTGCAGATCAGTTTTGTCCTATGATGTAGGAGCCTCTGACTTGGAAACCCCAATAGAGGTTGATACAAACTGTGAAGTCTTTGACCGTAAGGTGGGTTGCCTAAGCAACCTTTGTCATGAGCAGTGCCAGACTAAGTAATGTTTTCATACACATAGTGTATTTTATTCTTATGGCTCTGTGTGCGCGTGTGCGTGTGCGTGTGCATGTGCGTGGGTGTGTGTGTGTGTGTGTGTGTGTGTGTGTGTGTGTGTGTGTGTGTGTGAGAGAGAAAGAGAGAGAGAGAGAGAGAGAGAGAGAGAGAGAGAGAGAGAGAGAGAGAGAAAGATAAGATAGTTTGAGGGGGGAGTAGAGAATATCCCTTGGGGATAGGAGTGCAATTCCTGGTAAGACACCAGAAGTGTGACACTTTTTCCAAAAATTGGGAAAGTGTAAGATTTGGCATAAAAGTAAAATCATGACCAATTTAATGAACCTTTACTGAATTTGAAAATGATTCTTGTAGCAAGGACTCCAGTGCTGACTTAATAATCTAGTTTTATTATTAGGCACAGAATCTAAGGGGAATGAATTAGTGTCAAATTTATTATATAAAGATATGTAAAATAAAATATAAAACAATATTTTATGAGAATATCAGTGTGTAGAAACTTTTATTCTACACACAAATATTCTTCACAGTATTTTTTGTATCAGAAAAAGATAATTCAAACATCCATGTGACAAACCAAAAAGGGTGGGCAGGTTTATCACCATGGGCATGGCTGCACAGATTTTTTTAAAAATATTAAATCTGAATGAGGATAGTGAAGAGGTGAAGTGCTCATCTTTTAGGAGTAAGAGATACTTATAACGTAGAGTCACAGAACTCTGTTGAGAGCCTAAATTATAAGGCACTACTTTTCCAAATGTTGATCTATAGATAAGTACCATTCAGTAATACAATTTTATCACTTTAAATGGAAATGAGAAAAATAAAGATAATAAGAAAATTGTTTGTGGTATAACATATTACATATAAAAGAACCATCCTTTACTTTGAGATTATCTTTCTGACTGTTGTTATAAAATATTATTGCTATTGTGAAATGATGGAGGTAGATGATGATTTTTGTTTGTACTTTAAATGCCAACTTGCCTCGATAAAAATTTGAGAACCCTTTTTTATATACTACTTTTAAAATTTATTTCTGCAATCCAAAAGTATGGATTTAGTTGAATTAAATCAAGTTAAACATCTAATTTCTTCTTTACATGATGATATTCACTTTTCTCTGTCCTTCACCAGGAACATAGAAACATCAGTGATGTACAACCCCATTTGGACCATCTCCTCCATTCTGGAGGCCACGGGCATTCATCTGGTGGCAAGCCTCCATTTACACACAGTAGATCCAGGGATAACCTCCATCCCCATAAGCCACATAAACCTCGATGCCCACCTCCTCTGGACGACAAAAATCACTCAGACAGACCACCACTTCAAGCAGGAGCTCCTTTACAACTGCCTCCTTCAAGATGTCATCACCTCCATTTTCACATCAATGACACACATGCACCCCCTCATAATCATAGTTCCAGTGAGCACCAATCCCATGGACACCATCCTCATGATCATCATCCTCATGGACACCAACACCATAGACATCGTCACCATGGACACCATCCCCACGGACACCATCCCCATGGACAGCATCCTGATGACCATGGTTTTCATGACCATGGACCTTGTGACCCACCGCCCCATAGGCAAGGTCCCCAAGATCACCATCACTGGGGCCATGGCCCACCACATAGGAACTCAGAAGAAAAAGGTCCAGGCAAAGGACACTTTCCCTTAAAATGGAGACAAATTGGATATGTTTACCGACTCCCTCCATTAAAGAAAGGTGAAGTTCTTCCTCTTCCTGAGGCCAATTTTCCCAGCTTCTCATTGCCAAACCACAACCATCCTCTAAAGCCAAAAATTCAGCCCTTCCCTCAATCAGCCTCTGAATTATGTCCAGGGATGTTCAACAGTGAATTTTCACATGTTTCAAAGTTTTTTGGAGAGACATTTCCAGAAAGAAATCTGAAATCCTTGAAAAATGAGTAATGTTCTGAATTATAACCATAAATAAAATGTAACCAATGATAAGTGCAACATTATGTTATTGTAATCTTAACTTTCATATTCAGAATAGGACAAAATGTGGGTAGGGAAGGAGATGACGTGAGAAGAACAAGAAAAATGGAGAGGAGAGGACAAAATCTCAGTTTCCCAAGTCAAAAGTTAATTCTCTCACTGGCTACTATACCACTCAAGACAAATTTTTGATCCTCAGAATTTCTTTACTTTCTGGGCTAAACTCCTTTAATTTTAGCATCATTCCTCTCTAGTACTTATGCTGTAGCTGGGCACACTAAGAAAGTATGTATTATCATATAAAGGATTGTTCTTATAAAAGTGATCCAAATTCTCTCCTACTTCTTATTTCTAGTTCTCTAAATCCTCTTTATTTTGGAGAAATAAGTTCTAAATTTAATTATAAAGCAAACAAAGCTCAGGATATAATTTTTGAAGAAGTTTATAGGCATGAATCATGACCATAAATTCAAGTGCCCCAAAAATATCACTTTAATTTCAAAACATTAATTTATATTTCAAGTTGCCATCCTGCTGGGATAATAGAAAACTTAACCTCAGTCCTCTTAGAGTTTCCCCACCCTGCTCCTCCCCACACAAAGTTATGCCACAGCTCAAGATTCTCACATAGTCCCAGGTGTTTGGGTGGTGGGCATGAGATGGTCTGATTCTTCCTCACTGGTTCCCCAGGTCCCTCTACTAAGGGATGCTTACTACCCTGCTCACATCACTCTTTGGGTCTAGTGTATCTGCTTCTTCTGAATCAAACTGGGGATGCAGGAGTCTCTCTAAGACTACTGATGAACATGACTGCAAAGAACACCATATTCATCTCCCTCTGGTATCTTGCTGTCTTTTAGGCTACATGTCTAGAAAGCATGGCAGAGGTGTCCTCTGCCCTTAGACCCCCAGACTCCTTTGTTCTTCTCATATCTTCTCCCATGTTAGGGGCTTTTCTAGTCTCAGAAAGTTTTCTTTATTCATTTTTGATGCCAGAGGACTCTTGTCACATTTGAATTTTCTTTCTTTTCCCTTCTTCGCAAACCAGATTCAAGCATTTAGACTCGAGCTAATAAAACTTTGGATTGTCTCTATCTGACTTATTGAAGCAGTTCAGGTGTTTGGTGGTGGGAGCAGGTAGATTTTAATGGGGGAAGGCAGAGAAAGAAAGAAAAAACTAAGGGTGAAAGAGGCTTGGTTAAGGTATTGGGCTGGGAAGAAAGAGGGACCCACAAGATGCAGCTGAGGGTGGGAGATGACTGATGTGCATGGTCCAGGAGGAGTGGAAAGGAGTCCAAGGCTGATTACAGTGCATGCTTCAAGTGAAGACTCAGAAACAGGACCTGGAGGTGATCAAATAGGTGATCAAAAGATGCAAACTTCCAGTGTTAAGAGAAGTGAGGACTAAGGTGAAATTTACAGAATGGTGGCTATAGTTAACACTGCTGCATGATATACAGGAAAGATGCTCAGATAGTAGATCCTAAGAGTTCTCATCACAAGAAGAAAACTTTTGTTTTTATCATATCTATATGAGACAATGTTAACTAAACCTATTGTAATCACTTCAAAAGATATATAAATCAAAGCATCATGTGGAACACCTTAACCTTATACAGTGATGAATGTCAATTATCCTATCTAATAAAGAGGGAATATGCTAATTGACCCTCACACTGTTGCAAAGATGGTGGTGCTCACAGCCACAAGATGGCAGTGCCCAGTCCTCTCAGCCCCTCAGCTGCCCAGGGCCAGCCTGAGGCACAGGCAAGCCTCAGATGGCAGCCTCCCAGCTGCCCAGGGCTGCCTGAGGCTCAGGTAACCAGGATCAGCTGAGGCTTGTGCTGCCGGCAGTGGCATCAGCAGATGTGTGATGGGGGCATCACCTTCCCCTGATTGCCGGGTCACCTCCTGCCCCTGAGGATTCCCGGACTGTGAAAGGGGGCAGGCTTGGCTGAGGGACCCCCTCCAGTGCATGAATTTTCATGCATTGGGCCTCTAGTTTCTTAATAAAACTGGAATGTGGCAATGGATTCAGGCAGTATAATAAATAGAAAATCATGTGACTTTGAAGAAGGCCCATTTGGGTTATAATCCCAGTCCTACAATTTATTGATTATGAGATACTAAGAAAGTCATTAAACCTCTTTGGGCCACATTTTCCTTTTGTAAAAAAGGGTGACGGTGACAGCCCATTTCCCTTTTCTCCATAGAGTAAAACTAGATGTCATTTCTTGAAATCACACAATGATACCCAAAATATTTAATAACCCAAATGACACCAGCGCTGACCAACAGAGCAGGTACAACAGTCAGTCAGAATGGTCACCAGGTGTAAACAATCAGGGAGTCTCCAGCCAAATGTTTGCTCTGCAGAATCACGTTCCTCCAGAGGCGTGAACACAGGGTTGGCTGCTTAGACAGAGAGTAAGACAGAGAGTAATTATTAGGCTCTGCACATATATTATCTCACTACTCCTCAGAAAACCTCATAAGAGAGTAAAGAAAGGTGAAATCCAAGAAGACCAAAAAAAAAAAAAATACATAGCTCAATAACTCACAGAAGCATTTCACTAGTGTTTTTTTTTAATTTATAAAGTACTTTCACAAATATTGCTTGAGTTATTGAAAATAGTACCTGTAAAAAAATGGGATTGAATGTTCTTAATTCATGTCCACTAAATGCATTTATAATATGCAAACACAGTTGCTGCAGCTGAATAATGGGGTAAGAAACAATCCCTACTCTAGGGAGCTTACATTGTACTCGAGATTTAGACAGATACCCTTGATTGCTCCTTTTCTAGATTTGTTTTATTACATGATAGCTAAAAAGTGTTTGTTATAGTCAGTAAATTGAGCCTGGGATTAGAACCCAAATCAGCCTCCTCCAAAGTCACATGCTTTCCTGTTTATTATGTCACCTGTATACACTGGCAAGTCCTGTTTCTGAATCTTAACTTGAAACACCCACCCTGATCAGCCCTGTGCTCCTTTCCAACTCTCCTGGATCTTGCACATCAGTCATCACCTCCCTCTCCCACCCTCAGCTTCTCCATCTTTGCAGGTCCCTCTTTCTTCCAAGTCTAAGAACTTATCCAAGTCTTTTTCAACCTTAGTTTCATTTCCTACATCTCCTGCCACACACACACTAGAACCTACCTTCTGCCATCATCACACATCTGAAACTGCTTCAGTAAGTCAGGGATTCTTAAGCAAACAGCCTTAATATTAGATATAATTTATATGAAGTAATTATTAGGCTCTGCACATATATTATCTCATTACTCCTCAGAAAACCTCATAAGATATTATGATATCTCACTTTTCCAGATGAGAAATGGAGCTTCAGAAAGGCTATATGACCCTGATTTGCTCAGGATCACATAGCAGTTAAGTAACAGAGCTGGATGGGAATCAAGGTTGGGCCTACTGCCAAGCTCATGTTCCTGCCACTCTGCTACAAGGCCATCATTCAGCTTCCATTGATCCCTCTTTTCCAGGGGTTCTCAGGGAGATTTGCTTGCCAAGCTAGGTACCTGATCACCAACAACAAAGAAGCCAAACATCTTCTTGGGGGGAAGAGGGTAAGACTTGAGGCAAACATCTACTAGCCCATCTCTTCAACCTATCGCTAGACTTCCTCTCCCTGAATAGTCTAACTTTATCTGAAAGGTCAGTTAGGCTTGGCGAATGAAAGACCCCTATAAAGTCCACCAAACCAGAAACAAGAAGGAAGGACAGAGTAAACAGGCTTCACTCAAACCCTTTCTCCTTAAGTTTCTCTCCTGTCTCCTCCACCCTGGGAACATTTTCCTTTCTACAATGGATCCAGTTGAGTGGAGGGAGGCTGGCTTGGCCAGAGACCAGATAGGATGCCCATTTTTTATTTTCAGTCATGCCAATGTCCAGTGTGAGACTCCCTGCATTCACTATGTCCCTGTGCATGTGCTCTCCAAGTGCAAAGAAATTTTATTGAAAGGTGTCTGCTCATGGTTGCATTGTTGTCACATGCAGTGACCTTCATAAATAGCTTTGGGAAAGTCATTTGGGAAAGGGAATAACAGGTGGTTAATGTTTTTTTTTTCTCTCCTCCTTTATTGGATTGTACTCTGATTTGCTATACAAACTTGTGCAATTACCTGGAAATGTGCTCACACATGCCTCCCAACTGCTAACAAACAAGTCAATGACCCAGTGTTGTAATGTTCCAGCCTGAGATCTGCTTGGATAATCCTGCAGAGGCATTTGTTCTTTTGTAATAGGGCAAATAGTGGAGGGCAGCAGGAAGACAAGCAGAACCCCGAAGTGCTAAGGCAGAGAGAGGAGAGAGAGAAGAGATAAGAGGCTGAAGAGAGTTAATATCAGCCTCCAAGTTAGCTTCCAATTCTTGGTGAAACTCCCAGAGGGAGACTGACAAATCATGAAGTTACTTGCCATCCTTTTCCTTTGTTCCAGGCTGCTAACAAGTTTCGCCCAAGAGGACCAACCACAAGTTGACTGCAATGATGAGGATGTATTTAAGGCTGTGGATGCAGCTCTGAAGAAATACAATGATGGAAACAAAAGTGGCAACCAGTTTGTATTGTACCGAATAACCGAAGTCACCAAGACTGTGAGTGAGTTGTGTTTAACCTTGAGGTCATTTGGGATTTGTGCTATCACTTAAGCCCAGGACACACACACACACACACACACACACACACACACACACACACACACACATCACTAAAAAATCCCTGATAATTAAAGGTACAGTTTACAGCTCTTAGAAATGACCAACCCCACTCTCTGGGCTGGGACTTGGGCAGGGTATGACTAGTCCTCAAGCCTCCAAGGTTAGTCTCCTGGTAATCAGAGGACAGGTATTCTAGGCTGAAATTAAAGAAAGGTAGATGGAGTCATTTGAAAGGGACTATGTAGAGTGGGCAAATCCAGAAGCTCAGTCAGGCCACAGCAAGAGGATTTACTGGGTGACCATCCTTAAACTAAAATATAAAGACCTCCAGACCTCAAAGGGGAGGAGGTGTTTAAGGGCGTATGTCTAACACATACTGTATAATCTCACATATAAATAGTAACTAAAAAAGTCAAACTTAACAGAAGCAGAAGTAGAATGGTGGTTGCCAGGGACTTTGGGATGGGAGAAATGGGGAGATGTTTGTCAAGGGTACAAATTTTCAGTTATAAGATGAGCCTGGTCGCTTTGCTCAATGATTGAGTGTCAACCTATGAACCAGGAGGTAATGGTTCAATTTCTGGTCAGGGCACATGCCCGGGGTTGCAGGCTTGATCCCCAGTGTGGGGTGTGCAGCCAATCAGTGATTCTCTCTCATCATTGATGTTTCTATCTCTCACTCCTTTTCCCTTCCTCTTTGAAATCAATAAAAACATACTTTAAGAAAATAAGATGAATAGGTTCTGGGGGGTCTAATGTTCAGAATGGTGAATAAAATTAATACTACTGTATTGTATACTTGAAATCTGCTAAAGGCCTAGATTTTAAGGGTTCTCACCACACACACAAAAGAGGTAATTATGTGAGGTGACAATGTGCTAATTAACTTATTTGTGGTAATCATTTCACAATGTATACATATAGCAAATCATCTTTTTGTATATCTTAAATATATATGATTTATTTATATCTCAATAAATATACCTCAATAAATTATACTTCAATAAAACTAGGGTAAGTGAGGGACAGTGAGGTATGTCAAGCGGAGTCAGAAAAGAAGTTAATATAGTTATACTATATTAGATAAAATATCTACCATGAAGTCCCGATAGCTGAATGCATCAAGGGTAACAGCAATATTCTAGTTGGTTTTGAATATTCTTTTATCACTGATCGATACACTCAGGTTGAAGATAAATCCTGACAGGATGTGTGATTCCAAGAAATACTACTGGATGCATCAAAACTATTAGGTTGGGGGGGGGGCGGGAGGGAGGGTTTAGTTGTGATTTTTTGTTGTTGTTGTTTATATGAAAACATTCAGAATGAAGCAACTGAAAAGGGAAAAAAATCAAAATCATACAACCTTTAGCTTTATTTCTCTTTTAAGTCAATTATCATCTCTTGATAAAGGAAATATTAAACAAACCAGGCTCAGTGGACCACTCTTCTCTCCAAGGACATCCCTGGGAAGAGTTTGCCTGGGTGGCTTTAAAAAATAAGCAAATCAGACACAACACAAGAGCACTTAAAGAATGTGTATGGTATCAAGTATCTCTGTGGTGGTTCATTCCACAGGACGAGTGCATATTTGACACTCTGCCTTGTTGCATAACTGATCTATTTATTATCGCATATAGTTATCATAACGTCATTGGGGGAGTGACACCACAGGGCATTATAAGTACGTGGTCCCATGGATGCTTTTTTTTTTTTAGTCCTTGACATCCCAAGCCCAGTGACCTTACTCATACACCATGACTCTCTGCACCAACTTTTTCCAACTCCTTTAATTCATTGCAGTCCGTGTTTTCCACCTTTTGTTGTTCCAGTTCAAACAGTTAACTAGGGGGACTAAATAACTACCCTGATTTTCTTCTTTGTGGTCATTTTCATGAAAGTTGGGCCCAGTCTTTGGCTGTATCCATATAATGATCTTGGACACTGTAGAAAAAGTACCAAATAGGGTCATATGACTTGCTGTTCAGCCTTAGTCAATAAACCTGTGGGACTTTTAAACAAAAGTGCACATGTAAACGTCCTGCATCCAGCATGGTTGAGCTGTCATCAACATTCTTGTGTCTGTTTTACTGTTACAATATTAGGTAAATATGGGAGCAAAGGCATTCCACAGGGTCATTTTTAAAAAAGGAATTCTGGTTCTGTTTTCTAAAGAAATGTAGAAATTCTTAATTTGGATCTATTTATAGTTTCAGCTTTCTTCAGCTGCCATGTGTTATCAATCTTTAGCCTAAAAAACCTGGCATAAGAGATTTTTGTTTGATCTCATATGATCATCTTAGACCCTTTTATATTTGGAAAATTAACATCTTTCTCTGGGGTAAATTCTTAGTTATTCTGCTGTTACAAAATATGTATTAACTTGTAGATTCAATGGCTCGATACCTATTTAATAACGTACTGATATTCTAGAAGGATTTCTTGCATTGGTGAAAATAAAGATGGGACACGGGGGGGATATTTTTGTTTTTGATGTACCCTGTTTTGAAACTAGAAGTCTTGTGTCATGCAAAAGAAAACAAATTATTTTTAAAGAAAAAAAAGCAAAGATAAAAAAATACAAACTTTCAATAATTTGTTCAAATGAATTTCACTATGTCTATGTGATAGTTTACTTCGGTGGAAGAAAAAAATCCATCCATTTGATATGATGAGATTAAACAAAACAGCCCAGTGGGTTATTTATTTATTTATTTATTTATTTATTTATGAAAGTAACATTGAGCCACTCTGTTTTACCAGCTATTGTAGTCATGCAAGTCCTGGTGCCTTCGGCAATGTTTTATTGGTGTTGTGGTCATTGGCGGACATCTGTGGCAAATGTGTTGTTGTTCGGTATTTTTTTTTCTACAATGTCCAAAGAATCACTATCACCTACTGCTTTATCTAAATCTGAGACCCAAAACGAACCTCGGAACTATCGTGTTTGACTCCATCGTCTCTCAGATGCAAATACTCTGAGTGCAGGCTCTGCGAGAGCCCGGCCCCTGGACTCAGGAGACCCGGGTCTGGGTTGGCCTTGCCTTTCCAAGGTGGGAGGCTGCCTGAGCTCTGCCCTCTCTACTTGGGCCTCCTTTCTCTCACCTGCAAAGTGAGGGGCTGGGCAGCAGCACCTCTCAGGTCTCTTGCTGCTCCACCATGCCAGGATTTTGCATCTAAAAGCTCATCTAGCTCAGAATCTTAAGCTTTAAAAGTTTTATTTATTATTTTATGACATGTTAGAAAAAAATAGAAAACAAACAAAACCAAATAAAAATACTAAAATTACCCATAACTAATCCCATCATCCAGAGATACCTGTTAACATTTTTTTCAAAAAAATGAAAGAAGAAAGTACTCTTGTTTGTTGGTTTATTTTCTTATTGTAAAAGTACTATATATTTGTTTTCAAGAAAATACTCAGACAATTTAGGAATGTTTAGTTAAAGAAGAGAGTAAAAGATAACCATACACCCACCACTGAGACGCAATATGTTAACAGCTTTGCTGCATAACTTTCAAGCTTTTAAAATCATATATGTACATGTAAATTGCTTTCTACAAAAATAGGCTAATACTAGATATACTACTTTGTTACTTGAAAATACATGTTTATAAATATATTATGAACATTCTTCCAAGTATTTATAACTTTCATTACTTTTAGTAAATGTTTTGCTCTTGTTGAATTAAATCAATATCAAACATTCATAACTGTACCAGATCCCTCTCCAATGGTCTGCTGTTGTCAGATGAATGAGCCCTATGTATGTTTGATTGTGTTTTTTTTTTTCCAGGCAGACGAGAATACATTTTATTCTGTCAAGTATGAAATCAAGGAAGGCGACTGTCCTGTTCAAGGTGACAAAACCTGGCAGGACTGTGACTATAAAGAAGCTGAGCAAGCTGTAAGTGTGATGGTCCAGAGCCTCCAGTTTTCTCAATCGAGACCAAATTATTCTGTTAGTGCTGGGGGTGATGAGTACTGTGGAGCCTGTTTGTGAGGGGCTCAAATGTGTACAAAAGTGAAATGGTTGATGTCTATGTTCTTGCACAGACAGAAAGGGCATGAGATGCCAGCAATGAGAGTGGAAAAAGCCCTCCCATGAAGAGGGGACTCCTATGATCAATTGGGTGCTTTATTTGTGCAGACCTGAGTTGGAATTCTACTCTGCCTCTAATTAGCTGACCACTTTTAACCCATGAGCTCCCTTGTAAAAGGGAGGTAAAATTGACTTAAATTGGAATGCATCTTATCCAAATGCCTACCATCTGTTTGCCACACCACAGCTGTTGTTTGGCCTTACCTGAGGGAGCTAACAGCCAGTGTCTGCCAGGAAGGAAGCCACTCTTTCCACAGTCCATGGACTCACCTCTTTAATGTGTCAAAATGTTATTGGAGGAAATAGGGTGTCCACTGGTGGGAAGTGGGGGATCCCTTTCCTCGCTGGATGTTGGGGGTCAGGACCTCATGATATCTTGAGAAAAAGAACTTTCTAAGACTCACACAGGAAGATGAGAGATCTTTATTTGTGTGGAATAACATATCTGCATTTCTAAAGTCCCATTTCTCTTAAACCAGTCCTAAAATAGGTACAGCCAAACGAATGTCCCAAGTTTCCATTCCATGATGGAGCTGGGTCCGGCACAGCATCAGGCTAGTTCCCATCCATTAGTCCATTGTGTGTGTGGGTGTGTGTGTGTGGGGGGGACATAGACTGTGGGCCATGTGGGTGTATGCAGGGAAGTGTGTCGCCTGCAACCAACCACAGTGTGCAAGAGAGGCAAGAGAGAGAGAACTCCTTTGTTTAGGAGTTTAATATCTTCCCGTGCTTGCAGTAGCCACACTGACTATGTTCCCAGGGGTGATTGACAGATAAATACCTTCCCTAGGTCCCCCAGACGTTACTGGGAACGTGTCTATTTGGCCTTCCCTTTGCTCCTTTTCAGTTAATACCTGGTTATTACAATGGTATCAAAAACACCGCATCCTCTGTGCAGTTGAACCTTGAAGTTGAACTGTAAGAGGAGAGTTGGGCAGGCTAGTTTTAGGGCACTATGTTCACCTTGGTGAAAAAGAAATATCTCCAGTGCTCCAAACATAACATTATTTAACACCTCATTATCTATATTGCCTCTCCTCCAGACATTTCATGAATATCAATAACTTGTAAATAATAATGATTAGTCTATAAAAACACTCATTCTTGTGTCTCAAAACTGTTAGAAAAAAATCTTAAGTTTTAAAGAAGGGAAAAGCCATACCTAGCAAGAGCACTAGGTGCACTTCTTCATCTGAAAGATTAAGATAAATGGTTTCTTTCTCTCTCTTCCTTCCTTTCTTTCTTTCTTTCTTTCTTTCTTTCTTTCTTTCTTTCTTTCTTTCTTTCTTTCTTTCTTTCTTTCTTTCTTTCTTTCTTCTCTCTCTCTCTCTCTCTCTCTCTCTCTCTCTCTCTCTCTCTCTCTAGGCCACAGGAGAATGCATGGCAACCATAGGGAAGAGACCGAATAATAAATTCTCCGTGGCTACCCAGACCTGCAACATTATTCCAGGTAGCTGATATATAGGGTGGCACTGCCCTGGGGGGAAATGAACCATTTCCGTGTGGGACCAGGAGCATAACCTGGATAAAGCTCCTTCCCAGAGGGCAGTGGGTGGCTGTGCAATGCCATTAGCAGCTTTGTTGGTGGTGGTGGTGGTGGGGGGGGGGGGTGTCTGTGGTGGCAGAGTCCTGAGGTGGGGCCAGGCTCCTGCCAATCATCCCCTGGCCTCCCCCAGAAGGCAGCACTGAATTAGGTGTGTGCAAAGGCCCTGGGAAAGGACTAGAAAACATGCCACATGCTTCAATTGTGGGGGTGTCCCAGAGCCAGAAAAGCACAGGCTTTGAGGTCAGATCTGGCCTATAATCTTTCAAACGATCTTCACTTTTTGGTTTCCCTTTTCCTTAAAAGGGGATCACAGTAATTCTCACTTCAGAGGGTTGTTGTAGACTGAAACTAGATGGTAGGCTTGAAGTTAAAGAATAAAACTGTATTGATGATCATCAGAATAAAAGTAATCATAGCTGACATTTATTGAGCACTTATTGCTAGCCACAGTGCTAATTTTTTACATATGTTGATTTATTTCATCCTCACAACAATTCTCTGAGGCAAGTGTTAATATTCTCATTTTATAAATGAGGAAACCCAGGCCCACCACAGTTAAGTATCTTGCCCAGTATCCCATAGCTAGCAATTAGCAGAGTTGGTATAGTAGACCTTATAAGAATGGAGCAACTTCTGCAGAGATATAACCACTGTTAGCTCCTTCCCTCTGGTGGCAGAGTGGCTGGGTGCAGAAGAATGGGCACATCCAGGGACTGTCAGTCACAAAAGCCAACCCAGAACTGGCCTTTTGCAAGATAGGGTTTTAGTATTTAAGGCTCCAGAAAAGCATCTTCAGCCACACTCATGAACATCAGTTTAGGAGCAATTGTTCTATCTTGGCCTTAGTCATCCATAAGGAACCCTAAAAAACTATATTTCTTGAGTTTCAGCTCTTTTAACAAGTGGCATTGAAAGAAAAACAGTCCAAAACAGAAAATAAATCACAATTTAAAAAAAAAAATGGAGTAGCTTTTTATTATTTAGTTTAAGAACTTTAGTCCCTAAGCAAATTTTCACATGATCCAGAACACAGCACTTAAAAAACTCTTTGACAGAAAAAACTCTTTGCCACACTGTGTAGATCCACAATTACTACTAGGTCTACAATCCTTTATCTGAAACATTTTTGGCAAAATATGTTTCAGAATTCAAAATTAAAATCTTTTTTAAATTTTTTAAAAATCTCCCTAGAAATGTTGGAGCAGGATGAAAAATCATTCCATTGCCTGGAAAAACTGAATTTGCATCTTTCCCTACTCCTCTCACCCTCAAAAGTCTGTGCCATCTCTCCTCTTACCCCAGTCAGAGCTGCCCTTGAGGTCAGCATACCAGCCTCTGGTCTCTACTCCCTTCACCCTACGCCTTCTGTGTTCATCAATCTTTTGTCCTGCCATCAGTAAGTCTCTCTCCTTTCCCATGTAAGTCCCCTCCAGTTTCTTAACTTTGTCCACTGCCCTGATGCAACATACTTTCTGCAAGGGGAGAGCAGTGAGGAAAGCTCTCAGTAAATCTTTTTCTGAGTATTCACCCAGTAAATCTTTTTTCTGACACACATGCTTATGGAGTGAGTGTCAAGAAACAGCTGCAAGGGGAGTTGTGTTGACCTACTCGCAACTGAGGGACACTGTTGTAGAACACTGTTGGCCTCCTGATTCTCTTTGGGTCCTGCACACTCAGACTGTGAGAGCCCAAGGCAAAGGGGCCCAGGGTGCCTTCATGGTTTCCCCTCTACAGCGTGTGCCTCTACTGACCAGCGGGTTAAGGCTATCTGTTATAAACATTACTTGGTAACTTAATACAAGCTCGCTCCTGTTTTAATATTTTACATCATTTTATTTAAAACCCCGTCGGTGCACCCCATCGTTACAGCCCATCACTCTTAATTCACTTCAGTGGGTCTATGCACACTCTGAAATTACATGGAGAACGTTGTGAGTACCGGCATTTTCCTGGAGAGGGCGCCCTAGTTCTCAGCATGTTCACCAAGGAGCCCATGACCCTTGGAATACAGTTCATAATCCCTGACCTCCATAGAGTGGCCCGGGCTCCACAGCAGAGG
Organism: Myotis daubentonii; assembly: GCF_963259705.1. Classification (NCBI taxonomy): domain Eukaryota; kingdom Metazoa; phylum Chordata; class Mammalia; order Chiroptera; family Vespertilionidae; genus Myotis; species Myotis daubentonii. Next base: position 45,411,510 of record NC_081842.1, read on the forward strand.
ACTCTCTATTAATTGTCCAGACCTCAATCGCCAGTCCCTGCCTCCTGCTTTAAGCCCCGTAAAAAGTATACACCGCATCCCACACGCTGCCCCTGACTCATCCTGCTTTCTTGAGAGCCATTCCTCCCTTTGTTCCTCCTTCGCAGGCTCACACTTTATGTTGCCCAGTTGACCTTGACCCCTTTACACCCCTCTTAGCTAGGCCTCTTCTCCTCATGAAAGTCTTTCTTGAGCTCACTCTGGGCTCCTGCCTTCCCAAGCTCTTGCCGAATTATTTTGAAATATCCATCTGCAGTTCTGTCTCTCCCACTCCACTTTGCCCAACACCTTCACCACTGCCAGTGCTGACCAGCAGCCCCTGAACGATGGATGAACAGATTACTCAGACACAGTTTGACTGTGAGAGAGAGGGCTAAGGGGGTTGCCTGGCTCAAGGGTCCAAGCAGCCTGGATTGCCTGCCTTGTTAGCCTTTTATTGCAGTTTTTATCTTTAGATACAATCAGTAGGGTGAGGAATCTTGGGAGGACACAGGTGTTTACGTTTTCCTCTAGGCAAGGTCATCCAGGGATTAAGCATAAGGATTCCAGTGAACACCTGGGGTCTATATGTAATCAGACTTGTTTGGAATGGTCAAGAAATAATTAGGGGCACCACCTTCGACACTCCCCTATGTCTCTCCTAAGTTGGAATTCTGATTAACAGGGCAGGTGGCCTTCCACACACTTCCCTTTTATCAGAATGTCCTCCTTACAACTTTCCAACCAAGTCTCTTATGCTCTCCAACACCACAGTAACCATTACTAACAAGTTAATGTAACCACACATTCTAGCTCAGCACCTGACATATTACAGAAGGAGCAAAATATGTATATATTTGCCCTAGCTGGTTTGGCTCAGTGGATAAAGCGTTGGCCTGCAGGACTGAAGGGTCCCAGGTTTGATTCCAGTCAAGGGCATATGCCTGGTTGTGGGCTTGATCCTCAGTAGGGGACATGCAGGAGGGAGCTGATCAATGATTCTCTCTCATAAGTGATGTTTCAATCTTTTTCTCCCTCTCCCTTCCTCTCTGAATTAATAAAAATATATTTAAAAAAATGTACATGTTTGTTGAAATGAATTGATACAAAACATATTATACGCTGAAAGAGGCTTCAAGGAGCTTTAATTAATACTGAAAAATAAATACTACTATATCTGTACTGTTTTAATTTTTTATAAGAGGAAACATTAATGTATTATTTCTATAATTTACAATGATTTTTAAATAAATTTAAAATAATTATGCACAATAGTATGCACATAAGATGTTCCTAAGTCAATGGTAGGTTTTTTTTCTTTCTGACAAAAAAGCAGTCCTGTGTTCTCTTTTTCTAATACATACTAGAATGTACTAGAAAGTTTGTTTACCAGGGTCTTTGAAATTATCTTATTTATTTAGGACAATGTATCTGAATGCGGGTTTTGCTCATTAACGCTGCCCTTTTGCCTACTCTTTCTTTGTCAAGCTGAGGGCCCTGTGGTGACCTCCAAGTATGAATGCTATGGCTGCGTGCACCCCATATCGACTGCCAGCCCTGATTTGGACCCTGTTCTGAGACATGCCATTCAGCATTTTAACAACCACACTAATCATCCCCACCTCTTTGCTCTTAAGGAAGTAAAAAAGGCACAGAGACAGGTTTGTGCTTTAGTTTCCATTTCTCACAGTATTGTTAAAATTTGTTGGATATTTATGTTTAGGGTTTCATTACCTAAAATAAACCATTGGTCAATAGAAAACCTATGATTCCATGAGTGGTGGTAAGGGAGCTCTTTTATATCCTCATCTAACTGGCATAGGAGGTAAAGAGCTTTCTCTTGAGGCGAAGTGATTCAGATACTGCAATATATACAGGGCAAAAGTGTGGCTAATAAGACCCCTAGCTCTGAGGCTGATTTTAATGAATGGGTAGTCAGAAATACATGTTTTTCTTAGAGATGGTGAGATAAAAAGATCATTCTAGCCTTAAGGTTTTAAGAAAATTACATTATCACTTAGCTATCATGAGTCAAACATGGCTCCAAAATATGAAATGGTACCCAAACAGTTGGCACGGCTTTCTGAGCACTCTCTAAATTATAGCTTTCATATCATTAAAAGAAAGTAAATACTTGGAAATCTGGCCTTTTCATTGACCCAGTTCATTAAGTCTTTACTGACAGTTGACTGGGTTCCTTGTATTTCAGTGTCTAATTATGAGGGACTTACTTTAGTCAGTAACCTTCCCTGCTTTTAATAGACTGTCCAACTTCCCTTCATGCAAGATGCATGTTCTCTTCAACTATGTTCATAGCCAGCTATCGGGGTGAGACTAGCCCAAGATAAAGCAGCACAAAACTTACTACCTGACTGTCTGGGAACCTGAGAACTTACCAGTAAAGGCCATTCTAGTTCCAAAGTGTTTTTAACCATCTAGAAGAGTATTATTCATATTTCACAAAATTCAAAGGGACATTATTTTTCTGTTGCCTGGCAGAGGAAATATTTCTAGGTTTTTCTTAAGAAAATACAGTAACTCCACTTAAATATAGCTTTTTATTTTCAGATGTGTAAGAGTGTGTGTGTGTGTGTGTGTGTGTGTGTGTGTGTGTGTTTTGAGGAGTGTGAGAGTCATAAAGTCCTCAATATTTATTCAGTCATGACTGTTGCCTAGTACTAAGAGTTTATATTTTTGAGTACTTGCAATATGCCAGGCAGTATTCTAAGTTCCTCATAACACAGTGAATAATGTTTGAACTGCCCTTTATTCAATTCAACATTGTTTCAGGTGGTGTCTGGATGGAACTATGAAGTTACTTACTTAATTCAGCAAACTAATTGTTCCAAGGAGAATTTTAAATTCTTAACCCAAGACTGCAAGGCCCTTCCCAATGGTGTAAGTAGGCAAAAAATGATTATAAAGTTATTAGCATTTGGTGTCCAGTATTTACAGGTGTGGGAATACTCAGCTACATCGGAAGACTTGGCCACTAAGATTTTAGATGGCATGCATGAATTCACAGCCACGTTCTCCATGTCACTAGTCAAGCTGCCTTACCTACCTGGTCAAAAGATCTGTACATCTGGCAATAAGCATTTACAGATATAACCGGGCTTGAGATAAAATGATGCCATGTCAAGTTTGTCTGTTCATGTCTTCACACTTTCCTCTCTCCCTTTCTTCCCACCTGCTTAAGGTCCTTCCCGGGTGCTCTTGAGCCCTGCCCAGGACACTCCTTACCTTCTAATTTGCCTTTGCTTCCCCCCCCCCCTCCCCTCACCTCTCCTTTATTTTTGTTACACTTCCTGAGCCTCCACCACTTTATCAGAACCAAAATTATGTTACAAGAGAAGATCACAAGGTGGCAGTAGTTAGTGCATGTGCAGATGCCTAAGGCACAGTGACCATCCCAGGGATATTTGCATTTTAGCAGAAAACTACTTTAAGCAAGGGATTGCTTCACGCCCTTTAGTCTGTTGTTCTACTTCTACAATTCTATTACGTGGGAAGAAAATGAGGAAGCCAGACAGTAAGATATTAATTTCAGCATTATTATTAATAGAAAAACATTGGAAATGTTTTCAACATTAGGGAATGTTTAAATAACTTACAGTATATCCACACAGTAAAATATGTGCAGCCATTAAAAGTATGTTTACAGATTTTTTAGTGACTTAGTAAAATGGTTATAATATGGTAAGTTAAAAAATATATAAAATTTTAGATACACATTTACTTAAATATATAAAGTAAATGTAAATATCAAAAGTGATGGAGGGTAGCCCTGGGTGGTTTGGTTCAGTGGGTAGAGCGTCGAACTGCGGACCAAAGGGACCCTGGTTCAATTCTGGTCAAGGGCACATTACTCGGTTGCAAGCTCCTTCCAGCCCAGACCAGGCCCTGGTTCAGGGCACGTGCAGGAGGAAACCTATTGATGTGTTTCTCTCACATCGATGTTTCTCTCTGTCTTTCCCTTTCTTTTCCACTCTCTCTAAAGTCAATGGAAAAATATCTCCAGGTGAGGATTAACAACAACAAAATAAGTGATGGAGGGGAGCATTTGAGATCTTGCTCCCTGTCATATGTTAGTTTTCCTAACATACCACAAAATACCACGTGTGGGCACGCACGTGCTGTGCCATTGAAACTTCTTGGCCCATGCACAGAAGTCGATATTTTGTGGAAGAGCCACACTCAAGAGGCCAAAGAGCCTCATGTGGCTCGCGAGCCGCAGTTTGCTGACCATTGGAACTCTTAAAAAAACTAGAGGCCCGGTGCACAAAAATTTGTGCAATCGGGGTTGGGAGAGGAGGTCCCTCAGCCTGGCCTGTGCCCTCTCACGGTCTGGGACCCATCAGGAGATAAGGACCTGCTGGTTTAGGCCTGCTCCCGGGTGGCAGAGGGCAGGCCTAATCCTAGGTGTAACCCCTGGTCGGGCTCAGAGCAGGGCCCATTGGGGAGTTGGGGCCCCGCCTCCTGTCATGCACAGAGCAGGGCGGATTGGGAGGTTGCCATGCCACCCTAAGTCATGCTCAGGGTAGGGCTGATTGGGGGGTTGGGGCACCACCCCCTGTCACACTCAAGGCAGGGTCCATAGGGAGGTTGCAGCGCCACTCGTGTCATGCACAGAGCAGGGCCGATCAGAGGGTTGGGGCTCCGCACCCTGTCACACTGATCCCGGTGCTGGGAAGCCTCGCTGCTCCGCTGATCCCAGGGCCAGGACACCTCTTGGCTCCCCTGATCACCGGGGCTGGGAGGCCTCTCGACTCCGCTGATCACCGGGGCTGGGAGGCCTCTCGGCTGATCACCGGGGCTGGGAGGCCTATGGACTCCGCTGATCACCGGGGCTGGGAGGCCTCTCGGCTGATTACCGGGGCTGGGAGGCCTATGGACTCCGCTGATCACCGGGCTGGGAGGCCTCTGGACTCTGCTGATCACCGGGGCTGGGAGGCCTCTCGGCTGATCACCGGGGCTGGGAGGCCTATGGACTCCGCTGATCACCGGGGCTGGGAGGCCTCTGGACTCCGCTGATCACCGGGGCTGGGAGGCCTCTCGGCTGATCACCGGGGCTGGGAGGCCTATGGACTCCGCTGATCACCGGGGCTGGGAGGCCTCTGGACTCCGCTGATCACCGGGGCTGGGAGGCCTATGGACTCCGCTGATCACCGGGCTGGGAGGCCTCTGGACTCCGCTGATCACCGGGGCTGGGAGGCCTCTCGGCTGATCACCGGGGCTGGGAGGCCTCTCGGCTGATCACCGGGCCGGGAGGCCTCTGGACTCCGCTGATCACCGGGGCTGGGAGGCCTATGGACTCCGCTGATCACCTGGCCGGGAGGCCTCTGGACTCCGCTGATCACCAGGGCTGGGAGGCCTCTGGACTCCGCTGATCACCGGGGCTGGGAGGCGTCTCGGCTGATCACCGGGCCGGGAGGCCTCTGGACTCCGCTGATCACCGGGGCTGGGAGGCCTCTCGGCTCCGCTGATCACCGGGGCGGGAGGCCTCTTGGCTCCGCTGATCGTGGGGCCTCCGACTCCGCTGATCACCGGGGCCGGGAGGCCTCTCGGCTCCGCTGATCACCGGGGCTGGGAGGCCTCTCGGCTCCGCTGATCACCGGGGCCGGGAGGCCTCTCGGCTCCTCTGATCACCGGGGCTGGGAGGCCTCTCGGATCCGCTGATCACCGGGGCTGGGAGGCCTCTCGACTCCGCTGATCACCGGGGCTGGGAGGCCTCTCGACTCCGCTGATCACCCGGGCTGGGAGGCCTCTTGGCTCCGCTGATCACTGGGGCCGGGAGGCCTCTCGGCTCCGCTGATCCCAGGCCCTGAGGCCTCTCTGCCCTGCTGCTTCAGGGCTGTTTGGCTTCGCTCTGCTTGGAGCCAGAGTATGCAAATTAACCGCCATCTTTTAGCTTCTATAATTGAAACATTGTATCTTTTGGAGTTGTTGCTTCAGGAGCTCAGAGCCCCGCAGCTGCAGGGATCCTTGACTTTCTCCATCGCTGGGGCAACCAAGCCTCCTGTTCTCAGCTGCCTGGCTGCCAGCCGCCATCTTGGCTGACAGTTAATTTGCATATCTCGCTGATTAGCCAATGAAAAAGGTATCGGTTGTACGCCAATTACCATTTTTCTCTTTTATTAGTATAGGATTTTAAGTGATGAAAAAAAATATGCAAAAATATAAAACAGAATAAACTTTCAGTTGGAACTATGGGTGCCTTTTTTGATTTTATACTTTTTGGAACTCTTTAGTACTTGCCAATGTTTCTAATCAAGCAGGTATTTATTTAATAATTGGGAGAAAAGTTAAAAGGATACTATTAAGAGAGTGAAAAGACAACCCAGAAAATGGGAGAAATTATTTACATCATATATCTAATAAAAATTAAGTATGCAATATATAAATAACTCCTATAAAACAACAAAAAAAAGACAATCAACCTAATTTTCAAATGGGCAAAGGACTTTAAAATAAACATTTCTCTAATGAAGATATGCAAATAGTCATTAAACACATGAAAAGATGCTCAACATAATTAGCTATGATGGTGTGTGTGTGTGTGTGTGTGTGTGTGTAAAACATGTTACAAGAGAGTATCACAATGAGATGCCATTTCACACCTAAAAGATGGCTATAATTTTTTAAAAATTGGAAAATAACTAGTATTGGGGAAGACGTGGAAAAACTGAAACCTTTGTCCATTGCTGATGAGAATGTAAATGGTGCAGCCACTGTGGAAAACACTTTGGTAGTTCCTCAAAAAGTTACACATAGACTTACCATATGACACAGCAATGGCACTCCTAGGTATGTACCCAAAAGAATTAAAAAACAGGGAGTCAAACAGATACTTACAAGCCAGGATTCGTTGCAACATTATTCACAATAGACAAAAAGTGGGAACAACCCAAGTGTCCATCAATAGATGAGTGGAAAAACAAAATGTGAGGTATATATAAAACAATGGAATGTTCTTTAGCAATAGAGAGAAATGAAATCTGCCACAATCTACAACTTAGATGAACCTTGAAAACATTATGCTAAGTGAAAGAAGCCAGACATAAAAAGACAAATATTGTATGATTCCACATATATGAAATATCTAACACATGCATAGGAACAAAAGTAGATTCGAGTTTATCATGGGCTAGGGGGAGGGAGAATGGAAATTTATTGCTTAATGGGTACAGAATTTGTGTTTGGAATGATGAAAACTATTGGAAATAAATAGCAGTGATGGTTAAATAATGTAATTAATATCACTGAGTTATATACTTAAAAATGGTTGAAATGGCAAACTTTATGTTACATATTTTTTTACAATAATAAAAAAAATAGTAAAAAGGAAGAGAGAGAGAGAGAGAGAGAGAGAGAGAGAGAGAGAGATGCCGGGGTCCAACCCCAGCGGGTCCAGGGGTCCCCAAAGGTGTAGACGGAGTCGGCGAAGAAGGAATGACACGGAGACAACGTTCAGTTGATCAGTAGCCTAGCCAGGATCTCCAGCCAGGATCTCCAGCCAAGTTCTGGTCTGGATCTCCAGAGAGGTTCTGCTCAGGTTCTCCAGTCAGGTTCAGTCACCAGGTTCTAGTCAGGCTCTCCTGCCAATCTCCGCAGTCAGGTTCAGTCCAGGATTCCTGCCATGCTCTCTCGCCAGGCTCCGCCTCCAGGCTCTGAGGCCAGTCCCTGTCCAGGATCCTCTGGCATGCTCTCGCCAGCGAAGTTCTTCTGTCTCTAGAGAACGTTCTGTGTAGGTTCTGTGCCTAGGCTCTGTCTCTCTTGGTCCTGTCTTCCAAGCCCTGTGTCCTTAGTTCTGTATTCTGAGTTCTGTGTGTTTCTGTCTTGTTACAACTGTATTTATACCAGTTGATTCAATCCTATCAATCTCTATTACAAAGGTTAGGGCGTTTCTTATCTCCATTCCAGGGAGAAAAGATTATGTAGTTTAAGCATGATTGTTCGTAGTTAAAGGGATTAATTACCTGCCTGGCACTTAGTTGAGGGGTTTTATTCCCTCCCTAACTTCAGGGGAAAATCCCTACCTGGGGATTCAACCTTTCTCGGAGAGGTGACCTTGGTTAAAACACAGCGCCAAGAAGGTGAGCAAACATATTAAGAACCGTATGCCATATATGCCAGGTCCCTTGAAACAGCAAGGATGGACCGGCTCCCGGCAGAGAGAGACTCTAAAAATGTATGCTCTAGCTACTATTTAACTTTGTTATTTTTAGTCATCTGGCCTTTAAAGTATCTATTAACACCTTTTGTTTTTTATGTTCTTTAGTTAGCCATTTGAGATTATATAGGTTTGTTTTTTTTTTTATTGTTTTTTTTTTAAATATTTTTTATTGATTAAGATATTACATATGTGTACCCTCTACCCCCCCCTCCCCCCCCCCGCTCATCCCCTCACCCCCCCGTTGTCTGTGTCCATTGGTTAGGCCTATATGCTTGCATATAAGTCCTTTGGTTGATCTTTCCCCCTTGCCCCCACCCTCCCCTACCTTCCCTCCAAGGCCCGACAGTCCAATCAATGCCTCTCCGTCTCTGGGTCAGTCCTTGTTCACCAGTTTATATTGTTCATTATATTCCACAAATGAGTGAGATCCTGTGGTATTTATCTGCTCTCCAGTTCCATCCATGCTGTGGCAAATGGTAAGAGTTCCTTTTTCTTCTTCCTCTTCTTAAAGAATACCTTACAGCATTTCATATAATGCTGGTTTGGTGGTGATGAACTCCTTTAGCTTTTTCTTATCCGTGAAGCTCTTTATCTGACCTTCCATTCTGAATGATAGCTTTGCTGGATAAAGTAATCTTGGTTGCAGGTTCTTGCTATTCATCTCTTTGAATATTTCTTGCCACTCTCTTCTGGCCTGCATGGTTTCTGTTGAGAAATCAGCTGACAGTCGAATGGGTACTCCCTTGTAGGTAACTGACTGTCTTTCTCTTGCTGCTTTTAAGATTCTCTCTTTATCTTTTGCTCTTGGCATTTTAATTATGATGTGTCTTGGTGTGGTCCTCTTTGGATTCCTTTTGTTTGGGGTTCTCTGCGCTTCCTGGACTTGTAAGTCCATTTCTTTCACCAGGTGGGGGAAGTTTTCTGTCATTATTTCTTCAAAAAGGTTTTCAATATCTTGCCCTCTCTCTCCTTCTGGTACCCCTATAATTCTGATGTTGGTACGCTTGAAGTTGTCCCAGAGGTTCCTTACACTATCTTCATATTTTTTGAATCTCTTTTCTTTTTTCTTTTTCGGTTGGGTATTTTTTGTTTCTTTGTATTTCAAATCTTTGACTTGATTCTTGGGATCCTCTTGTCTGCTGTTGGATCTCTGTAAATTATTCTTTATTTCAGTCAGTGTATGCTTAATTTCTAGTTGGTCCTTTTTCATGTCCTCCATGGTCTCACTATACTCCTTGAGGGATTCATTAAATTTATCGGCGGTTTCCATAAAATTCTTGAAAAACCTTATAAACGTGGCCTTGAACTCTATATCCAGTCGTTTGCTTTCCTCCGTTTCTGCCATTTGTGACCTTTTTCTTTGTCTCCGCATTTTGGCTGCTTCCCTGTGTTGATAGAGTGGCCCTGCGCGCCAGGTGTCCTGTATGGCCCAGTGGCTCAGCCTCCCCAGTTACCTGGGGTAGACACTCTTGGTGCACTCTTGGTGCCTTGGTTGTTGTAGGATCACTGGGAGGAATTGACCTCCAGGCCAATTGGCTGTGGGAATCAGCTGTGTCTGAAGTGGGAGAATGGTCCCTCTCTGACCACTGGGTAGAATGGCTCCTGGATCTAAGGAGGTGCTAATTCAGCCCCTGCCTGAGGCCACACAGCAGGAGCCACGAAGAGGCTCAGCTGTGAAGCAATGCAAGCCGCTGCGGGGCCTTGGGCCTTCTCTTGGAAGTTCTGGGTCTGCCTGGCTGGGCTGTAGTTAGGTACATTCACATGCAAAAGCCTCTGCCGCAGCCTGGGTGGGGCGGGGTCTCAGGGAGTCAAAGGGTGGTGAAAGCAGCTATGGTGATTCTCCACGCCCGGAGTCGCGAGTCTCAGTGTCCCGGTAACGGCTGCAAGCGCCTCTGAGGGAAAGCCGCCCTCAAGTTCGCCCGCTGCCGCCTGACAGACCAGCCTCTCCCCGTATGAGCCCTGGGACCCCAGAGACCCGCTGGAACCGGAGTTCAGAGCAGTCGGGAGCTTGTGATTCAAAAAGACAGCCGCGTCCTCAGGCGCCACCCCCTTTCCGCGCGCGCAGCCGCCGCCATACCTCTGCACTTCACCTCTGCAGCTCCGCTGGCTCTCAGCGTGCCCCACTTTTCTTCTAGTTGTAGAAATTACAGTCAGCCAGCCTTCCTGTTGTTCTGGACGATGTTTGCTCTGACCCTTGCAGCATTCTTCAATTGTTGTGTGAGGCGACAATTTCCCGGTGTTTATCTATGCCGCCATCTTAGTTTCTTTATATAGGTTTAAGTGTTATCTGGCTTTAATCTCCCTGCATCTGTTTGTAAGCCTTAATTTAGTTCCCGCTTCACAACTCACACAGATGCAGGGCTGATTGGAGTCACAAATCCAATCAGATTTCTGGTATAACTTCCTGAGCTTCCACTTCCTCATCTGTGAAATGGTGAGGAATAACAGCACCGGTCTCACAGCGTTGTTACAATAATTAACGGACACAAAATATACATGAACTCTTTGCCTACCACTGGTAAGACTGAAGGCCTTGCTATTCCAAGTTGGTCCCTGAAGCAGCAGCAGCAGCATCACCAGGGAGCTTGCTAGAAAAGCCAAATCTTGAGTTCCCCCGACACCTATTGAATCTGCATGTTAACAAGATTCTCAGGTGAGTCCTTTGCACTTTAAGGTTGGGGAAGCACCGATTAAAGAGTTTCATAAATAGTTCTTGGGCCATACTGCATATTAGAATCACATTGCCAGCTTTAAAAATAACTACTCCTAGGCCATTCCCCAGGCATTCTGATTAGGTCTGGGTGGGTCTTTAGAGTCAGGATAACCTAAAAGCTTCTAGGTGAATCAAATATGCTAATAGAATTGAGAACCTCAGAGCTACTTCCAGTATCCATCTCCTCAACAAAAATTAAGGTATTATAAGTGTGGTATTCCTTGTATCTTTAACAACTATGACATTATATATATCCCCTTATTGGAAATAAACATTTCCAATGCAGAAGGCAATGCAGAAACATAGAAAACAATAATAATATTAAACCACATACCCAAATACACAAAGATATCTTAGTGTATTTCCCTCTTATCTTTTTTTGGGGGGTGGAAGAGTGGAGGAGATATAGACAATTTGGTGATTTTTTTGGTTAATAATTGTCATTATTTTACATGCTGCATTTAAAAAATATTTTTATTGATTTCAGAAAGAAAGGGAGAGGGAGAGAGAAATAGAAATATTACATGCTCTACAATGGGGATTGAGCCCACAATCCAGGCATGTGCCCTGACCAGGAATCAAACAGTGACCTCCTGGTTCATAGGTCAACGCTCAACACTGAGCCATGCTGTCCAGGCTTACATGCTGCATTTTTTTCACATAAGAATTTTCCTACCTCATTAAAACTCTTGATAAACTTTCTTTTAAATAAATGTATAATATCCTAGTAAAGATATGATAGATTGTTTTTTTTAAATGATTTTCAAATAGTTAGACATTTGAGTTGTTTCCATTTTTATTATCATTAATAACTCACCAAACATTCTTGAGAATAAAGCTATTTCTGTATTTGGTATGTTCTTATTTTCATAAATAGAAATTTGTTAGAAATTTATGGATTGAATTTATGAATTGTTTTCCATATCCTTTGTCCATTTCTCTTTGGGATAAATCTTAATTATTTGAAAAAAAACTGTTTCTGTATTAAAGGTATCAGTATTTTGTCATATTTTCTCAGTTGTTCATTTTTTAGTTTTCATTATGGTATTCTGACTTACCAATAGATTTTGTTTATTGATGACCAAATCTAATAACATGTTTCTTTTGAGTTCTTCCACCATTTGCTCAGTATTCATATTTTTTCCCTAGTTTGTCTAGTCAGTATTTTTAAATATAGCTTTTGAAACTATCTGGAATTAATTTTAATGTATCTTTTGAGGTCTCTAAATTGAGGCTTTTTTCAAGAGGATAACCAGATACCTCAACATTCTTCCTTTATACATAAATTTGTGACAACCTTAATTCCATAATAGTTTCTTATGAAAAACCTATTCTCTACTAATATATTTGTACTGCCATCTTTTAATAGTAGGTTTAAATTTGTGATTTATTATTCTAGTGTTTATAACTTCAAAACCAACCTTAGAATAAGATTGTAAGAAAAACATATGTCATATTTGGTTTTCCTCTTTTCCTACTGCCTTCTATTTTTCAGTTAGGTGGTTAGCCACTATTTTTTGACTTGGGTAGTTTGCCTGTATTTTCTATATTCAGAAACAGTTTACATAGGAAGGAACTAAATGTTCCTTTAATTTTAAAAATTATTCATCTATAAAACATCTATGTAGTTTGGAGGTGAGAAATGGAATGGAAGTTGAGAGTAATGATAGCATTCTCTGCTCTTCAGTTATTGGTTCATTCAAATATGTTCTTGTGTTTAAGTCAGCAATGGTTATTTATAGTTTTCCAGAAAAGTATCCATTTCTTTGGGATTTAAAGTGGCACACACTTGTTCATAATTATTCTCTTATATTTTTAGCTTCTTTGTTCCTTTGCTATGATGCCTTTTTTTTTTTTTTTGCATTTGATTTTTTCCTTATCCCAAGAATGAGCATTTGGATTTATTTTTGGATTATTTAACTAATGCTAGTGCTTTCTGTTTTCTAGTTCATCAGTGTTGCTTTTTTGTTTCCTCCTTTTTTGTTTTGCTTAAGGCTATTTATTATTTTTTTCCTTTTTCTAACTTCCTGATGTAAACAGCTCAGTTTGAGGTTGTTTCATTTGTTTCTTGCCTCTCTCTTTTTAAATTATGAAAGCATATAAAGCCATGAGTTTAATTCCAAATGCTTCTCTGTCAATTCTGTAAAATTCTCAGTTTTCTTATTTTGTTTTTTATATTTTTCCTTATTCAAAGAAGACCCTGACTATTTAGGTAAATATGTTTAGGTTTCCAAGTAGTTACTTTTTTGTTTGTTTAAATGTATTTTTAAAATTGTTTTCTTTTGGTGCTTAGGTCAAAGGAGATGGCCTGTATTATTTTGATTTGAAAATTTATTGAGCCTTTTTGTAATCTAATATAAAAGCAATTAAAACATATATATCATACTTATAAAAATATTATTTATGTCATATGGATTATATGAAAATACCATCTAAATACATTTTTATTATTTTATTCATTTTCTATGATTTTATTTACTTTTTTATCCCTTTGGTCTATCTTTTTTTTCCCTTTTTTTAAAAATTAAATCTTTATTGTTCAGATTATTACAGTTCTTCCTCTTTTTTCCCCCCATAGCTCCACTCCATCCGGTTCCCCCTCCGCCTTCAACCGCCCCCGCACTGTCCTCATCCATAGGTGCACAATTTTGTCCAGTTTCTTCCCGCATCCCCCACACCCCTTTCCCCCCCAAGAATAGTCAGTCCACTCCCTTTCTATGTCCCTGATTCTATTATATTCACCAGTTTATTCTGTTCATCAGATTATTTATTCACTTGATTTTTAGATTCACTTGTTGATAGATGTGTATTTGTTGTTCATAATTTGTATCTTTACCTTTTTCTTCTTCTTCCTCTTCTTAAAGGATACCTTTCAGCATTTCATATAATACTGGTTTGGTGGTGATGAACTCCTTTAGTTTTTCCTTATCTGTGAAGCTCTTTATCTGACCTTCAATTCTGAATAATAGCTTTGCTGGATAAAGTAATCTTGGTTGTAGGTTCTTGGCATTCATCACTTTGAATATTTCTTGCCACTCCCTTCTGGCCTGCAAAATATCTGTTGAGAAATCAGCTGACATTCATATGGGTACTCCCTTGTAGGTAACTGACTGTTTTTCTCTTGCTGCTTTTAAGAGTCTTTCTTTGTCTTTTGCTCTTGGCATTTTAATTATGATGTGTCTTGGTGTGGTCCTCCTTGGATTCCTTTTGTTTGGGGTTCTCTGCACTTCCTGGTCTTGTAAGTCTATTTCTTTCACCAGGTAGGGGAAGTTTTCTGTCATGATTTCTTCAAATAGGTTTTCAATATCTTGCTCTCTCTCTTCTTCTGGCACCCAAATAACTTGGATGTTGGTACACTTGAAGCTGTCCCAGAGGCTCCTTATGCTATCTTCGTATTTTTGGATTGTTTTTTCATTTTGCTTTTCTGGTTGGGTGTTTTTTTGCTTCTTCGTATTTCAAATCTTTGACTGGATTCTTGCAATCCTCTAGTCTGCTGTTGGAACTCTGCATAATATCCTTTATTTCAGTCAGTGTATGCTTAATTTCTAGTTGGTCCTTTTTCATAACCTCGAGGGTCTCACTAGATTTCTTGAGGGTCTCACTACATTTATTGGCAGTCTCACCAGACTTTTTGAGGGTCTTACTAAATTTCTTGTGGTTTCTTGAAAGTTCTTGAAAAACCTTAAAAATATGGTTTTGAAGTCTATATCCAGTAGTTTGCTTTCCTCCATTTCTGTCATTTGTGACCTATTTCTTTGTCTCCGCATTTTTTTATGCTTCCCTGTGTTGATAGAGTGGCTTTCTGTGCTAGGTGTCCTATAGGGCCCAGTGGCTCAGCCTCCCCAATTACCTGAGGTGGACACTCTTGGTGCACCCCCTTGTGGGCTTTGTGCACAGTATTGTTGTAGTTAGGCCTTGATTGTTGTAGGTATCACTGGGAAGAATTGACCTCCAGGCCAATTGGCTGTGAGAATCAGCTGTGTCTGCAGTGGGAGAATTCTGTGCTGGAGACACCCCTCCAGGGCAAGACTTGCTTCAGTGGGGCTTTGGTGCTCACTGAGTCTGCCCCCTGAGTGTGTCCTTTATGGATCCGAGGAGCTGCAATCTGGATGGTCCCACTCTGACCACCGGGCACACTGGCTCCTGGATCTCTAAGGAGGTGCTAATCTAGCCTCTGCCTGAGTCTACCCAGCAGAAGCTCTGCTGTGAAGCAATGCGAGTTGCCATGGAGCCTTGGGCCAGCTGCAGTTTCTTAGGTAATTTTCAGATTACAAAGGGCCAGGCCTTTCATATGCAAAAGCAGGTGCACAGCTTTAGCAGGGTGGGGGTCCCAGGGGATCAACAGGGTGGAGCAAGCAGCTATGGCTGCCCTCAGAGGCCCCGCTTCTCAGTGTCCTGGCAATCGCTGCAAGCACCTCTGAGAGAAAGCTGCCCTCGAGTTCCAACCGATGCCAGACAGTCCAGTTTCTCCCGTATGAGGCTGGGTCCCCAGAGACTTGCCCGGAACTGGAGCTCAGAGCATGAGACTCCCTTCCGATTGAAAAAGACAACCATGTCCTCAGCCGCCAGCCCTCTCCGCGTGCGCCTCCGTACCTCTGTACTTTATTTCCGCACCATACCTCTTCTAAGTCTCGGTATGCTTTTCTCTTTCTTTCTAGTTGTAGGATTTCCACTCAGCCAGCCTTCCTGTGGTTCTGGATGATGTCTGTTCCATCTTTTAGTTGTATTCTTGAAGTGGTTATGCTAAGCAGCAATCTCTGGTGTTTACCTATGCCGCCATCTTGGTTTTTCCTCCCAAAGTAGGTCTGGTCTATCTTAAATTTATAGTTGTATATAAAATTTCTCCACCACCATTATTTTAATCTATTTCTGCACATATATATGTAATTTCTGCTTTATGTATTTTAACTTCATGCTTCTAGACTATCCTATCTAATAATAGACAAACATGGTAATTAACCGTACCTCTCACACGCTTCCCATTGGCTAATCAGGACGATATGCAAATTAATTGCCAACCAAATGACGGCCGGCAGCCAGGCAGCTTGAAGCGAACAGGAGACTTGCTTGCTCCAGTGGAGGAGAAAGCCAAGGTTCCCCGCCTGCCACTGCTGGGCTCTGAGCTTGCACTCTAAGCAACTATGTTGCAATTATAGAAGCTAAACAATCCCCATGCATTCAGCCAGCTGGCCAAGCTGGAGTTGCAACAGTGTTTCAATTATAGAAGCTAAACAAAGCCTAGATCCCTGCTTTCAGCAGCCAAGGTCTAGAGCTGGAGCCAAGCCTCAGAGCTAAAGCCGGCTCTCAGCTCCAGTGACAGCCATAGAAGGTAAATAAATCCCAGAATAAAAAAACAGAAAAGAAAAAAAGGAGAGGTTGGGAGCTTCAGTCACCCACCAGCCTGAAAACAGCCCTCAGCCCCTCACCCAGACTGGCGAGGCACCCCAGTGGGAACCCCCACCCTGAAGGGTGTGTGACCAGCTGCAAACAGCCATCATCACCTCATCCAGGCTGGCCAGGCACCCTAGTGGGGACCCCCACCCTGAAGGGGCTGTAACCAGCTGCAAACAGCCATCATCCCCTCATCCAAGCTGACCAGGCACCCAAGCGGGACCCCCACCCTGATCCAGGACACCCTTCAGGGCAAACCAGCTGCCCCCCCTCACCCCCTGTGCACCAGGCCTCTATCCTATATAGTAAATGGATAATATGCCTCCCAGCACTGGGATCAGCAGAGCAGCGAGGCCTCCCAGCACCGGGATCAGCGAGCAGCGAGGCCTCACTGCCCCATTGTCAAGGGGCGCCGCAACCTCCTCATCGACTCTGCCTTGAGTGTGACAGGGGGCGGCACCCCAAGCCCCCAATTGGCCCTACCCTGAGCGTGACTGAGGGTGGCATCGCAACCTCCTGATCCGCCCTGCTCTGTGCATGACATGGGGCGGTGCCCCAACTCCCCAATCAGCCCTGCTCTGAACCCGACCAGGGGCTGCAACT
Source organism: Myotis daubentonii (assembly GCF_963259705.1). Lineage (NCBI taxonomy): Eukaryota > Metazoa > Chordata > Mammalia > Chiroptera > Vespertilionidae > Myotis > Myotis daubentonii. The sequence continues at coordinate 45,428,411 of NC_081842.1, forward strand.
AGGGATTGGGCCTGCCCTCTGACACCCAGGAGCGGGCCTAAGCCAGCAGGTCGTTATCTCCTGAGGGGTCCCAGACTGTGAGAGGGCACAAGTAGGGCTGAGGGACACCCCCCCCTGCCAGTGCACAAATTTTTGTGCACCGGGCCTCTAGTATCTTTATAAAAATAAAATTATCTTCTTTACTACCATCATGAGATTTTTTGTTACCCTGAATTTTTCTTTGTCCAATATTAATACTCTAGATCCTTTTTCTGTTTATATTTGCTTCATATAGTTTTGATCATCCATTATGTGTAATCTACCTTTATCTTTTATAGTACAAGACATTATTCTTGAAAATGTAATACATTAATTTTGTTTTTAACTTAATACGGAAGTCTTTGCCTTTCTCTTTTTTAAAATGTTTTTGTTGATTTATAGAAAGAGAGGATGGGAGAGTGATAGAGAGTTAGAAATATCAATGAGAGAGGAACATCATTGATCAGCTGCCTCCTACACACCCAAATCTGGGGATCCAGCCGGAAACCCAGGCATGTGCCCTGACCAGGAATCTAAATGTGACCTCTTGGTTCCTGGGTTGACACTCAACCACTGAGCCACACGGGCTGGTCTGGAATTCTTTGTCTTTCTAAGAGAAATTTTACCCATTCAAATATGTTATTTGTAAAAAATATTTTTATTGATTTAAGAAAGGAAAGGAAAGGGCAAGAGAGATAGAAACATCAATGAGTGAGATAACCATTGATCAGATGTCTCCTGCAGAACCCACACTAGGGATCAAGCCTGAAACCTGGGCATATGCCCTGACCAGGAATCAAACTTTGACCTCCTGGTTCATAGGTTGATGCTCAATCACTGAGCCATGCGGCCTGGGCTATATAATTATTATTTCTACGCTAGGTATTCTGGTCATCTTTTTGCATGTGTTTGTGAAAATACTTTTATCATTGTTGATGCTAATACCTAATTGTTTCTTATTCTCTTTTGCAATGGGATTAAGTTTGCTTTTGTTTTTTTTTCTATGCAAAGTCAACATCCTATATTTAATATTATTAATTGTTTACTTTAAAAGTTCTTAAAAAGATTTTTAACTTATTTATGTCTTTAAAACTAGGATTCCGGTGAATGTACAGATTTTGCATACATGGATCCTCAGCTAAGAATTGCTTCCTTCACACAGAAGTGTGAGGTTTTACCAGGTATGAGATAATACATGCTTGTCCTCTAGTAGTACATGTTCATCCCAGACAACTGTCTAGGTGTTTTTATAGGAATTGTGCTTTAGGTCCCATGATTTAATCAGTAACCCTTACAACTGTACCCCATTTCTGCACAGCTGTGCTGTAGTTGATGCCATTAGGACTGCTCTGCAAGTGGCCAGAGGGAATATGGTGACAGAAGGAAAGGTTAATATTCTTTGGGCAAAGCTGATCTCCAGATGCAATGTCAGCTGGTCTTCCTTGTGTATAAGATGTCACTACATCAGGTGTTATAAATTGGGGAAGCTGTATCTCCTATTTAATTACTCAGAATAAGTTCTTTCAATTAAATACCTTTTTCCTCCTGCATGTTATACTGGGGGGAAAGTGAGATAGTGCAAGTTTATGGTCACACCAGTGTTTCTTATACCAAGAGTTGGCTTTTTTCATACTTGGAAGTAAGATATTTGCATACATTCCACAGTGAGAAGCATCACTGAAGCTCCCTGCTCACCAGAATCAGGACTTAAAATTTTCCCACTAGAGAATCATTCCTTTAAATTAAGTGTTGTTTTTTTACACTTTCTTTCAAAAATGCAAAAACTTAGGAACAGTGCATCACATTGATATTGAAGGTGTACTAACTAACACCTTCTGATGGAAGGTTTCCCTAAATGCTCTTGACTCTGAGGAGAGGAAAAGAGGGCAGGCAGTAAGGTGAAGGTCACACAGACAACCTCTACCCACTCACTACTGGCCTTTAGGCTGCACATGACCCCCTATAAATGAGTGCTGGCCAATGCGCAGGAGAGGTACCAAGCTAGACAGCTCCTTCAGTACACACACTGACTAAAAGTCTGATTCTTCTTTCAGGGGAGGATTTTGTACCACCACCTACCAGACATTGCCGTGGCTGCCCCAAAGAGATTCCTGTCGACAGCCCAAGGCTGAAGGAGGCTCTGACACATTCCATGACAAAACTTAATGCAGAGAGTAATGCAACTTTCTATTTCAAGATTGACATTGTGCACAAAGCAACATCACAGGTCTGTAAATTGAGCTACAAAAATAGTGATATTATAGTCTATGTGCAAACTGCTTACTAATATTGCCACTGATCTTGGGTGGGGAAATAGTATACCTGGTAAAAGGAATTGAATGTCAAGTCTCAACCTCACTACATGCTTGCTATGTGATCTTGGAAAAGTCATTTAGAACATTTTATGTCTGTAAAGGATTGGGGTGAGATTCAAATAAGATAATTTATGTCAAGCCTTGGCCGGTAGCTCAGTTAGTTAGAGCATTGTCCCGATATGCTGAGGTTGCAGGTTTGATCCTCGGTCAGAGCACATACAAGAAGCAACCAGTGAATTCATAAATAAATGGAACAAACAAAGAGATATAATATATGTCAATATATTATCTTCTCTAACTTTAAAGTGTTATATAAATTCTAGCAACTATCATATAATTAATAAAATGTAAGTCAAGAGAAAGCTACTCTTATTCTCTGCCTTTCTAGCATCATTTCTTGTTGGAGCATCACTTAGTGCCTTGGGATCAGAAACATGTGTCTATCATCACCCAGACTCTCTTCACAGTCTCCCCTCCATGTCACTCCCCCCCTGCCTACGTGTCCTTCCAGCCCACAAATGCACACCTAAGGCTTCATCTTTCCTTCCATGCCCTGTCAATAGATAAGGAGCACCCTAGTGTGGGGTCAGGAGACCCAGTTCTACCAGAGCCTCCGCCCTCATGCCCTGGGTAACCCTGGGCTGTCATTTAGACTCACTCAGTCTTGTGCCCCATCTGTAAAATGAATGGCTGGGTGAGAAGAGCCCAAATTTATTCCATCTCTAACAGCATCTGAGTAATCTGTTCATGGGCAGATTCCTATTATAAACCTCAAAACTGGCCTTCCTAAATGTAAACAAAATAGAACCAACAAAAGTAATCAAAATAGAACCAAAATGTTTCAGCAAACCAACATAATCTGATTGGGGGGCGGGGGGAGGAGCGGTACTACAATTATAACAATTCATACTTTTGGCTCAGTAATTCAATTTCTAGAAATTTAAAATAGAGTCTTTATAGACAATGATACTCATTGTAGCTTTAACTATAAAAGAAAATATGGCAAACTGTCAAAATAATCAATAATATAGAAATGATCAAATAATGTCTGGCATATCCTTAAAATAGAGTATCAAGGAGCAATTTTAAAGCATTTTTGTGAGGAGTTCTTGATGTGGGAAATGCCTTGTGCTAAAATATGCAGTGGGGAAAAAAGAGGCCATAAAATTGACTATACATTCTGTTATCAGGTGTGTTATAAAAAGCACAGAAAACAATCCTGAAAGGAAACAAATGCCTCCAACTATTCACAGTGGTGGTTTAGGTGAGGGCACAATGGGCTGTTTATTTTCATCTTCTAAATCCTGTATTAGTTTCACTACTGCAGGGGAAACCTAACCAAATGTTATTAAAGTAAGTCAAAACTGACACTGTGCTCTCTCTCCTACTCAGGCAGTTATTCCTGCCCCTGACACCACAACCTTTCTCCCTCATTTCACGGGCAATTGACCCATGTTAGTGGTGTACTCACATGGTACACCAATACATGCTATTCTTTATTTAAATTTAAATTCTTTATTGTCTAAAGTATTACATATGTATCCATTCCCACCATTGACCTCTCCCTGCCTGTCCCCACCCCGCAGCACATGCCCTCACCCTGCTAGGGTCTGTGTCCATGGGTTATGCTTATAGGCATGTATTCAAGTCCCTTGGTTGCTCTCTTACCCATTCACACCCCCGAAATGCTATTCTTGTGTATGTCAGCTTTTCTTCTCACTTCATATTTCTGCTTTCTTGTGAATCTCCCTTATTCTTGTTGCAGGAATACCCTCTACTCCACCATATATTGCATATCAGAGGTTTGCCGTCAGGAAAGAATCACTCATTTTATACATGACTATCTTGTCTCCATAGTGCTTACAGTTATCTGTAAATTAATGAATTAACATTCTAGCACGATGTGTATTTGTTTATGCTAAGAATGCCAGGAGAACAACAACAGGTAATGCTGTTAATTGAAGGGAACTGACATTCCTTCACTTGCTAAGTCAATTTGAAATATGGTGAGAATCTCAAACTTACTTACAAAAGATGAATCTTTACTGGTTTTTACATTTAAAGAGAACAATTTGGCTGTTCTGACATGATTATTCAAGGAAGCCCTGCTGGAAGCAGCAAAGTTACTCGAAATCCATTTACCATGTGATGAATTTGCCAAATGACCAACTTTTGCCAAAGATTTATTTTACAGATTTGGTCTTGGCCTTGGCTTTCCATATTATTCCTATTTGGATGCATGTCCATTTCAAGCTGGTTTTAGATGCCAAATATTTCTTAAATTTTCCATTTGCACATGTAAATGATGTGATTTTTGTCATAGGCCATTTATTTTGCCCTGCCTCTGCCGCCACTGTCCCCACTGTTATCCATATTCCTCCCTGCCTTTGCTCAGATGAATATACTTCAAAGATCTGTGTGTGCACATTCAGGAAGTTTTCCTTTAACAAAGTACTAGAAATGTCAAGGCATATGTATATGTCTAAGACTTCTGATGCAAATTGCCAAACTATTTGCAATTATGCCAATTTACATTCAGACCACCTGGCTATAGGACCTTGATCATCTTGCTTTGAGTTCTATTCCTACCAACAGTGACTGAGGCTGCATGCTTCCCACACGTGGCCAATACCAGGTATCACCACTGTTTTTTATCTTTGCCAACGTATGGAAGATTAAAAATGCTGTTGCATTGTTGTTGTTTTTTTTGTCGTCTTTGGTTATTAGTGAAGATGGTCATTTGTTTCTGGCTTAATGACCATTTTAACTTCTTTTCTGAAATACTTGTTCATGTCTTTTGTTCATTTTTTTCATGTTGGGCTTTATATACATAAGAATATTAATCTTATACCATATTTTCCCCAGATTTTATTTTTTTATTTGCTTGCTGTGATGTTTGAGAATCAGTTGCCCTTTCTGTCTGAAAAATTTAGACATTTTTTCTCCATTTAGGTTTTCTTCCTCTGTTTTTCACCAAAGAAAGGCCTTCTTCGTCCTGAGACCTAATGGATACATATTTATATCTTTTGAGTTTATTTCTTTAATTTAAATTGTTAACATATTCAAAATTTATTTTGCTATGTGGTTATCTCTACTTTAAAAACAAAGGTTGAGCAGGATGGGTTTGAGCAGGAAAGACTTTTGAAAAGAATGACACGTGATAATAACGGCAATATAGATGCCATCCTGAGGCCCTCAAATGGAGGATTTACATCTATTTAATTCCTTCTTCTTGATCTTGAATAGAGTGGAGACATCAGTTGTGGTTTGTTTCACATATTGTCAAGTTTCTTAGGCAACAGTACATTGATCAACATTATTGTTACAGAAAATTGTATTAAGATATATTCTGAAATGAGCAAGAAAACTTATGATCACCAAAATATAGACCCTATAACCCTCTTAGAAACTTCATCCCCATTTACATCTACACCTGGAGTCTTAAAAGTTAAGTATCAAATTTTTCTTAAAAAATATAACCATGTTTACCCAGCAGATCAATGCCAGAAAAAGTAGAGGGGAGCTTAGCTCTTCCTATGACTCTGTTCTGCTCTCTTCCTCCCACCACACGTTTTCCATGCTTTTAAAAAACACAGAGATAGGGAAGACTGTTGTGGTTTGCTTTTTCAAACGAGATTATTCTATCACCTGTAACTTCATTTATTTTATTTCTTAATACACTTTTATTGATTTTAGAGACAGAAGAAGGGAGGAGACAGAACCATCAATCTGCTGTCTCCTTCATACCCTCCCACCCGACCTGGGATTAAACCCGCAACTTAGGCGTGTGCCCTGACTGAGAATCACACTCAGGACCCTTTGGTGCCTGGGATGACACTCAACGAACTGAGCCACACCAACCAGGGCTGGAACTTCATTTTTAAAAATAATAGTCATGCCTGAACTGGTTTGGCTCAGTGGATAGAGCGTTGGCCTGTGGACTGAAGGGTCCCAGGTTTGATTCTGGTCAAGTACATGTACATTGGTTGCGGGCACATCCCCAGTGGGGGGGCGTGTGCAGGATGCAGCTGATCGATGTTTCTCTCTCATCGATGTTTCTAACTCTCTATCCCTCTCACCTTCCTCTCTGTAAAAAAAATCAATAAAATATATTTTTAAAAAATAGTAGTCATCTCTCCAGGTCAATTGATATATTCATGTATTCTTTACACACACACACACACACACATACACACACACACATATTTAGATACTAGAATTAAGTACTGAATAACTTGGACTAGAAATTCACCATATCAACTAACTTTTTAACATACAATTTAAAGTCATTTTTACCAAGTATATTTTTTTTGTGTAACAGATGTAAGATATGGCATTTTTAAAATGACCTTTAAAAAGCTATACGTGCAATTTTATTGAAGTAAGTGCATTTTAAAAAGCATGAGTTTTTTTTAAAATAAATAAAGTGTGACTCTTTTATATAAAAACTAGAGGCCTAGTGCTCGAAAATCGTGCACGGTGGGGGGAGAGGATGTACCTCGGCCCAGCCTGCACCCTCTCCAATCTGGGACCCCTTTGGGGATGTCTGACTGCCTATCACAATCCTGGACTGCTGGCTCCTACCCACTCACCTGCCTGCCTGCCTGATTGTGCTCAACCCCTCTGCCTGCCTGCCTGATCACCCCTAGCCACCTCTGCCTGCCTGATCGCCTTTAACCACCCCTGCCAGCCTGCCTGATCACCCCTAACCACCTCTGCCCCACCCTACACCTGGGACCCAGGATTCCCTCCTCTGGCCAGTTGCAGGCACCTGGGACCCAGGCTTCCCTTCCTCTGGCCAGCCGCAGGCACCCAGGACCCGGGTTGGCTTCACATGGGCCGGCCGCAGCCACAGGGGACCATTGGTGGGCGGCTTCTCCTGGGCTGCAGCCGCAGGTGCCTGGGACTGTAGGGCGGGAGGCTTGTCCCTCTCCTAGGCCACAGGCACAGGAGCAGTTGCTGACACCTGGGACCATGGGGCAGGCGGCTAGTCCCTCTTCTGGGCCACAGCCTGGCTGGTCCACATTCCTCTCCCACGAGCTCATCTGTGCCTGGCAAGTCCCCATTCTTCTCTCGCGACCTCACTTATGCCTGGCAGATCCCCATTCCTCTCTCACGAGCTCATTGGTGCCTGGATGGTCACCATTCCTCTCTCCTCAGTGTTGAGTGTCTGAGCAGCTCTGGCGCGAGGGTATGAGGGCTTGATGACAATTTGTATATTAGCTCTTTATTATACAGTATAAATAAATAAATTGGGCCACAGAATATGCATTTTGGACACAGCATTGTATAAAGATTAAAACTGTTGCTAGAGTACTGGTTGGTGTGGCTCAGTTGGTTGAACATCGTTCTGAGCACCAAAAGGTTGTGCATTCAATTTCCAGTAAGGGCACATGCCCAGATTGCGGGCTTGATCCCGAGAAAGGGGCTTGCAGGAGGCAGCTGATCGATGTTTCTCTCTTTCCCTCTTCCTTCCTCTCCCTCTAAAAAACCATTTTAAAAAACTATTGGTAGAGATTAAAATGGTTTCTTAATATATGACAATTAAGAGAGGCAAACTACAAATTCCAAAGAATTTTCCTAATCACATAATTTAACCCACAATTTCTGTAGTGACACTAACTCGGTATTTCTCTGATTCAACACTTGGCATGACAATAAGTCATACTTAAAGAAAATGTTTGTTTTTCTTCCTACTCTTCTTAAATTCTATTACAACTTGAGTGCTTGAATGTTATTGAATAATAAAAATCAGAAAAGTATAAAAATAAAAATTGTGGCCTTGTTCCTTTTTATAGAAAAGAAAACAAGACCAACCAAGAGTCAAATATTTTACACACTCATAGAAACTAAGAGTTTAGTTGTCAAACATTTGTACTTTATTTGTATACCTCTCATTTGAGCAGTGTTTAATTAAAATTTTAATATTCTCTCCTAAGATCCCTTAGAGCGAAAACATATCATCTATTATATAATATTAATGAAGGTTCTACTTTGTGCTAATTAATTTTTCAGGTGGTGGCTGGAACAAAATATTTTGTTGAGTTCACGGCCAGGGAAACCACATGTTCCAAGGAAAGTAATAAAGAGTTGACTGAAAGTTGTGAGATCAATAAACTTGGAGTGAGTAGTCATTCAACTCTCTACTTATTCCCTGGATATCTACTTGATATTTTATACTTGTTTAAGTATTTCATGAATAACACTGTTCTCTATTTTGGCTTTTGTTTTCATGGATAGGAAATTCTAAGATGCACTGCTGATGTTTATGTGGTACCTTGGGAGAGTAAAATTTACCCTACTGTCAAATGTCAATCAGTAGGAAAGGTATGTTTCTAATTAGCCAGCTTGGGTAAATTTTGCTCATTCTGCAAAGTCCTATTTGGGGTTGAAAATGAACCACTATTTAAATGAATTGGGGGACTATCTTTTTAGAATGGAGAGAACTCTCACATTTCTATGCTGACCTCTCTTTTTTATGTCTAGAAAGGAAAACAACAGTCAGTCCCCTAATCACTTCGCACCCATTGTCAGTGTCCCATCCTTCATGAGGCTTTCTTAATGAAGGGCAGCCCCTGCTGTGCAGAGCTAATACTAGCTCTGGGGCTTTAAGATGTGCCTCAGATGCTTCACTGGCATCTGCCTCCATCCATGGGACTTGGGAGAAATACAGACGGCCATAAAAAACTTTCTGTGATGTACAAGTATAGATATATCCAAATCTGCAAGTATAGATATATCCAAATCTGCATTTTAACATGGTCCCCAGGGTTTCATACCCACATTCAAGTGTGAGAAGCATTGGTTTTTATCATGTTTTCCAGTTCTAAAGAGAACCTTGGGAGGTAAGTAAGACTTTTCCCATTGTTAAGGATGAGACACTAAAAATTACAAAGATGATGAGGTCCTGAAGTGGATAATAACATGATCAAGTGCTTGCTCTGTCCCAGGCACTGTACTGAGGGCTTCACACATATTTTTCTCTTGACAACTCTCTGAGGCAGGTGCTGCTGTTATTCCTATTTTAGAGATGAGAAAAGTGAAGCTAGTGGTGCACGGATGCAAGTGTAGGTCAAATCAAAGTCATCCATGTTCACATGATGCTAACAACTAGGCTCTGGCTTATGTGACTTCAAAGACCATGTTCTTTGCACCACTGAACACTGCCTCCAGCATCCTGTTCTCACCAGTAGTGAAATGTAGATAGAAATCATACAGATCTTGAATGTGAGTTGCCTCTTGTCTTTTTTTTCTGATTTAGACTTTTGCCTTGTATAGGTATATATGTAGTCTAACACAGACATTATACAAAGGCTGCTTTTCAAGCTTGTAAACATGTCCCAATGTGTTTCAGCCCAACAAAATAATTTAGGGCATATGCTGCATATATATTCAGTCCAAAAAGCCATTTAAGGTCTTTGGTATAAAAACTGTAATTGTGCTAATAGGACCAGTATCAATTAATAAATAATGTGCCGTGGTATTATGTAGTACAACCTCCCAATTTTTCCAGATGAAGAAAAACCTCTCCAGTTTAGAGGAGTATTATTAAGAAATATCCACAAATTATAAAATCAATTAAAATAGGAAAAGATATTCATTCTCATGTTTTTTGCAATATTACCATAGCAATTAAAACCTGGCTAAAGACTTGCTCCATTGTAAACCAAGATAGCATTGCCAGGTCTCAGTCCCTTCGTTCTTCATTGAGAGTGTGGTTTCCACAGTAATCCATTCATCTTAATATTTCCTGTTTAGACCTCATTGCTGAAAAGACCTCCAGGTTTTTCACCTTTCCGATCAGTACAAGTGGCGGAAACAAAAGAAGGAACAACTGTAAGTCCACCCCACACTTCCATGGCATCTGTACAAGATGAAGAGCAGGATTCAGACAATGAACAAAGACCCGCTCATGATCATGGCTGGGGCCATGAAAAGCAAATAAAACATGGGCATGGCCATGGCCATAAACATGAGCATGACCAAAGCGATGGGCACCAAAAGAGACATGGTCATGGCCATGGACATCAAAGGGAACATGGCCTAGCCCATAGACATAAACATGAGCATGGTCATGGCCATGAAAAACATAAAAATAAAGGAAAACAGAATGGAAAGCACAATGGTTGGAGGACAAGTTCTTCTGAAGATAGTACTACATCTGCACAGACACCAGAGAAGACAGAAAGGCCAAAATCCCTCCCCTCCCTAGCCCCGTCAGGTGTAGCAGTTGCCTTTCCTGAATTTCAGGACTTAGATCTCACTGCAGCTATGATGACTAATATACCACCAACTCCCACAGAGAATGATGATTCTTGGATCCCTGAAATCCAGATAGAGCCCAATAGCCTTTCATTTAACCTGATACCTGATTTCCCAGAAACAACTTCCCCCAAGTGTCCTGGACGCCCCTGGAAGCCAGTTAATGGAATGAATCCAACTGTGGAAACAAAAGAATTTCATGATTTCGATCTCTCTGATGCTTTATATTAATGTATGCAGCCATGGGTGTTTCTTTAACACTTCACCGTCCCCTTTCACCATTTTCCACATACCCTGATATAATGCACCAAAAACCATGAAGTTTCCAAACAGCCTAGAGAGAAGTGAGACTCCCAATGGGGACACATTCAATTTCTATGGACAACACAAAACTGTGTGCAGGATTCTACATCCTTTCTGAGTCTTCCTCACGAGTTTTCTTAACTAACACAGAAAATGGACAAACAAATGTGCCTGTGGCCTACTGCAACTTGCTTTTCTAATAACAAATATGTATCTTAGAATGGATGTCATCGACTTTCATACAAAGATTCTTGCCATTCTGAATAAACTGTTTCATCTGTTCCATGAAAACATGTGAAAATAAGGAAAGTCAAGAGACCGTATGTTGAACTTCTTTATAGGGCAAAAGTAATAATAAAATCTACTAGAGGTCAAAGAGGGACAACAAGAAAGAGACTGGCCAAAGGGGGGACAGAAGGAAGTAAACTAATTGATTTTCTGTTTCCAAAACAGGCTAGTCATGTCAAATAGTTACTCCCACTTCACAAAACTATTCTGATAATTCTCTTTCTGAGTCAGAGTGTTTCCCAAAAGTCAGTAAATTCGATTAACTCATTAACTACTCTTTGCAACAAGGCTTTGAAATAGGAGTGTTCTGTTTGTGTATTTGTTGCTGAGGCTAGAATGAGCAACCCTTAGTTATCAGCAGCTCTGAGTTTAATGATAACAATGGAAAGCAGAAGTAGTGACATAGAAGAAAATATTTTTTTATCATTGACAAAGGAATATCTTAAGATGTGATGCAAAATTTATTCAGAAATTTTATGAGGAAATGGCTCTCCAGCCACAATTTATCATCGATTCATCTTTTTGCTACGACATTGAAGAGTGCTGATTTTTACAAAAAAAAAGAACAATATGATTGTCTTCAATTGCTTCTAATGTGAGGAAAGCATGGATTTCATAATCCTTGCTGTGTTCTGGCTAGTGAAACAGGACAGGGCTTTAAACAGCTATAGTCCTTTGTGCATGTGTCACTGCTACTTCAAGTTATTGGATGCATTTAAGCCTCTGAGTTTTTATTCCATATCAAATATTATCTGTACTTTTTAATAAAGAACCAATGATGTCAGGAACAAGTCTCACCTTGACAACTGGTTGCTTCACTCTTCTCTTGTTGAATGATAACACCATATTAACAGAATTTTACTATAATTACAGAAGCAACTAAGGCCTTGCGTGTACAAGGGCCGACCTCGGGAGGCAGGGGCACAGCCAACATCTGAGAGTGAGGTCTCTTGACCAGTGGGCAGAATCTCCATGCCTGGGACAATAGCCCCAGCAATCTGTCAGCAGCCGTGAATGCAAGGACAAGAAGATGGGATAGTGTCAATAGAGAAGAATGCCATTTTATCATTCTGTTTCTGGGTGAAATAAAGTTTGATCTTAATGTTCACACTCCTGGTTCATTCACAGTAGTCTGCTTTCAGTCACACCCATCCTGCAGCAAAGTCCAGTTGATCAGAGAGCACGCTCTGCCATGGAGACTCATAGTGCAACTCTGGAACAGGCGGGGATCCCTTAAGTGGGCCTTCCCTACCACCAGGACCTCATCATGGCCCTAAATCAAGGGTTTGTGGGTGATGTTTCCACCAGTAATCTAAGGAATCTCTCTACCTTCCCTTCTTCTTCTCTCTCCTATTTTTTCCTGTCTCCTAATTGCCAGCCCAACATTAAGAGTGATTTGTCTTGTTTTGTTATTTATTTATTTTTTTTAGGATCAAGATAATTACCAAAAAAGAAAACAAAAAAATTCTTTGTTAATAGGATGCCAACCAACTTCTCACTAGCAAAAAATATCAACCTCAAAAAAGTTTAAAGAAAATTTAAAATTACCTTTCTGGTTCAAATAATGGTAAAAAGTAGAAATCTAATAGAATCAAAAGTGATAAGAGATATTTAATCTTCTATAATAGGTATTTACTGAGTGTCTATTGGAGCCATTTACCATGCTAAACAGTTTCTGTTTGGTGTGTGACTTAGTCCTCACAACAACTCTGAGGTCCCCATGACCACCTTTCATTTACAATGAGGAAACTAGCTCCCAGTTCCCTGCTCAGGGTCACACAAATACTACATGACATTCATAGTCAGACCTTTTGGACTTCATTACACCAAGTTACCATGAGGTATTATTATCAATGTCGGCATTACAAAAACACATTTCTGAATCTGAGATGATCATTATCTCAATACAGATACCCTCATTAAATATCTTATTGTGTCTGATGCTGTTCTGAGTACTGCTCAGGGTAAACTATGACAGAGTCAAGCACTGGCATTGGCTATTAGGCAGCCTGCATCCAAAAGCTGGAAATTTACTTAAGTTATCAACATCACTGTGTCCTCATCTGAAATATTAGGTTAATTATATGCTCACATCATAGATGTCTGGTGAGACTTAAAAGAGGTAATTCCTTTTTTTTAAAAAAAATACATATTTTATTGATTTTTCACAGAGAGGAAGGGAGAGAGATAGAGAGAGTTAGAAACATCGATGAGAGAGAAACATCGATCAGCTGCCTCTTGCACATCCCCCACCGGGAATGTGCCCGCAACCCAGGTACATGTCCTTGACCGGAATCGAACCCGGGACCTCTCAGTCCGCAGGCTGACACTCTATCCACTGAGCCAAACCAGTTTTGGCAAAAGAGGTAATTCCTTAACTGCCATAATGCTTAGCACATGACTACCATTCAGTAAAGGATAGCTATTGTTGCATTACTGGAACATAACTATGTTACTTTTTCAAAGACTTATAAACAAATTATTTACTGAATATGAGAAGTGAAGGATAGGAATAAGTCAAAGATGACAAACGTTTTCCAGTCTAGGTGCCTAATGGAATAGTAATGCCATTAACACAAACAAGGAGACTGAAAGCGGATCTGTGCTTCGTAGTAACTCTAAAAACCAGACTGACCCCAAATGCACATAATTTAAGATATTTCAACAACTGAATAAGCATATGAAATCATTATGCAAATGCATGTAAAAACACTACTAGGACCCACCTCAAATTATTTCATTTACTGCAATATCTGTGGCACCTGCCATATTAACAGGGAAGTACCATTAGATACTCATGGACTAAGCTTGTGAAAAACAAGTGAGAAAACTACAATTACAGGACTCCTCCCATCAAAAAGAACAGAAAGGAGAGAAATTATTTTCTGAAAGTAATCTTAACTTCTATTTGACTGATGAATTAGAAGCCTGACACTAGCAAAATATTTTTATTATGGCAGCTTTTCTGTCTCCTATCTTCTCTATATGGCATTTCTGAGTGTGTGGAAATACCACTATTATTAAAAACAGATAAAATAGTAGCTCTTGGAAAAAATAAAAGTACCAGCTTTTTTACGTAAGTAATATTTACCAACTGGGAGCTTTGGTCAACTTAACTAAACAGGAATTGTGTCCAAGAAGCCCCTTTTCTGTATGGTTCTGGGTTAGATTTGTTCAAAGGAGACATTTGTGTGTGAACAAGAAGATGGAAAGAAGCAGAGCGAGGTCTCTCGAAAAAGTCACAGAGTGAGATGCAGTGAGTGAGGACTCAGAGGCAAGAACTCAGGCCTGGCCTCATCCTTCCTTCTTTGGAGAGTAGCTCTCTCCCGCACCGCTGGCCATGTTGACCTACAGCCACAGGAGGCGCTCTAGGGCAACTGCCTTCTGTGGGTTTCTTCACTAACTCCCCTCACAGTTCCTCTGGCAGCTGGATGTGCTTGTCCAGATTTCCTTAAAATCTCTGACTTGTCCTACAGCACCAATGCCTGGGGAAGGCTGATTAGTAACTTTGATCCTCCTACTTCTTTACCCTGGATCTTACTTCCCTAGCTCCTCCCACAACGGTGTAAGGTCTAATTCCTAAGATAAATCCTTATACCCTAAGACTCATAGTGTTTTTCTGCTTTCTGATCAAACCTTGACTGACACACCAGACTCCCCGCCCCCATCATTTTACAACAGGAAACACAGTCCATTGCTTTCAAATACAGAACCAGGTCCCACAATGCAACTGCATTAGAGCAACTCCTAAGAAAATGAGTAAAGGCTGTTCAGTTGAGTGGAGGACACAGACACATGAAAACGTATATAAAGGTTACAACTGGAGGTAGAGGTGTGCTTATGATGCAGTGAGAGCAGAAAGAGTCAAGTCTGGGAGGCAGTAAGCAAGCTGAGAGGGCAAGGACTGGCCAAGGCACAGTGCCTTCACAGAAAATTGAATTGAATTGAAGTAAACTGAATTTGCATATGCACAGTGGTAAGTCCTAGGAATAGGGCACTGAACAAGACAAACACGGCTAGTTCATGCCTTCACTTAGCTAACAATCTAGTGCAGTGGTTCACAGACTTGAGCACGCATCAAAATCTCCTGCAAGGCCAAAACCGGTTTTGCTCGGTGGATGGAGTGTCGGCCTGAGGACTGAAGGGTCCCGGGTTCGATTCCAGTTGAGGGCATGTACCTTGGTTGCGGGCACATCCCCAGTGGGGGATGTGCAGGAAGCAGCTGGTCGATGTTTCTCTCTCATCGATGTTTCTGACTCTCTGTCTCCCTTCTTCTCTGTAAAAAATCAATAAAATATATTTTAAAAAAAATCTCCTGCAAGGCTTGCTAAAACCTGGATTGCTGGGGCCACTCCCAGAATTTCTCCTTCCATATGGCTGGGGTGAGGGGCTTGAATTTGAGCTTCTAACAATTTCCCAGGAGATGCTGGTGCTGCTGCTCTAAGGCATATTGTAGAACTGCTGGTGTTACAGTTCTCAATCACTGGGACAACTTTTAAAAAATACCTTGCTGGGAAATCACTCCATACCTATTAAGTCATGTTTTAAAGGTTCTGCAGTTGATTTTAATGTGCAGGTCAGGGTCAAAACCACTGACGTGACGAATAGTAGCAGATACCATGTACTGCTTACTTGCTGTGTGCCGGACCCCATATGAAGATCCCATACACATTATCACATCAGGATACCCCATTTTACAGGTAAGAAAACTGAGGCTCAGAGAAGTGAGATCAGCTGACCAAGAGCACTTAGCAAGTATCATTAGGAGAGGAAGGATGGAACCCAGGTCTCTGACTGGAGTCCACTCATGTAACCACAGATGCCTATGCCACAGGGGCCTGATTTAAAACAGCACAACTGATTTATATATTAAGAATTTTCCTAGGTAGACAAATAGGAAAACACTTTTCAGGCAAAAGTACAGGCACACTTTGTTTCATTGTACTTTGTTTTATTGTACTTCACTGGTGTTGCATTTTATGTAAATTGAAGGCAAAACGCTCCACCAGCAAAAAGATTGCAAACCTCACTCTACACTGAGTGGCCAGATTATTATGATCACCTGACGTTTGTAGGCAAATTAGCTATAATTTCATGCTGAAGTTGCTAGAGGGCCAGACCATTATAAATAGGGAAGCAGGTTGTTTACCACGACAGTAGAAGTGATTTTTTTTCCTGAAGGTATGGGTAAAGAACACGATTTAACAGCATTTGAACGTGGGCTATATTTGAACATGAGTGGCCAGATTATTATGACCACCCCATCAGTACTTGGTTGGGCCACCTTTTGCCTTCAATACTGCTGTGATTCTTCTTGGTATTGACTCCACGAGATGTTGATACATGATGTGAGGAATCTGACACTATGCCTGATGAGTAGCACTGTCCAGTTCTGTGAGATTTGATGGTTATGGAACCAGCTGCCTGATGGCTCTTTTCACTTCGTCCCACAAATACTCAATTGGATTGAGATCTGGTGATTGTGGGGGCCACCTAAGCAAGGTAAAGTCTCCCTCATGTTCTTGAAACCACTCCTGCACAATACAAGCACCATGGCATGGCATATTGTCTTGCTGGAAGAAGCCATCTCCATCGGGATATGCCAGCAACATGATAGGATGAACTTGATCAGAAATGATATTTAGGTATGTTGTGCTATTCAGATATTGTTGCACACAAATTAAAGGGCCCAAATCATGCCAGGAAAACATGCCCCAAACCATAACACTGACTCCACCAGCTTGAAGGGTTGTACTCATGCATGTGAGGTGCATGCTTTCATGCTATTTCCGCCAAATCCTCACTCTTCCATCTACATAATGCAACTGGAAATGTGATTCATTGGACCACATGACTTTTTTCCAGTGCTCAACTGTCCAATCCTTGTGTTCCTGTGTGAATTGGAGATGTTTTATCTTGGTGACTGCAGACAGCAAAGGTGTTCGAACAGAAAGGCTGTCGGCTTCCATATCCCATACAATGCAGTGAATGGCTAATTTGCCTACAAACCTCAGGTGGTCATAATAATCTGGCCACTCACGTTCAAATATATCCCACGTTCAAAGGCTGTTAAATCGTGTTCTTTATGCATACCTTCAGAAAAAAAATCACTTCTACTGTCGTGGTAAACAACCTGCTTCCCTATTTATAATGGTCTGACCCTCTAGCAACTTCAGCGTGAAATTATAGCTAATTTGCCTACAAATGTCAGGTGGTCATAATAATCTGGCCACTTAGTGTATTACTGTAGTCTGGAACCAAACCTGCAATGTCTCTGTGGTTCACCAAACTGAGCTCCCCATCTCTGGAGGTGCCAAAGTAGAGGCTGTGAGTCAAAGGCATTCTGAGACAGATTGCTGGGTAGCAGGGCAGGACAAGAGGACAGCTGTGGCTCACCCTCCTCTAAGGGTCTAGAATTCTATAATGAGGGGATGGAAACCAAGAGGAGAAGGAGATGGACCAAGAGAAGGAGAAAGATACAGGCAGTGACCTGCTCAGAGTTGCCCTGAAAATTAATGAGCAGATACCTCTTTCCTGTATCTAGTCTCTGTGGTTTGAACATCCACTAATGCTTGGTTCTGACATCTTATCTACCCCCAAACAACTTTCTGCTAGTTATATGTGCCAGATAAATACATATAATAATAAAGCTTAATATACAAATCGACCCAAGGGTTGGACAGTGGAGCAACCGTCCGGATGACCTCTGGACAACCTTCCGGATGAAGCCGGGGCTGTGAAGGCCTACTCTTGCTTGACTTTCATGCATCGGGCCTCTAGTTAATCAATAAAAGCCAGAACATAGGACAGGCAAATGTAGGACTAAGATTGAGGCATTTCATATTTAAATATTCACTTAAATGTTGAAATTCTCTATTAATTGTTCTATTGTATACCCAGTATACATTTAAGTGTATAATGTGGAAAATTGAGAAAATACAGAAGGACAGAAAGCAGAAAATAAAAACTATTGAAATTTCACCAGCCAAAGGAAGCTACTGTTGAAATTTTGGTTATAACTTTCCAGAAATATTTTCCTTTTTTCAAATGTCTATAGGTATGTGTATTCCAAAAAAAGAAACCTGCTGTAACTATAATATGTAACCTCTATTTTTACACAACATATATCACGACCATTTTTCTTTTTTTTTCTTTTTTTTTATTGCTTAAAGTATTACAAAGGGTATTACATATGTGTCCATTTTTTCCCCCCGCCCTAGACAGTCCCCTAGCCTCCCCTATCCCCCAGTGTCTTATGTCCATTGGTTATGCTTATATGCATGCATACAAGTCCTTTGGTTGATCTCTTACCCCCCTACCTCCTGCCCCCCAACCCTCCCCAGCCTTCCCACTGCAGTTTGACAATCTGTTTGAGGCAGCTCTGCCTCTGTATCTATTATTGTTCAAAAGTTTATAATGGTCTCTATTATCCATGAATGATACCAATCAGAAAGGATATATGCACCCCTATGTTCATAGCAGCACAATTCACCATAGCTAAGATCTGGAAACAGCCTAAGTGCCCATCAGTAGATGAATGGATTAGAAAACTGTGGTACATCTACATGATGGAATACTATGCTGCTCTAAAAAGGAAGGAACTCTTACCATTTGCAACGGCATGGATGGAACTGGAGAGCATTATGCTAAGTGAAATAAGCCAGTCAATGAAGGAAAAATATCATGACCATTTTTAATGTCAGATTTGATTCCCTTAAATCTTTCTTAATTACAATAAATATGTATATTAACACCTATTAGCAATGATATGTTGCTGGAAAACCATAGTGGGTAAGAAAATTCAGTGAATATGGCATTTCTTTTCTTTTCTTTTTGAATATGGCATTTTTTGTTGCTATTACTGTGGCTGATATTATAAAAGGTGGATCCACAAGTAGGTGCAGACCCATATTTGAGTGGTTGACTCAGAGGACAGCCAACAGTCTTTACTTTCTCAATGTGTTTCTATAGTTGAGAGGTGATTCAGCTGAAATATTTAATCTTATTCAGGCTGGGAGGCTTCATTGTGAGAGTCCAACCCTAGTGAGAACAAGTTTTCCCTTATTGCTAGTAAAATGAGAAATGGAATGAGTGACTGCAAAGAAGCAAACTCCTTTCCCAAGGATCTCTCCTCCTTCGCAAGGAGATGCTGCCCCCCAGAGGCAAAGGTGTTCACAGGTAACAAGGCCCCTGGGAGAAAATGAGTTCTCTCCTTAATGAATATGTTTCCATCTTTCTTTTCCCTGTCTGACCTACTGTCTAATTACTAATTCCTTTTGTAAACTAGCTGTGATTTTTTTTTTTCTATGTGAAATTCCATATACCCAGGAGGATGTAGGACCCTAAAAGGCACTCTTGTACCTCTGAAGTCTTTAGCAGTAAAAGCTTTCTGTTCTTGGGGGCCTGGTGTAGAATGACAGATGACAGGGGCATCCCTTGAGAGACCTTCAAATTATATAGGACTAGAGGCCCGGTGCATGGATTCATACACTGGTGGGGTCCATCAGCCTGGCCTGTGCCCTCTCGCAAACTGGGACCCCCTCAGGGGATGTTCGACTGCTGGTTTCAGCTCAATCCCCACAGGCCAGGCTGAGGGACCCCACTGGTGCACAAATCTGTGCACCAGGCCTCTAGTATGCATATAAGATCTTTGGTTAATCTCTTCCAGCCCTTCTGCCTCTTCCTTCCCCTCTGAGGTTCATCAGTCTGTTCCATGTTTCCATGCCTGTGTGTTGAGCGTCTTCCCCCTGGTGGTCAGTGGGCATCATAGCTGCTCGTTGAATGGTTGAATGGTCGCTTAGGCTTTTAAATATATAGATAACTCACCCATGAAGAAAATTAGAAAATAAAGTCAAACTAAGTATCTCAAATTTAATAGGGCTCCTATAAGTGGATTCAAAAGACCACTAAGACTTCGTATGAATCTAAGAGAAAGAATCATGAAGCTTCTCAAGAAAAGTGTGACATTAGAGCTGAAGAAAAATCCTCCATGCTGGGAGGGAAGGTCAGTGCTCTGCTGTCAGCCTGGCGGTAAGGGCCCAGCGACAAAACTACACTCTCTGGGCTCATAGAAATGTATCAACTAGCTTAAAGTTAGTCTTCAGAAGACTGAAACATAAAAGTTTTTTTTTTTCTAGGAATAGGTGACTTCCAGGTAAAAGAAATTTAAATAGTTTAGATGACAGTTAAAACTATATCCATCCAAAACAAAACTGAAAACATACATTATGATATAAAGGTAACGAAATTATTAATAAACTATTAAACAGTATGTCTATTGTTTTAATGACCTGGTATCCCTCTTAATTATAAAATTAAAAGTAGATATAGGCAGCCCAACTGGCGTGGCTCAGTGGTTGAGCGTCGACCAATGAATCAGGCGGTCACAGATTCAATTCTAGGTTGGGGCACATGCCTGGGTTGCAGGTTTGATGCCCAGTGTGGGGCAAGCAGGAGGCAGCCAATGAATGATTCTCTTTTATCATTGATGTTTCTCTCTCTCGCTTCCTCTCCCTTCCTCTTTGAAATCAATAAAAATGTATATTTAAAAAAGATATAATATATAAGCAGTTTATTTAATACTACTCAAATACTTGATAAAATTATTTAATATATTCTTTATGTGAAATATAGTTATATATCTCCTGGTTTTCACATGTGAGAAATAAAAATGCAATAAAAATATTTTTTTTCATGTGAGAAATTTAGCATTTTACAAAATGCTAAATTAAAGTTCTAAAATTTAAAACACTTACCTTACAAATTATTATTACTTGCACTATATTTTAAAGTATGAAAACATACTAGTAAGTAGGAACACACAACTAGATTGAGTTTTTATTTGAATGACTGGTGTCATTAGAAACTGGTCTCCAAAACCTCAGGCAGTATTAGAATTTATGAGAAACTGTAGAGTTCCTCCACTTACCCTTTATATGCAAATTTATGTCATGTGATCTCTCTTTAGTAAAAGTTTTAAAACAGTATTATATTGAACCTTAGCTCACTTAGTATATTTTTCTAAAATCCCAAATTGTCTTTGGAATTTTGGACTAATTGATTATTGAGATACTTAGTTAAAAACCAATATTTAAGCAAGGACTTTTAAAAATCTTTAAATTGTGCCAAGAACTATGAAAAGTCAAATATTTTAGTCTAATTTCTAACAAAGTAGTCTTCCATAGTTTCATGGACACTTACAGAAGACACAAGACTCCTGGGTCAGAGATAATTTTACTCTCAGCAACCCCAGCATTTTACAGTCTGAAAGTCCCAACGTCCACAAGATGACCGAAAGAAAGTCAGATGATATCTGCATGGTACACACAGGGGATTGCATTACAGGAGAGGAACCCCGAGTTTAAAGAACACTAATATATTATAACTGGAGGCCCGGTGCACAAAATCTGTACATGGGAGGAGGTTCACTCAGCCTGGCCTGCACACTCTCCAATCCAGGAGCCCTCAGGGATGTCTCACTGCCAGATATCCCTCTAGCAATCCAACCGCTTGCTCTTAACCGCTCTGCCTGCCTGCCTGATTGCCCCTAACTGCCCTCCCCTGCCAGTCTTATCACCCCTAACTGCTCCCCTGCCTTCATGATCACCCCTAAACACATCTGCCTCAACCCCAGCCACCATGGCTTTACACTTTTATTAGTATAGACTAGAGGCCCTATGCACAAAAATTTATGCAAGAATAAGCCTTCCTTCCCCCGGCTACAGGCACCGGCTTCCCTCTGGCACCTGGGACTCGGGCTGGCTTCCCTAGGGCTGCCCACAGGCATCTAGGACCTGGGTTGGCTTCCCTCTGGCCCTGGCTTCATCAGGAAGGACATCTGGCAGGATGTCTGGTCTACTTAGCATATTACCCTGTTATTATATAGGATGAGCACTAAGACAGCATGACCCTTGTGCTAGAAGGAGACATTATTATAAAGGACAATAAGTAAAATTTCCCTTTGCTCTGTACGGAGTCACAGTCTCTTATCTCCTGGGGCTGTTCTTTGTACAAACAGCTTTGAAAGAGAGTCCAGAACAAAGTTAGACATTGCCTCTGCTCTTAAATGTGTAGAGTCATACAGAAACTCATAAAGAAATGTCTTACAATACAGAGAAAAATAAAAAATAAAATGCATAGTTCCTACACAACATCTTGCATGTTTTTATGTATGTATCTTTATGCACGAACACTTTTACCTTCAGAAAACTCAAATTGAGATGTATTAAATAGAAACATACAATTATGATATACAGAGTGGGGCAAAAAGTAGATTTACACTTGTTTGTATGGAAATTAAAACAATAATTAATAAATAGTAATATAGAAATAAACTCTATTTCATATACTCACAATTGTAAACCTACTTTTGACCCCTCTGGACTTGATAAAGTTGGTTAAAGCTACCGTTTTTTTATTTTTTAAATTTTCTTTTTATTGATTTCAGAGAGGTATGGAGAGGCAGAGAGAAATTTTGAAAGATGAGAGAGAATCATTGATTGGCTGCCTCCTGCAGGCCATTCAATGGGGATTGAGCCCACAACCCAGGCATGTGCCCTGACCGGGAATCAAACTGTGACCTCCTGGTTCATAGGTCAGTGCTCAACCACTGGGCCATGCCAGCCAGACAAAAGCTAGTGTTTTAAAGTTTTAAGTATTGTTATTCAAACTAATATGACTATCTAAGTACATATGTACATATTAAAGCTACATTAGGCCAATAACATTGTTTAATTACATATAATCAAGGAGAGATGACTTGTAGTTTGAGAAAAGAAACACGGTATGTCTCAAGGTATATAATCTGTTGTCAACATGAAGCAGATAAAAGTTCTTTGCTTAAATTCTATTCTGACATGGTAGCAAAATTTTTGTCACCCTTCTGGGTGTGTACTCTCACTTTTCACAAATGTGTCAAGTTTATATGAATCCTTGTGATGCTTCTGAGTATTTCATGATTGAACAGGAGTGTAAAATAATGCAGTTTCCAACTGCTGAAAGAATGACAATTTCCACTGTTACCTCTGTGTAGCCAGTATCAAATATCCATTTGTCATTTTCAGCCACCTTTGCTACTACTGTTTATCAACTGTCCAGTCTCTTAGGCCTACTTTTTCATATGTTATTCATTTCTACAAATTGACTGCAAATTCGGTAACTTTGGACATTTACAGGTTGTTACTTTCACTCCAATGGTCTTTGCTGCTCCCCAGAATAACAAAGATTGGCTCCCTCACCTTGTCCAGCTCAGCACTCACCAACTAGGAGGGGAGACCAAGAGTGAACAGGCATGACTTGTATGCTGTAGCATTTTCCCAGGACTGCTCTTCTTTCCTGTAAAAGCTGCCCTTTCTTGTGAGCCCCTCAATGTTGAAAACCATGTTAAGGCTAAGAGGAGCACACCTCCCCTCCTAGGAACTAAGTGAAGAGTGGCTCATATGAGCACACTCTTGTGAGCACCTGTTAGAATGGGTGGGCACAATGGCTATCCACAGAAGACTTCTAAACGGCAATGGACCCCCAGGTTTGGAATACCCTTGTCTGTTAACAATGTTGGTATACACTTTACAGGACAGATAGTAAAAGAATTTTGTTTAAAGGCCCTGCTAAATGAAATGTCAAAGTAGAAATCTTAAAGAAGAAAAAGGAGGAGAAGGAGAAAGAGAAAAGGAGTAGAACAAGGCAGGGGAGGAGGGAGGTAACAAGGAAGGAAAGACCAATCCAGTAGCCAAGGGTTTTTAAAAAATTGGATAAAAGTGGCTTGAAATAGTACTCATAGCAAAGAATCAAGTAGCAGTGGTTACCTCTGGGGAGAGGAGCTGGAAGGAAGGGGCTATGAGGAAGACTTCTTTTGCACCATTGACCCTCATGCTCTGTTGCATTTTGTACAGGGTGTATTATTGTTTATCAAAAAGTGAGTATAATAAAACAACACTCTCCCAAATTGCAAAGCTGTTCATAGAGTGATGTGTGTAGTAGCAAAAGATGGAAAGTATCTAAATCTCCATTGAAGGGGTCAGTGAAATGAACTGTGCACATCCATGCAATGGAATACAATGCAGCACTAAGAAAGGATCAGGAAGCTTATTATACAGACTAGTAGCCCGGTGCACGAAATTCATGCACTGGGGTGTGTGTGTGGGGGGGGAAGGGGCCCCTCAGTCTGGCCTTCACCCTCTCCAATCTGAGACCCCTCAGGGAATGTCCAACTACCTGTTTGTGCCCACACTTTTAACAGATAACAGCTCCATTGTTGTTTCTTTCTTATACTTAAAACCATTGGAATTAGTAGGTATTCAAAGTGTGTATACATTTTGGGGGGACACCCTGTATATCTCCAGTCAGCGGTGAAAGAAACCAACAGCAGATTTGGAACCCCCAGACAGGGAACCTCGCTCACTCCCCACATGTCTCCAGACTTCACTTTCCACCTTCGTGGGCAGCAGGAGAATCAACATTTTCTCTCATTAATTCGGAAAAGTACGTCCTGTCACTCGCTGCCCGGCAGGAGTGCGCTAGGCCCCAAGCAAGCGAGGCTCAGTCAGGGCAGCCTTCGCTCATGGGTGCTGGCACCCAAAGTGCACATTCCTCCTCTACAGTCGCCCCGACTATCCCACTGTTTCACTGAGAGGATGGAATTCCTCTCCACCTCTGGGTTCTTGATCTTGAACGCTGACCGAAGGCACCTCAGTGAGGGCCGCCCGTGCCTACCAGGTGTGCCTATCTGCACCTGCTCCTCCCTCAGCACCTGCATTAACCCCCCATAGGTGATCTCATAGCTGCACTGGCCTCCGTGGGAACAGGGCATCACCACTCCGCCCTCTCACTGTCATCTCACAGGCGTCCACCCTCAGTACCCAGAACACCCAGATACTCTCCAAAGGACGTGAGCACATCAGAGGGGATGTGTGCACATCCTGTGGGGGTGTTAGGCATGCTGTGTTGATGGAAGTGTGGCGGAGTGGCGGGGGGAACTTGTGCACGCCTTGGTTTGCAACTGTTGCAGGCACGGGAGGGTGACAGTGTGCTGGGGGATGTTCGCACGCCAGGGGGGGATGTGCACATCAGAGGCCTCTGGCTTTGCAGATCCACAAACTCCCATGGTGTGGCCAGGAGGATGTCAGTCTGGCCCGCCACGGTGGCTGTCCCTGCGATCCTGCACCTGCAAGATCCAGGAGGCAGATCTTGCAAAGCCACTCCTGGGTGCTGATGGCCTGCAGGTGCTACTTCAGCTCAGCCTGCAGGCTCCGCTTGGCATGCTCACAGCTGTCACCACTGCCATATGGGGAGTACAGGCCGCCCTCCGCGGCCTGCCTCCCCTGTCCAGAGGCTCTCTGCACTGCTCACCTGCCCAGAGTGACTGGGGCTGGGTGGAAGCCAGGTGTCCTGCCCTGCCCAACCCTGGCCGATCTGCCCCTGTGCGAGCTGCTGCCTTGTTAGGAAGGGTCACGGATCCAGGTCCCGGGACCGCGGACAGCCTCAAGCGCTACCCCCCCACCTGGCAGGGTCACAAATCCGGGTCCTGGGACCACGGAAAGCCTCAAGCACTGCCCCCTGACCCCAGGTCACGGATCCGGGTCCCAGACCTTGGACAGCCTCAAGTGCTGCCCCCTGCCTGGCAGAGTCACAGATCCAGGTCCCGGGACCGCGACAGCCTTGCCCACTGCCGCCCGCCTTCAGTATGCAAATTAGCTGCCACCTTGTTGCTTCAGGGTGGGGGGTCCCCACTGGGGTGCCTGGCCAGTCTGGATGAGGGGATGATGGCTGTTTGCAGCTGGTCACATCCCCTTCAGGGTGGGGGTCTGCTTGGTGCCTGGCCAGTCTGGATGAGAGGATGATGGTTGTTTGCAGCTGGTCACACCCCCTTCAGGGAGGGGGTCCCCACTGGGGTGCCTGGCCAGTCTGGGTGAGGTGCTGAGGGCCGTTTTCAGGCTGGTGGGCGACTGAAGCTCCCAACCTCTCCTTTTTTTCTTTTATTCTGGGATTTATTTACTTCTATGGCTGTCATTGGAGCTTAGAGCCGGCTTTAGATCTGAGGCTTGGCTGCAGCTCTGAGACCTCAGCTGCTGAAAGCAGGTACTGGGTTTGTTTGGGTTCTATAATTGAAACACTGTTGCGGTCCTGCTGGCTGAAGCCCCGCTGGCTGAAAGCAGGTTTCTGGAGTTTGTTTAGCTTCTATAATTGCAACATTGTTTCTTAGAGTGCAAGCTCAGAGGCCAGCAGCAGCAGGCGGGGAGCCTTGGCTTCCTCCATCACTGGAGCAAGCAAGCCTCCTGTTTGCTTCAGTGCCTGGCTGCTGGCCGCCATCTTGGTTGGCAGTTAATTTGCATAAGGATATGCTGATTAGCCAATGGGAAGGGTGTCAGGGTTATGGTCAATTTACATGTTTCTCTTTTATTAGATAGGATATGGAAATGATGCCTCCAAAATATATTAAGTTTAAAAAAAAAGAATGAGTGATGTTGAAAACTAAAGTATGCTCTTATTTTCTGTAAAATAGACACCATTTCCTTTCTTGTGCCTTAACAAAACAGAAGGATATTGAAGAATTTAATACCATTGGTGGAATCTGGAGAGAATACAGTAATTAGGTGTCAGTTAGACAATAGTAATAGGATGACTCTCCACTGTAAGTACTTTTATACTTTTTTTGACTTTAATCTTGCAGATATATTACCTGTTTGAGAAATAAAATTTGTCAGAATAGGAAAATAATAGTGAAATGTTACCAATTTCAAAAAACTTCATCTGCAGGCATTTTGAACACCTCTACCAAAATTCAGTGGTATCCCAGGAAAACTCATTTAAACCATCTTTGAAAATAACCTTAGACAGTGAAGTAGAAAGAACATGGAAACTGAACTAACCTGTAGAAATAAACAGTGAAACCCAGGTAGTTTTTCATAGGTGAAAACTTTCTTTGATGTACAAGTATAGACATACCAGAGTGCTCTTCTTCCTATGAGTTTTTTAAACTTATTAAAATGTGAAAAAAAATTTAGACTTAAAGAAGAGTTGCAAAAATAATACAGATAATTCTTGTCTACCACCTTTTACCCAGATTCCCACAGGGTAAATATAATATACAGTCATAGTACAATTATCAAAATTAAGAAATTAACATTGATACAATACTATTAACTATACTATATAGTTTATACTGATTTCTGGTGAGCTTTTAAATTATCTTCCAAACTTACTTGATTCAGAAAGCTAGCCATTAGTAGAAACATAAACACATTATTTCTTTCTCCTATACAACAAAAATTTTATATTTTTTGTCCTTGGATTTCAACTTTTGTCACAAAGACTTTGCAAATTTTTAAAATAGCTACTTTGAAAATTTTAAAATTTGTGTATACAGGGTGTCCCAAAAAATGTATACACACTTTAATAGCTGATAGCTCAATTTTAAAAATGAAATGTTTTTTAATAAACACTAATATTATAATTATTCAAAGTGTGTGTATACATTTTTGGGAAACCCTATATGTGGGCAGACTGAATTTACTAGTATACTGCAAACAATGGTATGTTGTAGAATTGTGGAACTGGCTTAAGGTACTACTTGAAGGAGGTGCTATCTGTCTCATCATTTAATCAAAAAGTTTTGATAGTCAAAAATGTATAAATTCTCTACTTAAAAAAAAATTTCAATTCCTCAGTTGGCACTGGCTCCTCTGGTGGGTGCTGTTTGCAGCAGTGGTGTTTCCTCTGGCTGGTAGGGGAGGCTGCTCGCACAGCTGCTGTTCCTTGGATGGGGGGTGGGGGGCGGGCGGGGCTGATCACAAGCCTGCTGCTCTTCAGGTGGGGGTGGGCTGAGCACCGCTGCTGCTCCTTGGACAGTAGCGGGCTGTTCACGTGGCTTCTGCTCCTTGGATCAAGGTTGGCTGCACACTGCTGCTGTTCCTCAGATGGGGCGGGCTGCTCGTGAGGCTGCCGCTATTTGGACAGGGGCAGGTTGCTTACAGGGCTACTGCTCCTGGTACAGGTGTGGGCTGCTCGTGCAGCTGCTACTCCTCAGATGGGGGACGGGCTGCTTGCATAGCTGCTGCTCCTCGGGCGGGAGTGAGCTGCAAGTGTGGCTGCTGCTCCTCAGTAGCTGGAGACTCATTGACCGTGAGATCACAGCTGCTGCTCGTCGGACAGGTACAGACGGCGTGTGGCTGCTGCTTCTTGGACCAATGTGGGCTGCGCAGGGCTGCTGCTCCTCAGATGTGGGTGGTCTGCTCATGTGGCTGCTGCTCCTCAGATAGGGACGAGCTGCTTGGGTGGCTGCTGCTCCTCAGGCCGGAGTGAGCTGCACTTGCGGCTGCTGCTCCTCATATGGGGGCGGTCTGCTCTCGTGGCTGCTGCTCCTCGGACAGGGGATGGGCTGCTTCTCTTTAGGCAGGAACAAGTTGCACGTGTGTCTGCTGCTCCTCAGATGGGGGCAGGCTGCTCACCCAGCTGCTGCTCGTGGGACAGGTGTAGGCTGCATGTGTCTGCTGCTCCTCGGACCAGTGTGGACTGTGCAGGGCTGCCGCTCCTCGGACGTGGGCGGTCTGCTCGTATGGCTGCTGCTCCAGGCGGTCTGCTCGTATGGCTGCTGCTCCTCCAACTGGGGCAGGCTGCTCAGGCGGCTACTGCTCCTTGAATGGGAGCGGGCTGCTTGTGGCGATGCTGTTCCTCGTATAGGTATGGGCTGCTCACACTGCTGCTGCTCCTCGTATGGGGGCAGGCTGCTTGTGCAGTTGCTGCTTCTTGGATGGGGGCAGGTTTCTTGCACACCTACTGTTCCTCAGACAGGAGGAGGGTGTGGGCTGCGCAGCTGCTGCTCCTCAGATGGGGGCGGGCTGTGTGGGGCTGCCGCTCCTCAATTGTGGGCAGGCTGCTCGTGTGGCTGCTGCTCCTCAGACGGGGCAGATTGCTCACGTGGTTGCTGCTCCTCAGAAGGGGGAGTAGGCCGCGCACACAGCTGACAGCTGCTGCTCCTTGGACAGGGGCAGGCTACCTGAGGCTTCTGCTCTTAGGCCTGGGGCAGGCTGCTCACGGGGCTGCTGCTCCTTGGACAGGAGTGGGCTGCTCAAGTGTCTGCTGCTTGCGTGGTTGCAGTGCCCTGGGCTAAGGCATTGGGCCAGTCAGAGGGGAGCATACTTCAGAATTCACAGGAGCCTGCACCAGGGTGGCTGGAGACTTGTTGACCATGGGACCACAACCAAGGTAGCAGGTCCCTGGCAGGGGTGTCTTTCTCCAGGAGTCCTCTGCCTTCCCTGGCTGCAAACCATCTCCCAGCTGAATCTCCTCTGCCAATTCGGGGTGGATATTACTCGTTTCAGCTGCTCACCTTATCTGCTCCGGGACAAGGCACGGGACACATCTGTCTATACCACTGCCATTTTGTCTCTTCTACCATTATTTTAGTGAGCTTTCAAGAGAGGGCAGAGGTTAAATATCAATCTTTTAACTTAGAAAAAGTCAAGGCTTTAATATATAAGGGAAAAAATATCCCCATTTGAAGGGAGAGGGCAGGGTGAAGCAAAGGTGGGTCATGGATGCCCCCAGGAG
This sequence comes from Myotis daubentonii, assembly GCF_963259705.1. Taxonomy (NCBI): domain Eukaryota; kingdom Metazoa; phylum Chordata; class Mammalia; order Chiroptera; family Vespertilionidae; genus Myotis; species Myotis daubentonii. The sequence continues at coordinate 45,458,143 of NC_081842.1, forward strand.
CCTAAAGAATCCACTTAGAGCCACAAACCATTCAGAGTTCCGTGGGAAGCTTTGAAACCTGATTCCCACAAGTTAGCCTCAGGGATTGCCCAGGGGGCTCTCATCCCTGTTGGCTCAAGCAAAGCATTCAAAAGCAAGCATTTTTGCATAATACTCTCCAGATTAGAAATATAAGTATTACATGATCTCACTCATGTAGAAGCTGATGAATAAAATAAACTGATGAACAAAATAGATCCAGAGACATATATAGAACCATGGAACAGACTAACAGATTTCAGAGGGAAGGCAGGGTAGGGGGTAGGGGTAGGAGAAATTAACTGGGGAATTTATATGCATATATGTATAGCCCAGGGACACAGACAATAGTGTGGTGAAGGCTTGGGAGGGGTGGGTGTGGGGCAGAGGAAGTCAATGGGGAGAAAAAAAACCAAAAAACAAACAAACTAAAAACAACAAAGGGAACATTTGTAATACTTTCAACAATAATTTTAAAAAAGAACAAACAAAACAAAAGCAAGCATCTTGCAATAAATCATTTCATCCCTGTGCAAATCCCATCCCCTCCCCGTATTTTTACCTTTATGAACCCCAGTCAGTGCAAAGGAGGAGGGCAACCAAAGTTAGAATATACACATCCCAAATAAAAATTTAGTAATTATGCCTCAATACACATACCCTGGTGCTGTCTATCTCTCAGTGGTTCCCACTGTTCACTAGAATTCTTACCTCTATCTTATCAATTAATATAGAAATGAGTATATTGATTCTACTTTTTAAATCTAGGAACCTCATTTAGTTCATGTGGCAGTTTTTTTGTCATTATTTACTTTGAAGTGTCTAATTGATTCAGCAGCTAATCCCAGGTTAGAGATAGGCAGGAAAAGACAGGAAGCTTCCCATAGAATACTCTGCCTTTTACTTCCTTGGTATGCCAGGAGCTCAGTCCACAGCATTGGGAGGGAGTTTGACAACTGAGTTTACTATAGCACCATCTTGTCCAAGAACGAGGTTTTGAAGTGTATTTAGAATTAAATCTATTAGAATCATGTTTCATTTTAGCTGTCAAAAAAGACAGCTAGACACAGGGTCTGGGGTTTTCTTTTAATCCACTAATAGAGAGACATCAGATTATGTAGAAAGGTAAGTCATATCAGGCATAAAGAGACCAGACTGTTTCAACTACAATTTAAGCAAACAAATTCCATTTTCTACTATAAACATATTCTGTAGATTGAAGAAACACTGCAAAATTGTATTTATTTTGCAATAGAAGAGAGATTAGTAAACATGTAAGAAGCATTCAACATCTCAGGGCCCTGGTCAGGTAGCTCAGTTTGTTAGAGCATCATTCAAATACACCAAGGTTGAGGTTCCATCCCTGGTCAGGGCACATACAAGAATCAAACAATGAATGCATAAATAAGTGGAGCAACAAATCTCTCTTACTCTCCCTCTCTCTGTCTCTCTCTCTCTCAAATTAATCGATCAGTAAATAAAATAAAATAAAACATCTCAGGAAAATTTTTGGTGTTTCTTATTGAACCCAACCAGAGACAGAGCCTTATAAATTATCCTATCCTATATAATAAAAGCCCAGTGACCAAAACGGCGTAATGACCAGAATGACCGCTCGACCAGTCACTATGAGGTGCACTGACCACCTCTCGGTCCCTCCCCCCAGGCCCGCAGGCTCCGATCACCAGATGGTGATCAAGGAAACGGTTGGTGGCGGTGGGGCGGGACTGGGGACTGGCAAGCAGGCAGGCAGAATGGCCGACCTCTTGGTCCCTCCCCCTGGCCCATAGCCTCCAATCAAAGGATGATGAATGGGGAACCACAGGGAACCGGGGTGGGTGGCAGCAGGGTGGGACTGGGGACTGGCAAGCTGGTGGAAGATAGCCCTGATCACAGGCTAGGCCTAAGGATCCTAACTGCACGATTTTGTGCGCTGGGCCTCTAGTCTAATAATAGACAAATATGGTAATTGACCATACCTTCGTTATGCCCCCATTGGCTAATCAGCACGATATACAAATTAACTGCCAACAAAGATGGCGGCTAATTTGCATACTTCAGGCAGGGCAGGTCAGCGCCATCCCGCCTGCCCTGCCACCATCTGGGCCTGCTATCTGCAACCCGGGGCAGCCGGGCGAGGTAGCAGAGATCGGCTGGCCCGCCCGGGCATCCCGTGTGCTACCTGACCCCGGGTGGTGGGGTGGGACAGGGCAGTTCCTCTGTCACCCAGCTTCCTCATCACAGCTCCCCTGGGGGCCTAAGCCTTTAGTCAGACATCTCCCAAGGGCTCCCTGGCTGCCAGAAGGATGTCTGACTGCAAGCTTAGGCCTGATCCCCCGGGGAGTGGGACTAAGTCGACAGGTGGACATCCCCAAGGGGTCCTGGACTGCAAATAGGCGCAGGCTGGGCTGAGGGACCTGCCACCCCCACCCCCCCCCCCCCGCCAAGTGCACAAATTTTTGTGCACCAGGCCTCTAGTTTATATATATAAAAGGCTAATATGCTAAGTGTCCTTTCGATTGGTAGCTATGATATGTACTGACCACTAAGGGGCAGATGCTCAATGCAAAAGCTGTCGAGCTTCAGTGACTTGGCAGCAGTGTTTCATGACACCCGGCAACCAGAGAGGAAGGAGCCCAATTTCTTGCGGGGCCGCATGATTCCACCTTTGACCATGGGTTATGTTGTTGCTGGGGCACTGTAGGCCCCGAATCTGGTTTACTGCACACTTTTGTTTGTGTTCCACACCCTGTATGACAGCAACTTTGCAGAGTGCCCTCTCGCACTCTGGGACCCCTTGGGAGATGTCAGAGAGCCTGTTTCGGCCCGATCCCCACAGGCCAGGCCAAGGGACCCTACCTGCGGGAGAGACCCCACTCACTCCACAGATGGCCCCTGGAGCCATGGTGCCACTCCAGGTGTGGGATGGCCCTTCCAATCATGGTGCCACCCCAGGTGCGGCCGGCTGGGGAGGCACTGCAGAAGGTTGGCTCCAAGGCATATCTGCCCTTCTCACCTGGTCCCATCCCAGTCTCACTGCACTGGCTACCTTCTAATTAAATTCCTTTCAATGTGTATGAATCTGTGCACTGGGTCAGTAGTAATTAAATAAGACCTTTTCTCCACCAGTCTGGTCTCCTTTTTCTTGGTATCACCAGATTGTCCTTAACCTACTGTGGAGGACAATGACCTGCCAAATTCTTTGAAATTTTCAAGTACTTGACATATTGATTTCTTGCCCTCAAGACCTATTAAATAACATTGTAACATATATAATTTATTTTATTTAGATCAAGTGTAAGTGTAGAATTTTAAAAATTCTTTTTCAAAAAGATCTTAAAGGAAAAGAAAAGTAAAAACCTTCATCAATCCCTGACCGGTTTGGCTCAGTGGATAGAGCATTGGCCTGCAGACTGAGGGGTCCCAGGTTCAATTCCGGTCATGGGCATGTACCTTGGTTGTGGGCACATCCCCAGTAGGGGTTGTGCAGGAGGCAGCTGATTGAGGTTTCTCTCTCATCGATGTTTCTAACTCTCTATCCCTCTCCCTTCCTCTCTGTAAAAAATCAATAAAATATATTAAACAACAACAACAACAAAAAAAACCTTCATCAAGGGGACACTGCCCCTTGACTGTCTTCTCTCTTCAGGGAAGACTCAAAGGCCTTCCCAAACCGAGACCTCATAGAGGACCAGTTAGTCTTATTGATATAATCAGAAATAATTTCCATCAAGAGCAACTGACAATACTTATCTGGCTAGTCACAGACCTGTGGCCTATCATTCAGAATTCGAAACTGAAAACAAGATCTAATTTGCCTCTGCTATGGTCTGGCTAATGACTACAGATTTTGGTAGGCCTAAAACAGTGTATCCCAAACTGTCATAAATTTCAGGTGGAATATATTGACACACAGTATTTATATTAATAGTTATGTAATTGTTTTCATCAGTACTGGAAAAATACAAGTTAAACCTGATTTCACTCAAGGGAAGTAAATGCAAATTGACTTTTAAAAAATTCTGGAAATAATTCAGATAGTACTCAAATGTGGCAAAAAATGATAGAGCCTGGATAATTGAAGAATGACTGGATTCATACCAGGGAAGTAAGGTCTGTAAATTGCTGCTTTACTTCTATGTACTGCACCCTAGTTTCAGGTGCACAAACTGGATTTAAGGACCCCTCCAGCCAGCCCATGCTCCAGGCCTCACTTCAAATTTGGAAAAATTCACCTTACAAAATTCACAAATAACATCAGCAGAAGTAACAACACTATAGCAACTAATGGGACAGTGAACAGGAGGAAATGCCCTGCCTCACTAAACTTTGTTTCTTAATGTAGTAGGATTAAGAGGAATGTTAGTAATTTTATTTTTTAAATGTTCTCTATCATTTTCAAAGCATTGCTTGTACAACAAAAAAAGATTAAAATTTACAAATAATTATAATTTGTTTTATAGTCCTGATAGTTTAAAACAGCTCCTTGTTAGAAGCATATAAATAATCACCATTTCAGTAATTAAATGAAGGCCCATACGTCTAGGGAATAAAAATGATCATATAAACTGTAGGGAATATCAAAATGTGTCCTTTCTGACTATTAATAACAAGGAGAAATAGACTCTTTTAAAGAAATTAAGACAGCCATAATTGATTTGGCTCAGTGGATAGAGAGATGGCCTCCGGACTGAAAGGTCCTGAATTCGATTCCAGTCAGCGGCACATGCCTGGGTTGGAGGTTAGCTCCCCGGTGTGGGGCATGCAGGAGGCAGCCGATCAATCATCATTGATGTTTATTTCTCTCTCTCTCCGTCTCCCTTCTTTTCTGAAATCAATAAAAATAATAAGAAGAAAAAAGAAATTAAAAGAGTATCATTACAAACCACTATAGGAAATATATAATATCCATTCTTCTAGTTGTTCACTAATTTATTAAAACATATTTGAGTGCTTATTATGTGTGCAATGGGAAAATCTTCTCATCAGTTCGTTTGACCTTAGAATAAAAGCAAAAACAAAAAAAATTCATTTCTCCATTTTTGGATCAAAACTCACAACTTCTTAGATACTTTTCTGGGTCAGTTCTAATCTAATAATTTCTTTACTGTCTCCCATAAGTCTTTCTTATTATCTTATTATTTACTATTCAACAAAATGAATTGGGCATTGTGGCAGGCAGAATAATGTCCCCCCAAAAGTGTCCACATTCTAGTCCCCCAAATCTGTGATTATGTTGTCTTACATGCAAAGAGGATTTGGCAGATGTGATTAAGTTCAAGATCTGGAGGTGGAGAGATTATTCTGAATAATCCAGGTGGGCCCAGTATAACCATAAAGTCCTCATAAGAGAAAAGGAGGAGAGTCAGAATGGCAGATGTGTCCATAATGGAAGCAGAGTGATGTAGCCAGGGGCCAAGGACTGTGGGCAGTCTCTAGAAGCCAGGAAAGACAGGGAACAGATAAATTCTTCCCCAGAGCTTCCAGAAGGAACATAGCTCTACTGACCCCTTGATTTTAGCCAAGACCCATTTTGGATTTGGATCTCCAGAATTATAAGATAATAAATTTGTGTTGTTTTAAGCCATTAAGTTTGGGGTAATTAGTTATAGCAACAATGGAAATTAATATAAGCATAAAAGCACTGGGCTTCATGTTGTGGGAGATACAAAGATGATTAAAATACAATCTCTCCTCTCTATAGGCTAGAACAGTGGTTGGCAAACTCATTAGTCAACAGAACCAAATATCAACAGTACTTCTTCTAAATAGACTCGCCCAGGCTGAAAACCGACTTCTGCGCATGGGCCACGAAGTTTCAATCGCACTGTACGTGCACCTGCATGTAGTATTTTGTGGAAGAGCCATACTCAAGGGGCCAAAGAGCCGCATGTGGCTCACAAGCTGCAGTTTACCAACCATGGGGCTATAACATAATGAATATTTTAAGAGAGGTACAACAGAATGGCTATGGGAACCCAAGGAAAGAAATCACTTCATTTTTAGGCTAGTTAGGAAGGGCATGGCAAAAGACAGACTTTTAAGAGATAAAGAGGATGAAGACAGTGGCATAACCTTTACAAACTAAATCACATAATATATTACTTTAAAATAAACTTATTATTAGTCATTTGATACAAGAACACTCCTATAATGAAAATAGCCATGCCCTAACGTATCCTATATAATAAAGAGGCAATGTGCAAATTGACTGTCAAGTCCTCGCACAAGATGGCTGCCCCAATGTGGTCAAAGATGGCTGCCTCTGTGTGGTCACAAGATGGCCACCACAAGGTGGCCAGCAGGGGAGGGCAGTTAGGGGTGACCAGGCCAGCAGGGGAGGGCAGTTGGGGGCAACTGGGCCTGCAGGGGAGGGACAGCAGTTGAGGGTGACCAGGCCTGCAGGGGAGGGCAATTAGGGGAGACCAGGCCTGCAGGGGAGGGCATTTAGGGGCGACCAGGCCAGCAGGGGAGGACAGTTGCGGGGGGACTAGGGCTGTATGGAAGGGCAGTTGGGGGCGACCAGGCTGGCAGGGGAGGGCAGTTGGGGGTGACCAGGCCAGTAGGGGAGGGTAGTTAGGAGCAATCAGGCCAGCAGGGGAGGGCAGTTGAGAGCAATCAGGCCAGCAGGGGAGGGCAGTTGAGAGCGATCAGGCTGGAAGGGGAGGGCAGTTGGGGGTAATCAGGCCAGCAGGGGAGCAGTTAGGTGTCTATAAGGCTGGCAGGGGAGTAGTTAGGGGGTGATCAGGCTGGCAGGCAGAAGCAGTTAAGGGCAATCAGGCAGGCAGGTGAGTGGTTGGCAGCCAGCAGTCCTGGATTGTGAAAGGATGTAGTCTGGGCTGAGGGACACCCTCCCCAGTGCACAAATTTTGTGCGCCAGGCCTCTATTCTTTTATATTACATAAGATACAGTTAGATTTGCTGACATCCATTATTCTTCTTGAGCTGCCATGATAGAATACCACAGACTGGGTGCCTTAAACAACAGACATTTATTTTCTCACAGTTCAAGAGGCTGGAAGTGTAAGATCAAGGTGTCCACAGGTTTATTTCTCCTAAAGTATCTCTCCTATGCATACAGACAAATGCCTTCTTGCTGTTCTCCTATGGACTTTTCTCCATGCTTACACACCCCTATGTCTCTTATTCTTCTCATGAGGACACCAGTTCTGTTGAGTTAGAACCCTACCTTTATGATTTCATTTAACTTTAATTACCTCTTTGAAGTTCCTATCTCCAAGAACAGTCAGGCTGGCCTTCAGACCCAAGGATCCTGGGTTTTATTATGGTCAAGGGCACATACCTTGGTAGCAGGCTCCTCCCTGGCCCAAACCCTGGTCAGGACACATGCAGGAGGAAACCAATGAATGTGTTTCTCTCACATTGGTGCTTCTCTCTGTCTTTCTCTTCAACTGTCTCTAAAGATCAATGGGAAAATATCCTCAGGTGAGGATTTTAAAAAAAAAAAGATTTGAACAGTCACCTCTTTTGCATATAAACAAAAAAATAGATGCACTATATCATATGTCAGAGGGAGTTGAAAATTAAAACAATGATGAAATACCATTATTCATCTATTAGAATGGCCAAAATTCAGAACTCTGACAACACCAAGTCTGGAGAGAATGTGGAGCAACAGAAACTCTCATTCATTATTGGGAATGCAAAACGGTATAGCCATGTTGAAAGACAATTTGGCACTTCTTACAAACGGAGCATATTCTTACCATACAACCCAGAAAATGTGCTCCTTAATATTTACCCAAATGAGTTTAAAACATGTCCACAGAAAAACTTGCACATGGGTGTGTCTAATAGCTCTACTCATAATTGCCAAAACTTGGAAGCAACCTAAATACCATTCAGTAGTTGAATGGACAAACTGTGGTACATACAAACAATGGAGTATTATTCAGTGCTAAAACAAACGAGCTATTAAGCCATGAAAAGATATGAAGGAACCTTAAAGGCATATCACTAAGTGAAAGAATAAAATCTGAAAAGGTGACATAACCTATGATTTCAACTACTTAACATTCTGGTAAAGGCAAATCTACAGGAAAAATAAGAAGGTCAGTGGGTTGAGGGTGGGGAAGGCTAAATAGGCAGAGCACAGAGTCTTTTAGGGCAATGAAACTATTCTGTAAGATACTATAATGGAGGATACAGGGTATTACACATTTGTCTGAACCCATAGAATGTACATCAAGAGTGAACCCAATATGAACTATGGACTTTGGGTGAAAATAATGTTTCAAAGTAGGTTCATTGATAACAACAAATGTACCACTCTGGCGAGAATATTGATAGTGAGGGAGGCTGTATGGGGAGAGTGAGCATGGAGTATATGGAAATCTTTTTTTTTAAGTGCCTTGTATTACAAAAAGCAGGATGTTATAAGATTCCGTTAACTGGTCCAGTGATCCCCAAAGAGATCAGAAATTTACAAATATGTCCATATTAACATCCTATATAATAAAAGGGTAATATGCAAATTGACTCTAAGGGTGGAATGACCCGGGACGACAGATTGCTATGATGCACACTGACTACCAGGGGGCAGATGCTCAATGCAGGACCTGCCCCCTAGTGGTGAGTGCGTTCAGCCACAAGCCATCAGTCCGACATCCCCCAAGGGCTTCTGGGCTGCCAGAGGGATGTGTGACTACCAGCTTATGCCCAAATCCCAATCCCCCGATCCCCCAGGGAGTGGGCCTAACCCAGAAGGTGGACATCCTCCTAGGGGTTCTGGACTGAGAGAGGGGGCAGGCCAGGCAGAGGGACCCCCCTCCTCCCAAGTGCACAAATTTTCATACACCGGGCCTATAGTGATTTATAAGAACAAATAATTGAAAGCAATATACATGTCCAAATATAAGGGAATATTGATATACCCCTGCTGGATTGGGCCTAAACCAGCAGTCGGACATCTTCTCACACTCTGGAACTGCTGGATCCTAACCACTCATCTGCCAGCCTGCCTGATTGCCCTTAACTGCTTCTGCCTTCCAGCCTGATCAACCCCTAACTGCACCTCTGCTGGCCTGATTGACACCTAACTGCTTCCCTGCAGACTCGATCGTTCCCAACTGCCCTCCTCTGCTTTCCTGATGGCCGCCAACTGCCTTCCCCTGCCGACCTGATCATCCCCAACTGCCCTCCCCTGCTGGTCTGATTGCACAAATCTGCCCTTCCCTGCCGACCGTCTTGTGGTGGCCATCTTGTGGTGGCCCTCTTGTGGCAGACATCTGGTGGTGGCCATTTTGTGATGATGTCGCACGAGGGTGTGACACAACCTAGGAATTTATTATATAGGATTAAAAGCATATACAGCATATAATACCACGTGATCTTTGAGAATAATCTTTTTGAATAATATTTAATGATTTGGCAAAATCCTCATGGTATAACCTTAAGGACAAATATAGTTTATACTGTATATAACAAAAATTTATTAAAAGCATTTCCCTTGGGCTTCCTTGTGGCTCAGTGGTTGAACATCAACCAATGCATCAAGAGTTCACTGGCTCAATTCTGGTGAGGGCACATGCCTAGGTTTTGGGCTCAATCCCTAGCAGAGGGGCAGTCAATCGATGTTGAAGCTTCTTTTCTTTCTTTTTTTTTTTTTAACTTCTTTATTGTTTAAAGTTGATGTTTTTATATCTCTCTCTCTCCCTCTCCCTTCCTCTCTCTCTTACATGAATAAAAACATACTTATAAAAAATGTTCCTTAAATTTTTTAAAAAAGTGTTTCCCTTGGGAAAAGGTTCGAAGAATGACAGGAAGGATAAGCCCAAGCCAGGTAGCTCTGTTGGTTAGTGCATTGTCCCAATACACCAAGGTTTTGGGTTCAATCCCAGTCAGGATACATACAAGAAGCAACCAATGGATACCTAATTAAATGGAACAACAAATCAATGTTTATCACTCTCTCTCAAATGAATAAATAAAATTTTTTTTAAAAAGAGTGAGGGATAACAAATTTTTTTTTATTTTACACATTCAATAATATCCTGTGTTCTTTTTAACTTTGTATAGGAATATACTTATAACTAAAAATTATATAATTAGGCCAAAACCGGTTTGGCTCAGTGGATAGAGCATCGGCCTGGGGACTGGAAGGTCCCAGGTTCGATTCCGGTCAAGGGCATGTACCTGGGTTGCGGGCACATCCCCAGTAGGAGATGTGCAGGAGGCAGCTGATCGATGTTTCTCTCTCATCGATGTTTCTAACTCTCTATCTCTCTCCCTTCCTCTCTGTAAAAAATCAATAAAATATATTTAAAAATAAATAAATAAATAAAAATTATATAATTAAAATAACTCAAATTTGAAAATAAAACCTTATTTAAAAAATCCAAACAAACCTCAACATTCATAAAGCTTATATGGCCTCTAGTAATACCCCTCAAAAATAGAGGTTGTAATAAGCATTCAATCCAGTGGAGGAAAACAATACCTGTATGTTCAGAATAATCCCAATAATGTAAATGCACATATATGATAGATATTTAAATAGAAAAAGTCTATAAAGCAATATATAATTGTTCATGATTTTTCTCATTGTAGTAGAATTAGAGGTAAATTATCCTTTATACTTTTGTATTTTCCACATTTATAAACCTTAAGTGGCTTCTAGTAATACCCTTCAAAAATAGAGGTTGTAAGTAAACACTCAACCATAGTTGGGGAAAGCAAGCTTTAAAGAAAAAAAATTCTGGCCCTGGCAGGTTTTGGTCAGTGGATAGAGCATTGGCCCATGGACTGAAGGGTCCCGGGTTCAATTCTGGTCAAGGGCATGTACCTTGATTGCAGGCTCAATCCAGGGCTCATGTGGGAGTGTGGGAGGCAACCAATCTATGTGTCTCTCTGACGTCGATGTTTCTCTCTCTCCCCTTCCCTTCCACTCTCTCTAAAAATCAATGGAAAAATATCCTTGGATAAGGATTAACAACAACAAAAAAGAATAAAAATTCTGTTCCTGACTTTTCTGATCCTATAGCCAGGACACCCAGAAAGAACCTGCATGCCAGAAATAATACATGGAGGTGAAGATCTATCTACCCCCGGCTGCCCTGATAACCATCTTGTGAAAAGTCACTAGTCCCCTCTCCATTCCACATCATTGGCCATTCTCTGGCTCAGGACTGCCAGGAAGCTTTCTCAAAGCCAGTAAGAAGCTTCACCAATGCTAAACGTCACTTCCTAGTGAAAAGGAATATGAGGGGAGGGGGGACTTGCAACCTAGTTCAGCTCTGGTTAAAACTGTAGTCTTACTTGCCCACTCTGAATGACTTGGGTGGAGCTGCAGAGCCTAACCCCTCAGCTGACTTAGGCAGAGCTGCAAATCTTTGGAGCATGACCCCAAGGCCCTGCAAAGACTGACTTGGGTGGAGCTGCAGGGACCCTCAGGGTCCCGCCACGGGAGGAGATATATAGGTCAGAGCCTCCCCAGTTTAGGCTTTCTATCCAGAATTCCCCTGGACTAGCAGATCTGCAAAATAAAGGTTTAACTTTCCTCCCTCAGAGTGCTGGCTGATTGTTCTCCCATGTATTCTGCCACAACACTAGATCAGACAGTTCCTCAGGATAGACTATCTCTCCTACTCACCATCATTCTGTCTCCTCCTGACCATTGACACCCTTGCACTCTCACCGGATCCCTGAGATGTCTGTCTCATCTGAAGCTACCCCAGTAACTGGGTGGCATCACTAGCATTGTGTCTGTATTTAAGATTCAGTAAAGCAAGGGGAAGAGAAGGCATGGCTCTTGTGAGTACCCCTAAGACTTAGCAAAACAATATTGTAGGAAAAGTTTATTCTCATCCTTGGTGGCTTTTCCCCGTCCCATTCCTTTCCCTTCACCAGAATTTGGTTTGCCCAGGGCTCTCCATATTGAACATAACCAATACAGCAACACTTGAAAGACTCAATTAAGGAACTCAACTCATTGAAACATAAAACAGTTTTTGTTTTAATCAGTAGCATTCCCCCACACCATCTTTGTGTGTTCCCCCTTAATAACACCTTGGCCAGATTTCATACTATTCCAGTCATTCTAAGTTTCACTGGGGTGGTAATGTTTGGGTATTTAAAAGCTGGTGTTAATATTAAAAGTTCAATATCAAACAAAAGTCAAAATGTGTCTCTTCCACTTTTAGCACTCCCTAAGTCAATCTGTGACTCTGAGGAAGTGTGGTCTGCTTTTTGTGTGGTATACACTGCCCTTTCTCTCTCTTTGAACTCCTTCCAGGTTCTGTCTGGAGCCCCTGTAGTTCTTAGCCTTGACTGCATGCCAGAAGCCAATTTCAGCATGTCAGCAGGGCTGAATCATCTGGAAATGGCTGAGGGCATTTCCCCAAACCTGAAGAGGATGCATAAATGATTGTTTGCTGCCAGACAGCTGAGGCCATTTCAATCTACATGTTATTGCCTCCTGCTGGCCAAATACCTGAACAGCCAAAGGCAGTTTCACCAATCTGTCAATGCATTCTGTATACTAAACCCTGGCCTTTGATATGTATATCTACCTTGCTTTAGGACAATTTATGTTAATAAAAAGCAAGGGGTCAAGAGAGACAGGAGAACTTGGTTCCTTTAGCTAAGTCTTCTCTGGCCCCCCCAAATGCCTTCCAAAATTATATTTCATCTCTGGACTCTTGATTAATTTACACACAGCGCCTTCTCCAGATTCCTGAACCTTATAGATGCTGGATCAAGACTCCCGGTAACTGCACATTTGATTCATCTTGGAGTTTTAAAGCTACCAATACCTGGGAAAACTAAGATGGCGACATAGGTAAACACTGGGAAATTGCTGCCTCCCACAACAACTTCAAAAATACAAGGAAAAGACAAAACAGACATCATCCAGAACTACAGGAAGGCTGGCTGAGTGTAAATTCTACAACTAGAAGAAAAGAGAAAAGCACACTGAGACTCAGAGGAGCTGCAGAAGTAAAGTGCAAAGGTACGGAGGCTTGAGCGCGTGCACGGAAAGGGGCTGGTACCTGAGGACGCGGCTGTCTTTTTGAATCGGGAGGGAGTCACAAGCTCCCGACTGCTCTGAACTCCGGTTCCGGGAAGTCTCCGGGGACACAGGACTCATACGAAGAGAAACTGGACTGTCTGGCAGAGGGCAGAACTCTGAACTTGAGGGCGGCTTTCCCTCAGAGGTAGGTGCTTGCAGCATTTAAATTACCGGGTCACTGAGACGCGCGCGGCCCCTTAGGGCAGGGCTGGCTGAGGACAAGCCATAGCTGCTTGCTCCACCCTTTGATTCCCTGAGACCCCGCCCCACCCAGGCTGCAGCAGAGGCTTTTGCATATGAATGCCCTGGCCCTTTGCAACATGAAAATTACCTAACAAATTGCAGCTGGGCCAGACAGACCCAGAACTTCCAAGAGAAGGCCCAAGGCCCCACAACAGCTTGCATTGCTTCACAGTTGGGCCTCATCAGGGCACCTCCAAACTCCAAAAAAGGAAGGGGAATCTGCAGTTCTCTTCGTAGCTCCTGCTGGGTAACCTCAGGCCGAGGCTAAATTAGCACCTCCTTAGATCCAAGAGCCAGTGTACCCAGTGGTCAGAGGGGGACCATCCAGATTACAACTCCTCAGGTCCATAAGGGACACACTCAGGGTGCAGACCCAGTGAGCACCAAAGCCCCACTGAATCAAGTCTTGCCCCAGAAGGGTGTCTTCAGCACAGAAGTTCTCCCACTGCAGACACAGCTGATTCTCACTGCCAATTGGCCTGGAGGTCAATTCCTCCCAGTGATCCTACAACAATCAAGGCATAACTACAACAAGACTGTGCACAAAGCCCACAAGGGGGTGCACCAAGAGTGTCCACCTCAGGTAACTGGGGAGGCTGAGCCACTGGGCCCTACAGGACACCTAGCACACAAAACAACTGTACCAACACAGGGAAGCATAAAAAATGTGGAGACAAAGAAACAGGTCACAAATGACAGAAATGGAGGAAAGCAAACGACTGGATATAGAGTTCAAAACCACGTTTATAAGGTTTTTCAAGAATTTTATGGAAACCGCCGATAAATTTAGTGAGACCCTGGAGGATATGAAAAAAGACCAACTAGAAATTAAGCATACACTGACTGAAATAAAGAATAATATACAGAGATCCAACAGCAGACAAGAGGATCCCAAGAATCAAGTCAAGGATTTGAAATACGAAGAAACAAAAAATACCCAACCGAAAAAGAAAAAAGAAAAAAGATTCCAAAAATATAAAGATAGTGTAAGGAGCCTCTGGGACAACTTCAAGCCCACCAACATCAGAATTATAGGGGTACCAGAAGAAGAAAGAGGGTAAGATATTGAAAACCTATTTGAAGACAAATGACAGAAAACTTCCCCCACCTGGTGAAAGAAATAGACTTACAAGTCCAGGAAGCGCAGAGAACCCCAAACAAAAAAAACCGAAAGAGGACCACACCAAGACACATCATAATTAAAATGCCAAGAGCAAAAGACAAAGAGAGAATCCTAAAAGCAGCAAGAGAAAGAAAATCAGTTACCTACAAGGGAGTACCCATACGACTGTCAGCTGATTTCTCAACAGAAACCATGCAGGCCAGAAGAGAGTGGCAAGAAATATTCAAAGGAATGAATAGCAAGAACCTACAACCAAGATTACTTTATCCAGCAAAGCTATCATTCAGAATAGAAGGTCAGATAAAGAGCTTCACAGATAAGAAAACGCTAAAGGGGTTCATCACCACCAAACCAGCATTATATGAAATGCTGAAAGGTATTCTTTAAGAAGAGGAAGAAGAAAAAGGAACTCTTACCATTTGCCACAGCATGGATGGAACTGGAGAGCGGATAAATACCACATGATCTCACTCATTTGTGGAATATAATGAACAACATAAACTGATGAACAAGGACTGATCCAGAGACGGAGAGGCATTGATTGGACTGTCGGGCCTTGGAGGGAAGGTAGAGGAGGGTGGGGGTAAGGGGGAAAGATCAACCAAAGGACTTATATGCAAGAATATAGGCCTAACCAATGGACACAGACAACAGGGGGGGGGGTGAGGGCATGAGCGGGGAGGGGGGTAGGGAGCAACATGGGGATAAGGACACATATGTAATATCTTAATCAATAAAAAATATATTTAAAAAAAAACAAAAAAACTACCAATACCTGGGCTTAATACCCAGAGATCCTGGCTGAATTGCTCTTGGGGGAGGCCTGGACATAAGGACTTTTCAAAACTCCTCAGGCGATTCTAGCCAAGGCTGAGCACCATTGCGGTGGACACTTATAGACACTCACTACAGAGGAGAGAGCAGGGAGGGAGATGCTGTCTAAGTGGGAAGGGAATCTGGGCTGATTCTCTCTGGCCTGATGTTCCTGGGTTCTCCTGGTATGAAGGATCCATATAGGTATATTGGTTTCTTTGGAGGAATAGGGCTGAGGGGTCAGCTTAATCCCAGCTCTGTCCCCCAATGCTGAGTGCCTCTCCCAATGGTGTATTCCCTCTCACCCCTTCTCTGGGATGGGTGGGCATCAAATGACTTGACTTCTACCCTCACCACAGTTCTCTTCCACAGGAACCAATATTTTTGGCATGTTTTAAGAGCCATGGGGAACTGGAATGATAGCTGGTGTCCTCAACTTTTCCTCAGTCAAAATAATAATAAATAATAATAACAAAAATTATAATCAATAGCATCATTTATTCAGCACCTAAATCTGTGCCAAGAATTGTTTTATTGTCTTGGCCGGTTTGGCTCAGTGGATAGAGCATCGGCCTGTGGATTGAAGGGTCCCGGGTTTGATTCCGGCCAAGGGCACATGCCTGGGTTGTGGGCTCAATCCCCAGTAGGGGACATGCAGGAGGCAACTGATCAATGATTCTCTCTCATCACTGATGTTTCTATCTCTCTCTCTCTCTCCCTTCCTCTCTGAAATTAGTAAAGAAATATATTTTTAAAAAAGAAAAGAAAAAAAAAGAATTGTTTTATTCTTATTAAATTGTTTTATTTACTTTATATGTTTTCTTATTTAATTATCATACCTTCCTGCCAGGAGGCATTAATCCCCATTTTATACATGAGGAAACAAAGACTTAGAGCTGTTTCATAACTTACCCAGCATCACACAGGAAGAGGGTAACAAGATAGAGTTGAAATTCAGATTTGACTCCAAAGGAACAGGCTTTAAATAATTCTATTCTACCTGAACTCAGGTCTTCACTTAAATAATACTGTGGGGCCTTGACTTACGAGTGTCCCGATTAACGAGTTTTTTGAGATACCAGCTCTCTCTCGGCCGATTTTTTGCATTGAGTTGATAGAGTAATTTGAGTCAATGAGCTCCTTAACGAGCTCCTTAACGAGCTCAGTCTCAGAAGGAATTAAACTCGTAAGTCAAGGCCCCACTGTACAGCTGTTTTCTGCTACAGACTTCTAGTGCTATAATCCAACAAGGAGACCAATGGTGGCAATTCCTGGCTGGCAGATGGAGAAAAGTTATTTTACTGCAAACCCTACCCCCCACAACAATGAATGACGCAATGCTTATGGTCAAAAACACTTTGGACCTGGTACCTACAAGAAAAATCCAGATTTGTGTAGCTCACAGGTTCATCCACTTATCAGAGGTATGTGTTAACTTTTTTCCCCAGAACCCATTAATCATTTAGAGCATATTGACAGACAGAGATTTTAACCCGGGGGGTCAAGGTGAATTGAGGGAAGCCAGTGCTTTCCCAATACTATCATAAGAGTACACCAAGGAATTCAGAAGGCCCATGGACCTTGGACATTAGCAGGGCTGTGTTAAGATAGTGGTGGCTCAAAGCAATTTCCTGATAGCCTCAAAGTAAATGTTTACTGTACCTTACTGATATTTATTGATTTTTATTGACCTTAGAGATGGTCTGTCTGCTACCTGTTTGCCATGCTTTACTGAGGGCAGGATGTATATCTAAAATTGAATAAAAAATGGATAAGACCAGGTTTCAGTGTGCCTCTCCAAGAGAGAGGTCTCCACCTGGCCCCCCATGCCTTCTAAATTCATATTTCTTGTATAGTATTTTCATTTGTGTGTGGCCCCTTCTTCAGATACTGAACCTCTGCCACAAAAGGTTGCAGCATTCTGGCTCCACGAACAGGAATCTGGAGGAGAAGATTAGCCTGAGTGAAAAAGGAAAAGTGGAAATTCATCGGAAAGGTGGCAAGTTCACTGAGCACAAAGCCAGTGCAAGCTTCGAAGTCGCGAACGTAACTGGATGAGAAACATTTTGATTCAGCCAGGTTATAATGGGGAAGAATTCGAGTAAAAGGCAAAAACAACACTGTAAGTTTTTAGCTTGCATGTTTAAGGATAAAGGAATTAAGGTGTCAAAAGGTATTCTCTTAAATCAGGCTCAAGAAAACGAATGCTCTTGTCAACTTTAACTATGTGGGCTCTTGTTCGAACTGCATTATGCCCACTTTGTATTGGGGATCAATAGTCTGTAAATCCTAAGGTCCCGGAACTTCCGATTCTAGTGTGGGAATTCTCATCCATTAGAGAAAAAGGGACTAAGTCCTTTTACAAAAGGGTTATTTAATGCTTTGTCTGAAAATTACCATATGATGCCTTGGGGCGGGCAGATTTTAGCTGAAACAACTTTAGATGCTAGTCAGTGCTATGGAGAGCAGAATAGGATAAGATCTGTGAACAACAGGCTGAGACCTAGGCCGCATTCTGGCTATAAGTCCCAGGCAATGTAATACTTCTGAAAGATCCATGAAAAGAACTCTGATTTATTAAGTCTTGTCTTTGTGTTGTGCGGGCTTGTCTGTTGATTGTTGTTTTATCTGTCTTTTTTTGTTTGGTTTAATGTGTTTATTATTAGTCTATTAAGCATGCTTTTAATTTAATTTAATAGAAAGGAAACAATAGATGGCAAGGCCATTACTAAATTTACCTAGAACAAACAGAATGTGGGAATGGGTAAAGAAAATATGAGCAGTACACATGGCCGGTAACACAGATTCTAGGAAAATTCCCTAGACAAAGTAGAGGTAACGAAAAAAGGCCCCAGTCCATTAATTACAAGGTCTCTTAGTGATCCTGTAAAATGGACACTTGGTCTCAGGAATGTTCTTAAAAGTCTCATTTTCACCATGTTTTTATTTCCCAGTCCGTCATTTGAAATTTGGATAGATGAGACATTTCTCAAAATTAGGAATGTGTCTGGGATTTCTGTACCCATGAAGAGAAAATGGCTAGCTTAAGAGAAGGCACACCCCGCCTGAATTTGGGTGGCCTCTTGGCCTAAGCCCCATCTCTTTATGGATGCTATAGAATAAGTCCAAGACTGTTTTTCTTTAAAAGATGGTAAAAGTGACACAAGGATAATATACAGGCTGTATTTGGGCAACAAGATTAGAGTTTCCGCCGAGACCAGTTTGGCTCAGTGGATAGAGCGTCGGCCTGTGTACTGAAAGGTCCCAGGTTCGATTCCGGTCAAGGGCATGTACCTGGGTTGCGGGCATATCCCCAGTGGGGGATGTGCAGGAGGCGGCTGATCGATGTTTCTCTCTCATCGATGTTTCTGACTCTCTATCTCTCTCCCTCCCTCTCTGTAAAAAAAAACCAATAATATATATATATAAAGATTAGAGTTTCCATAATAATGGGTAATTCTTGAATAATAATGGACCACATTCCAAGGTTGCCTCACAGGTCCCGGGGGCAGTCCTGGTTTTATAAAATAAAATAAAATAAAATAAAATAAAATAAAATAAAATAAAATAATACTTTAACATTAAAGCCACTGAAAGTCAGTAAGTTACCTCTGTTACAGAATTTGCCAAAGAAAATGCCTTGGATGATAATAATTGGCTTTAAAATCTCAAAGTTGTTAAAACATAAATAAATACATGTAACTAAAATGAAGGATTTGTAATAAAGCTTTTCAGTAATAATTATAAAAAAAATAATAATGAAAGTCCAGCCACTCAAGAGGAGACTGACTATATGCTCTGTTAGAGGAAAAGGCCAGTCGCCTTTCTCCCTGTAAAGGCAGAGAAGCTGCAGCAGTGACCTTAGAGGTTATCTCTAAGGAAGAATGTAGCAGTTTAAACCCAAGGGGCTAGATGCCTGCTCCCTCCTACCCATGCCGTTTCTCCAGCCTCATATGCCTATACATAATTTTCCAAAGTCCTTGCTAACTCAAATACCTTAGAACATTATTGGATTAAAAATAAATATCTAAATATTCCAACAAGTTTTAAGTTCACCTGGTTTTACCTTTTATTATAGAAAATCTAAAAATATATTTCTTAAAGATTAGAATGTTCATAAATGACAATCTAAGAAATGCTGGCTGTTTACTTTTAATTATCATTGGAAAATTAAGGTTTAAATATTGAGTGGTTTTAATTATAGAAGGCAGGACACACATTTTAAAAGAAAAAGAAGAAAAAGGTCTGTACAAGTTGCTGATTATATGACAGAAAGAAAATTAGAGTAGAAATACTTAGGAGAAGGTCTAAGGCATGGTTACGCATTTTTGAAGGACATAGAAAGAAGGTTTGAAGGCTAATTTGAAAGTGTGAAATTTGTGAAGGTTGTGTATGTAATGAGAAGGAAAAAAGAAATATTAAAAGAAAGAACTAAGTTATAAAGTTAACTATTTGCAAAAGTTGTTAAAGGCTCATCAAATCTCAGAGAAGTTTAGACAGGGCTAGATCACTACCCTTGTCTCCCCTTGCCAAAGACAGAGTAACAGTTAATACAGAAAGGGAGGGCAGGACAAGGTTGCTGAATACACCTTAAGCAAAACCAGAATAATTAGCAGCAGAATTTTAAGACAGGAGCATACATAATGCCTCAGACCACCACCCAGCCTGCTCTTCAAATTGGCTGGGGGTGGGGCGGCATCTATACTTCATAGATCAAATGTATAGGTTTGCTTACTTTGCTTTTTTAATAAAGGCTCATACTTTAATAAGTTATCTTTTCACAATATAACCAAGGTATCCTATAAACTTATTTATATGAGAGGCCAATATTTTATAAACAATTGGTTCTAGTAAAGTCCAAAGTAAAATTTGCATACATATGCAAATAAGCACTATCCAAAAAGAATGTTCTTTGAAAGTAAAGTTAAGCTTAATAAAAATAAGAACTTTTAAAATCTCTTCTGCTACTATTTACAAAGTAAACTTAAAATTATTATGTAAGCATTAAATCTCACCATTAATGAGACACCATAAGTCAGGGGTCCTCAAACTTTTTAAACAGGGGGCCAGTTCACTGTCCCTCAGACCGTTGGAGGGCCGGACTATAGTTTTAAAAAAAAACTAGTCGGCTGCTAAGCAACAGGCAGCGGCGGCAAAAACACCCAGCGGGCTGCATGTGGCCCACGGGCTGTAGTTTGAGGACCCCTGCCATAAGTAAAGAGAAAGTTATTTATACTTGAAATGTATGCATTGCAGTATTGACCAGCATGTCTGTCTCCTACCTGTTTTTCTGAAAGGCAACCAAGTTGGTTGTTCTGTTTAAAATAAATTAAAAGTCTTTAATATAGTGATTTATGGTAAGCCCACAGGAAAAGCACAGTTTAACAATGCTTATCCAATTAGAAAAGAAAATCCCTAAATGTGGCTTAGAGGTTGCTCTGGGAGGAAATACAGAGGAAAAATGCCCTCCAAATATCTAGGAGCTGTAATTAAAAACCAAAGTATTAGGACTTAAAATGTAGAAATATGAAAGGATTGCTTTAAAACTTTAAATGACTTTCAAAAATTATTAGAGAACATTAATTAAGACCTTATCTAAAAACCTCTATAGGAAAAATGACAAATTTATTCAACATGCTTAAGGGTGACTCTAATCTTTTCTCACCCTGAACATTAACAGTTGAAGCTAGGAAGGAGTTACGAAGAATGAAGCAGGCAATCTCCTCAGCCCAAGTACCACGGGTACAACTCATGGCTCAATTAATATCTCAACTCAGAAAGCGCTGCAGGCATCTTTGAGGAGAAGAACCCCAATGCATTTACCTTCCCTTCACGGGGAAGCAATCAGAAATGTTATTTCAGACTCATTTGAATTGGCAAATAGAAATAAGTGAATATTCAGGGAAACTTGGTTGTTACCTACTAAAAAACAAGTTACTACAATTTTTATATTACACCCCTATTATTTATACTAAAAAAAAAAAAATACTACGTAGGAACCCCCTGGAGCATTAACTGTTTTTCCTGATGGTTCATCTAATGGTAAAGCTGCTTATCATGCAATGAATTCAGACCAAGTCATCCAGACCAGTCATACTTCTGTGCAAGGAATTGAATTAGAAACTATCAAGACTGCATTGCAGGATTGCCAAGAGCCTCTTAATATTATTTCTGATTCTGCCCATACTACTGTCCTGGTAAACAGAATTGAGACTGCTCGATTAAGATGGCTCAGTGACCAAAGTCTATTTATACTATTTAAACAGGCACAGCAAATTGTACAGCAAAGACAATACCCCTTTTATATTACCCATATCAGGGCTTATACCACCCTGGCTGGTCCTTTAACAAAAGGAAATGCATATGCCAATCAATTAGTTGCTTTATTAAAACAGGCCACAGAATCTCATTAACTTTTACATCAGCCTGCCAAAATGTTGTCTAAACAATTCTCAATCACTCTACAGTAGGCAAAACAGATTATCAAGGAATGTCCCACTTGCATGTTACATCTGCCTCAAGGGCCTAATATAGGAATTAACCCTCGAGGATTGATAAGGGACCATATCTGGCAAATAGATGTAACATACTATACTCCTTTTGGATGCCTTGGGGCATTGCACATCTCTGTAGACACTTTTTAAAGGTCCTATGGGCCACTGCATCTACAGGGGAAATGGCAAAACAGGTCATTAATCATTGCCTGGCTGGTTTGCCATGATGGGATTTCCAAAAATTATTAAAACTGATAATGGACCTGCATACACAAGCTGTAATTTGCAGCAATTTTGTAAAAAGTGGAAAATTCAGCACATTATGGGAATACCATACAATTCCCAAAGACAGGCAATTATAGAACACCAACATCAGCGACTAAAATCCCAACTTGAAAAACAAAAAGGGGGAATAGTGGTGAAATCTTCTGTAAGTATATAGAATACACCAAGCCTTAATTATTTTAAATTTTTTCACTTGTAACACTGATGGGAAGACACCTGTCAGAATTACTCTGGTGTCAGAATAAGCCAAAGGAAAATGGTCTGGTTAAATGGAAAGATCCTGAGTCTGGTTTATGGAAGGGTCCCTTTGTTAACCTTTGGTAGAGGATATGCTGGTGTATTTCCAGAAAACTCCTCCAAGCCCATGTGGATTCCTGCAAGGAATATTAAACTTCAACATGGACCCCAGAGAGGAACTCACCAGACTAAAGAGGACCTTGCATCTGGAGCCTCATCCTGTACCTGTGGCTACAGACAATTGACTACTCCAGCCAAAGATAGTAGTCATCCCAAGCAATAAGCTAAAAATAAGGAATAGAAGGAGAATGAGACAGAGGAGAAATAGTCCAGAGATGACCTGGAGGATTGTAAAGAAGCCTTGCCATGCTAGCAGTCATCAGTTGTGCAGTGATGTAGTTTGCCCAGGACAAAGCCAGAGAAAGTCAAACCTGCATTGTTATTGCCCACCGATTGTCCACCTTCCAGGACTCGAATATTGTTGCTGTCATGTCACAGGGGACAGTGATAGAGAAGGGGACCCATAAAGAACTGATGGCCCAGAAAGAAGCCTACTACAAACTAGTTCCTTAGATGCCTGGCAGCAATTTAAAAAGAACATAAAAGAACTCAATCCTTTTCTTTGGATCTCCTTACATTTGCCTCTTATCATAACCACTATTGTCTGTCTCATTCTTGTTCTTATGTTTATTTCTAGTCTGCAGATATGGAATGAAGATTCTTAAAAGGAATCAAGCCCTACAGGTGACATACACTTTTCAAGATTTATTAAGAAAACAAAAAGGTGGAGAAGAGGAAGCCACCGCTTTCCCAAAACTATCATAAGAGTGAACGTAAGGCAGATGGACCTTGGGCGTTAGAAGGGCAGTGTTGAGATAGCAGTGGCTCAAAGCAATTTCCTGACCTAATAGCCTCAAATTAAATGTGTACTGGACCTTATTGATCTTAGAGATGGTCTAAGTGAACGAGTGAGTATTATAGATACTGGACAATCTAATGAAAGGAGATCTATTACCATTGAATGAGAGAATGCTTCATTTGGGAAATCCAAATGAAGCAGAATTTGAATAGGAAGATGGGTTGGGTTAAAGACATTCCAGGGAAATTCCAGGAATACCAACTTGATGTGGGGTAAGAAATCATGCAATACCTGACTATTTGGTCAGGGACACTGACCTCTTGTCCCTTAGATTATCAAATGAAAAAAGAAAAACAGCCAACACACCAAAGCCGTCCAATGTGAATGAATCAAAATTATCCCTTTTTTTGTCAGATCTGCAAAAAATATATATATTTGTGTGTGTGTCGCAGAATTTTAGTATTTAGTTTATATGTGCCATGAGATGAAAATATTAAAAATCACTGACATAGATTATATATTTATTTGGAATAGATTTGAGGGTTTGATTGAGATGAAGGAGGGAGGCCTCTCTTCCCCATTCCCCAAAAATAACCTACCCTTTGGAGGAACCACTAAAATCAGGGAGGTCAGACAATAGAGCATCACAGAGGACAAGCAGATAACTTGATGTTTGTTAGAGTATTAGATGTGGAGGTTCTACAGGTTGCAGAGAATGAGTGCAGGGACTCGGGATTCAACCAGCAACTTAGTGACTTACTAGTGCCAGTCCAGGATCTCTGCCACATTATAGGACACAGGATGAATTGGCCCAGGACTACCTATGGGTGGGAGCAGGGAGCACAGTGTACCTGGGGAGATGGATGCAAGTGGCATGGGCTTGAACTAGAAAGCTATATGACGTGTTCAGGAATGAGGAAATGAAGACAGACCAAGGCGATGGGATTTATGGCAATGAGAATGAAGAAAAGACATGAGACATTTCAAAGAAAGACCATTCAAGGCCTGATGACTGGATAGCAAAAGCAAAGAAAGACATCAAAGCTGATGTCACATTTTTTTTAAGCCAAAGTCTAAGGCAGGAAATAATTAATGGTGTCATTGACAAAAAGCAAGATAAATTGAGAGAGGTAGCTGGTTTGTAAGAGAAGAGCTGATTTTAGGTTTGGACAAGTTGAAATTAAGGAAAAAAGTCAAGTTCAGGAAAGAGCTGGGTGAGTGGACACAATTGTGCATGGAGATTGGAGCTTGTGATGTGGCTGTCATCACTTATAATTTCTAGGTTTACACCTTCAACAACTCCGCCCAAATAAATGGCGTTATTTAGTGATTGTTTTTTAAAGCTAATGAACAGAAGTAACATCATGACCAGTTAAAAAGACCATTTGGAAGTAACTTTTCCAAGCTATTTATTCAAGTAAATAGATCAAATGACACAAAAGTAGACATCTGCAATGATTTGGAAAGGAACAGAAATTCTGTTTAAGAAATCAAGAGATTGTTTCTAATGAAAACATACTGGGCTCCCACGTGTTACTCACCTGTTGCTTTCTTGGAATTTTTCAGGAATCCACAGATGTCATTATTTAGTCTGAGATGTGAAAGAATCTGACTGTACAGTCCAAACCAGAAAACACTGGGATGTCTGTGAGCCAAATATTTCTAGATATTCATCTTATATAGTAAGTAAATATTGTACCATTCTCCTCTTTTTATAATTCTTGACTTTGGTTTACTCTGTTGTCCCAGGGTAGCTGTATGCCACAGCAATAGGGGAAGAGCAGTTTCTGTCTTTTGACTCATGAAGATAATGTCGACCTTGAGTAATATTCTCTTGAGAGCCATACCTAGGAACCCAGTTCAAGATATGTCAGTGGGGCTTGTTATAGCATGACTAGCTCTAACCTTGTGCAAATCGCCTAATGTTGCTAGATTTCCATCTTCTCAGCTGTAAAATAAGAGGAGAAGGTTGGAGTAGATAAACTCTAAGGTCCTCTCTGGCCCTGACCGTCTATGGGTTTGGAACCTATGAACTTATAATTGTGTCCTATGAAGACTGGTCCCATGAGCAGGAGTGGCCAAAAGGGATTAACTTTAATTGTGATGAGGAATGGGATCTTGTGCTGCTTTGCCCATGGGTAATCAGATCCCAGGCTGTCTGCCACAGGAGAAGAACCAAAGATGAAAAACCACAGGTCTAAGATTTTAGTTCCAGAAAATAAGACACTTACATACCTAGAAATTTAGCATTTTTTTCTTCTTGAAAATGTTTGAGATATGGCCATGATCTGTTTAAATAGTTTATCTGTGGTTCTCATGAGGGTTTTGGGTGCCTATGGCATCTAACTCATAGAAAAAGATTAAGAAAATACAGGTTTGAAAGAGGATTTATTGAGAAACCCCAAATAAATTTTAAAAGATAATAAGGTATGTTGCATCACTTTTTGTGTCTTCATATTCAACCCGAAGAAAGCAGTAGACAATGATAAACTCCTCTTTCTTACAGGTGATTGGACAGTGTAAGGTAATAGCTACAACACATCTGAGTGAATTTCAGGGTCTTAGAGTGAATGACTTCAACTGTACCACAAGCTCTGGTATGATAATCTGTTAAAATACTACTTATTTCTAGATTGATATAGAATTCAATCATACAGTGGTATTTAATATATAATACTATGATGTACATATCAAAAGTGGACTCTACCTATACTCATGGAATTGATTTTTAATTTCTCTCCTGAAAAGAGTCACAAGAGTGTTTCTCCTGTTATTAGTACATTTCTCACAAATTATATATGTAAAAATAGAGAGCTACATAAGGTAGTAGAGCATCATTACAGAGAACATGGGCTCTGTCTGGGGTCAGATTGGCTTGAATTTGAATCCCAGTCTCATAATTTCCTAGTTGCATGGTCTTGAGGGAAAGTTACTTAACCTCTTTAAGGATTCCTCATGTGTAAAATAAAGCTAATAATAGTATTAGCTCTTTGGGTCTTCGTTAGTATTAAATAAGATGCTCTGTGTAGTACACTTCCAAAGTACTTAGCAATATATTGACTTCAACATGTAAAACTTATGTATTAATGCTACAGTTTACACAGCAGTCTCATTTAATTGCATAACAAGACTATGAAGATTATGAGACTTTCTAGTTTAGAGTTAAAAGAGGTTCAAAGAGATTAAATTACTTGGCCTCATAAAACACCCCAAATATGGTGAACTTAACCCTGCCCCACCAGTGTTGACTCTAAAGTCCATGTTCTTTTATTTACTTTCCCCAAGAGAATTATCACAGAGTTCCTTTAAAAATTGCAAATTTCAGCATAATTCAATATACAAAAACTCAGCAGCCAAGCAACTCCTTCAGGAGTTTGCCTTAAAGAAGACTGAGCTGTATCTTCTCTCTCTGGGCAAAACTTCATTTTAATGATGCTCTCCCTCTTTGGCAGAGATAGGAAGAGTTTATTGAAATATTCACACTTTATGAATGATGGGTTTGGGACATCTGAATAGGGTAACAACCGAGACTTGAATATCAGAAGGATCTGGATTTAAGTTTAGCTCTGTTGCTGATTAGCTGATTTGTTAGAACAAGTTTCTTAGCCTCTCCAACCCTCAATTCACCTGTTTGTAAAACAGGAGCTATTGTTATTGTTTCCATCATGCATATATGTATTAATTCATGGCATTGACAGTGCTGTTTAGCTATAAAACAACCATTTCTTTCTCCAGTCTTTTCCGCATTGGCCAATACTAAAGACAGCCCTGTACTCTTGGATTTCTTTGAGGAGACTGAGGTCTACAGAAAACAAGCAGACAAAGTCCTTGAGATGTACAAAAAGGAGAATGGTGACTTTGCCTCTCTCAGAGTGGACCAAGTGGAGAGAGTCGGCAGAGGCGTGAGTTTCCACTAATGTCCAGCTGGAGTCTGAGGGCCCAGGCTCCAATCTCACAGGCGCAAATTCAGTTGCATTGACCCTCTCCCCACTGGTCTCCTTGGCTAGATGATTTTTATTGTTATAATTTTTAACTTATCGGTAACATTCAATATAATATTAGTTTCATGTGTACACAAATTCTAAAAGATACATGCGTCCTTAAATTCATTTCAGCATTATTTACAATAGACAAGATATGGAAGCAACCTAAGTGCCTACGGATACATGATTAGATAAAGAATATGTATTATATATTTATAATAAAATATTACTCAGCATAAAAAGGAATTAAAACTTACCATTTGTGACAGTGTAGAGGCAAGTGAAATAAGCCAGACAGAGAACGACAAAATCCAGCTGCTTTGTTTGTTTGTTTTAATACAATAACAACTTTGCTGAGGGGTAATTGACATTCCATAAACAGCACATATTTAGCTAGAGTATACCATTTGATAATTCTAACATATATATATGCCAATGAATGCAACACCACACTTAAGATAGTGAACATATCCATCACCCCCAATAATTTCTTGGACCCCTTTGTTATCCTTCCCTTTTGACCAACCCCTCTTGCCTCCTCCCCTGGGCTGCTGTTGCCAGCCACCAGCTGCTTTTTAAGTTGAGATCCCTGTTGCAGTTTTAAGAGACAGGCAGCAGACACCATGGAACTGCCCTCCTGCATTTTTTTTTTAATTTCTGGAGTTGCAGGGAGTGTGATATCAACAGAGAGGAGGGAAACCCAAACAAAAAAAGAGTAAAATGCGGAAGAGCATACTAGGATTATGAGTCATTAAAATCATCTAGTCCTAACCTCCTTGTATTATGATGGAAAACAGGCTCAGAGCAACTACCTCACCACACCCAGTGGACACACAGATCAGCTGTGCCCCTAACTGGGTCATGCGTGACACAAAGGTCTCAGGGTCCAATGCAAAGGGCTTGCCCAGGTGGTCCGACTCCATTCCCCGACTCTAGTTTCCAGGACAGAGAGGATCCCCTACCACAGAACAGAACTGCAGGAGACCAGCTCTAAGTCCCACAGCCTAAGGCAATGTTTGCAGTGCTTCTGGGCAAAGAAATGCTGCTGAGATGCTGGGACAGGGCGATCAGTTTCCAGATCATTGCCTCTACTCCCACCTGGGGTCTGTGATGCTCCCAGCTCTGCCCCTCCCTCCCCCTCCCATGCCCCTCCCAGGTGAACCTCAGATGGCCCTTCCCATCCTCCACCCTCCTCAGCTCCGATGGCAGGTAGGGAGGGTTGGGGGTCATTCGGGGAATCTTAGGGCCTCGAGGAAGTGCCGCTTGAAGAGCCAGAGACAGTGTATGTCCACCCGCCCCCCTGGATGAACCCAATAATACAGAGGCCTCATGAGTGCGTGTTTAGAACCAGTCCCCCACCCTCCCTTCGATTCTGCCCCTGGGTAACTTGGCTGTTTTGGGCAAGTCGACCTCTGCAGTGTTAATTCTCTCTCCTTTAAAATAAGAACAAGAGCCTGGTGGGCGTGGCTAAGTGGTTGAACTAGACCTATGACTCAGGAGGTGAAGGTTTGACTCCCTGTCAGGGCACATGCCCAGGTTGTGGTCTTGATCCCCAGTGTGGGGCATGCAGGAGACAGCCCATTTATGATTATCTCTCATCATTGGTGTTTCTATCTCTCTCTCCTTCTCCCTTCCTCTCTGAAATCAATGGACGATATCCTATATAATAAAAGCCTAAATATGCATATTTTTCCCTTGACCAGGAGTTCCACTGTGAGTTTGACTGCTCGCTATGATGTGCACTGACCACCAGAGGGCGGTGCGGAACATGGTGGGCATCGCCAAGGAGGCACTGGAAGCAGGGCGGCAGTGGAGGCTGCCAGCCCCAAAAGGCTTCAGGGGCTGGTCGGGCTCACTGTGGGTTCGCTCTGGAGCTGGTCTGCTGAGTCCAGTTGGGAGAGAGCACGCTGCCCGCCTGGCTTCTGTGCAGTGCTTCTGGGTGACTCCGAGGCCCATCTTGCACCTCAGCCCACGGTGTCTAGCTGTGCTCACCACATCTCAGTGTGTGGACTTGGGCGCCATGACTCAGGGAGAGGGGGGCAAGTAGGGACCCAGGGGCCCAGGTGCTGCCCAGGGGCCAGAGGTCAGCTGGGACCTGCTCTTCCGTGCCAGCCACTCAAGCTTCAATCGCCAGCCAGGCTTAGGGACAGTACCCATGCATGAATTTCTTGCACTGGGCCTCTAGTTTATTATATAAAGATATGTAAAATAAAATACAAAACAATATTTTATGAGAATATCTGTGTAGAAACGTTTGTTCTACACACAAATATTCTTCACAGTATTTTTTATAACAGAAAAAAAGTAATTCAAATATCCATGGGACAAACCAAGAAGGGGGGCAAGTTTATCACCTTGGGCATGGCTGCACAGATTTTTTTAAAATATTAAAACCTGAATAAGGATAGTGAAGAGGTCAAGTGCTCATCTTTTAGGAGTAAGAGATGCTTATAACATAGAGTCACAGAACTCTGTTGAGAGCCTAAATTATAAGGCACAAGTTTTTGAAATGTTGATCTACAGATGAGTACCATTCTGTAATATAATTTTATCACTTTATATGGAAATGAGAAAAATAAAGATAATAAGAAAATTTTTTGTGGTATAACATATTACATATAAAAGAACCATCCTTTACTCTGAGATTATCTTTCTGACTGTTGTTATATAATATTATTGCTATTGTGAAATGATGGTGGTAGATGATGATTTTTGTTTGTATTTTAAATGCCAACTTGCCTCGATAAAAATTTGAGAACCCTTCTTTGATATTCTACTTTAAAAATTTATTTCTGCAATCCAAAAGTATGGATTTAATTGAATTAAATCAGGTTAGACATCTAATTTCTTCTTTACATGATGATAGTCACTTTTCTGTGGTGTCCTTCACCGGGAACATAAAAACATCAGTGATGTTCAACCCCATTTGAACCATCCTCCCCACTCTGGAGGCCATGGGCATTCCTCTGCTCACAAGCCTTCATTTACACACAGTAGATCCAGAGATAACCCATCCCCACGAGTCACATAAACCTGGATGCCCACCTCCTCTAGACGACAAAAATCACTCAGACAGACCACTACTTCAAGCAGGAGCTCCTTCAAGACTGTCCCCTTCAAGATGTCATCACTTCCATTTTGGCACCAATGGCACACATGCACCCCTCATAATCATAGTTCCAGTGAGCACCATCTCCATGGACACCATCCCCATGGACACCAACCCCATAGACAGCATCCTGATGGCCATGGTTTTCATTACCATGGACCCTGTGACTCACCACCCCATAGGCAAGGTCCCCAAAATCACCATCACTGGGGCCATGGCTCACCAACCTAGGCACTCAGAAGAAAGAGGTCCAGGCAAAGGACACTTTCCCTTAAGATGGAGACAAATTGGATATGTTTACCAACTCCCTCCATCAAAGAAAGGTGAAGATCTTCCTCTTCCTGTAGCCAATTTTCCCAGCTTCTCATTGCCAAACCACAACTATCCTCTAAAGCCAGAAAATCAGCCCTTCCCTCAATCAGCCTCTGAATTATGTCCAGGGATGTTCAATAGTGAATTTTCACAAGTTTCAAAGTTTTTTGAAGAGACATTTCCAAAAAGAAATCTGAGTTCCTTGAAGAATGAGTAATGTTCTGAATTAGAACCATAAATAAAATGTAACCAATAATAAATGCAACATTACAGGTTATTGTAATCTTAACTTTCATGTTCAGAATAGGACAAAATGTGTTGCCCTGACTGGTTTGGCTCACTGGATAGAGCATCTGCCTGTGGACTGAAGGGTCCCAGGTTCAATTCCGGTCAAGGGCAGGTACCTTGGTTGCGGGACCATCCCCAGTGGGGGCTGTGCAGGAGGCAGCTGATCGATGTTTCTCTCTCATCGAAGTATCTAACTCTCTATCCCTCTCCCTTCCTCTCTGTAAAAAATCAATAAAATATATTTTTTAAAAATGTGTGTAGGAGAGGAGATGATGTGAGAAGAACAAGAAAAATGGAGAGGAGAGGAAAAAATCCTAGTGTCCCAAGTCAAATGTTAATTCTCTCACTGGCTACTACACCACTCAAGACAAATCTCTGATCCTCAGAATTTCTTTACTTCCTGGGCTCAATTCCTTTAATTCTAGCATCATTCCCCTTTTAGTACTTATGCTGTAGCTGGGCACGCCAAGAAAGCATGTATTGTCATATAAAGGATTGTTCTTATAAAGTAATCCAAATTCTCTCCTACTTCTTATTTCTAGTTCTCTATATTACCTTTATTTTGGAGAAATAAGTTCTAAATTTAATTATAAAGCAAACAAAGCTCAGGATATAATTTTCAAAGAAGTTCATAGGCATGAATCATGACCATAAATTCAAATGCCCCAGAAATATCACTTTATTTTCAAAACATTAATTTATATTTCAAGTTGCCATCCTGCTGGGATAATAGAAAACTTAACCTCAGTCCTCTTAGAGTTTCCCCACCCTTCTCCTCCCCACACAAAGTTATGCCACAGCTCAAGAGTCTCACATAGTCCCAGGTGTTTGGGCATGAGAAGAAGGTCTGATTCTTTCTCACTGGTTCCCCAGGTCCCCGTTAAGGAATGCTTACTACCCTGCTCACATCACTCTTTGGTCTAGTGTATCTGCTTCTTCTGAATCAAACTGGGGATGCAGGAGTCTCTCTAAGACTACTGATGAACATGACTGCGAAGAATACCATATTCATCTCCCCCTGGGATCTTGCTGTCTTTCAGGCTACATGAAACCGACCAATCAGAACCAAATCTGGGTCAACTGCAAAGGCAGAATCTAAGGTGGAGGCTGAGGAGGGGTTTTAAGGGCAATAGCTGTTTGGTGTAAGGTGTAAGAAAGGGGTTTAATTTTTTAATTACTGGTTTGACATTATAGTGCATATGGCTGGTTATCAGTCCAGATATAGGGATTATGTGTTTTTGTCTGCCAAGAGCATCTCCTCCTGCTGAAAAAAGCCCCCTCTCCCCCACCATTTAAGCAATCCTATACTATATAATCTATCTATACTAATAAAAGGGTAATATGCTAATTAGACCGGGTCATCAAGCCATCTTCCAGATGTCTGACTTCCTTCCAGACAAAGCCATGGTGGTGGGGGTCAAGGCAGAGTCAGTAAGGGGTGATCAGGCCAGCAGGAGAGGGCAGTTGGGGGAGATATCATGCTGGCAGGGGAGCGCCATTGGGGGCGAGATCAGACCAGCAGGGGAGGGCAGTTGAAGGTGACCAGGCCTGCAGGGGAGGGCAATTGGGTGCAAAATCAGGCCGGCAGGGGAGAGTAGTTAGGGGCAATCAGGCAGGAAGGAGAGGGCTGTTAGGGGCAATCAGACAAGCAGGCAGAGGCTGTTAGGGGCGATCAGGCAGGCAGGCAAGTGAGCGGTTAGGAGCCAGCCGTCCCAGATTACGATAGGGATGTCTGATTGCGGGTTTAGGCCCAATCCCCCAAAGGGTCACCGATTGGAGAGGGTGAAGGCTGGGCTTAGGGAATCCCCCCTCCCCATGCATGAATTTCGTACACTAGGCCACTAGTATTAGATATAATTTATATGATCTAATTACCAGGCTCTGCACATGTTTTATCTCATTACTCCTCAGAAAACCTCATAAGATATTATGATATCTCACTTTTCCAGATCAGGAAATTGAGACCCAGAAAGGCTATATAACCCTGATTTGCTCAGGATCACTTAGCAGTTAAGTAACAGAGCTGGATGGGAATTAAGGTTGGGCTTACTGCCAAGTTCATGTTCCTGCCACTCTGTTACAAGGCCATCATTCAGCCCCCATTGATCCCTCTTTTCCAAAGGTTCTCAGGGAGATTGGCTTGCCAAACTAGGTACCTGATCAACAAAGAAGTCAAATATTTTTTGGGGGGGGGTAGAGGGTAAGACTTGAAGGCAAACAGTTCTAGCCCATATCTTTAACCTACCTTTGGACTTCCTCTCCCTGAATAGTCTAACTTTATCTGAAAGGTCACATAGGCTAGGTGAATGAAAGACCCCTATAAAGTCCACCAAACCAGAAACAAGAAGGAAGGACAGCGTAAGCGGGCTACACTCAAACCCTTTCTCCTTAAGTTTCTCTCCTGTCTCCTCCACCCTGGGAACATTATCCTTTTTACAGCAAATCCAGTTGAGTGGAGAGATGCTGGCTTGGCCAGAGACCAGATAGGATGCCCATTTTCTATTTTCAGTCATGCCAATATCCTGTGTGAGACTCCCTGTACTCACTATGTCCCTGTGCATGTGCTATGCAGGAGTGCAAAGAAATTTTATAGAAAGGTGTCTGTTCATGGTTGCATTGTTGTCACATGTAGTAACCTTCATAAATAGCTTTGGGGAAGTCATTTGGGAAAGGGAATAACAGGCGGTTGATTTTTTTTCTCCTTTATTGGATTGTACTCTGATTTTCTATACAAACTTGTGCAATTACCTGGAAATGTGCTCACACATGCCTCCCAAATGGAAACAAGGAGGTCAACGACTCAGTGTTGTAATGTTCCAGCCTGAGATCTACTTGATAATCCAGCGGAACCATTTGTCTTTATAAGAGGGCAAATAGTGGAGGGCAGCAGGAAGCCAGGCAGAACCCTAAAGTGCTAAGGCAGAGAAAGGAGAGAGAGAAGAGATAAGAGGCTGAAGAGGGTTAACATCAGCCTCCAAGTTAGCTTCCAATTCTTGGTGAAACTCCCAGAGGGAGACTGATAAATCATGAAGTTAATTGCCATCCTTTTCCTTTGTTCCAGGCTGCTAACAAGTTTCGCCCAAGAGGACCAACCACAAGAAGTTGACTGCAATGATGAGGATGTATTTAAGGCTGTGGATGCAGCTCTGAAGAAATACAATGATGGAAGCAAAAGTGGCAACCAGTTTGTATTATACCGCATAACCGAAGGCAACAAGACGGTGAGTGAGTTGAATTTAACCTTGAGGTCATTTGGGATTTATGCTATCACTTGAACCCAGGACACAAACACACACACACACACACACACACACACACACACACACACACATCACATCACAAAAAATTCCTGATAATTAAAGGTAGAGGCTTACAGCTCTTAGAAAAGACCAACCATACTCTCTGGGCTGGGACTTGGGCAGGGTATGACTAGTCCTCAAGCCTCCAAGGTTGGCCTCCTGGGTGATCAGAGGACAAGTATCCTAGGCTGAAATTAAAGAAAGGTAGATGGAGTCATTTGAAAGGGATTATGTTGAGTGGGAAAATCCATTAACTCAGTGAGGCCATAGCAAGAGGATTTACTGGGTGACCATCCTTAAACTAAAATATAAAGAACTCCAGACCTCAAAGGGAAGGAGGTATTTAAGGGAGTATGCCTAACACATACTGTATAATCTCACATACAAATGGAATCTAAAGAAGTCAAATTAACAGAAGCATAAAGTAGAAGGATGGTTGCCAGGGACTGTGGGATGGGAGAAATTGGGGGGTGTTTGTCAAGGGTACAAACTTTCAGTTATAAGATGAGCCTGGTCGCTTTGCTCAACGGTTGAGTGTCAACCTATGAACCAGGAGGTAATGGTTCAATTTCTGGTCAGGTTGAAGATAAAGCCCGACAGGATGTGTGATTCCAAGAAATACAATTGGATGCATCAAAACTATTAGGTTGTAGGGGAGGGGGGCGGAAGAGGGTTTAGTTGTGATTTTTTGTTGTTGTTTATATGAAAACATTCAGAATGATGCAACTTAAAGGGGGAAAAAATAAATCAAGCAACATTTAGCTTTATTTCTCTTTAAAGTCAATCATCATCTCTCCCCCCCTTTTTTTTAATTATCTAAAGTTTTACATATGTCTTTTTCCCCCCCAAATGACCACACCCCCTCCCAGCCATTCCCACCTGGAAGAGCCCCCACCGCCCCAGTGTCTGTGTCCCATTGGTTATGCTAATATGCATGCATATGAGTCCTTTGGTTGCTCTCTACCCCCCCCCCATTTGTCTCTGGATCTATTCTTTTTTTTTTTGAAATATATTTTATTGATTTTTCACAGAGAGGAAGGGAGAGGGACAGAGAGCTAGAAACATCGATGAGAGAGAAACATCGATCAGCTGCCTCCTGCACATCTCCTACTGGGGATGTGCCCGCAACCCAGGTACATGCCCTTGACCGGAATTGAACCTGGGACCTTTGAGTCCACAGGCCGACGCTCTATCCACTGAGCCAAACCGGTTTCGGCTGGATCTATTCTTGTTCATCAAATTATGTTGATCATTATATCCCACATATGATTGATATCATGTGATATTTATCTTTCTCCAATGGCTTATTTCCCTTAGCATAATGCTCTCTAGTTCCATCCATGCTATTGGAAATGCTAAAAGTTCCTTCTTTTTTATAGCAGCATAGTATTCCATTATGTAGATGTACCACAGCTTTTTGATGTACTGCTGAATCCGATTTGCTAGGATTTTGTTGAGTATTTTGGCATCTATGTTCATGAGGGATATTGGCCTATAATTCTCTTTCATTGTATTGTCTTTATCTGGTTTTGGAATTAGGGTGATGTTGGCTTCATAGAATGAGCTGGGAAGTGTTCCTTCCTCTTGGATCTTTTGACATAGTCTGAGGAGGATAGGTTTTAGGTCTTCCTTGAATGTTTGGTAAAACTCCCCTGTGAAGCCATCTGGCCCCGGGCTTTTGTTTGCTGGAAGCTTTTTGATTACTGCTTCGATTTCCTCCACAGTTATTGGCCTATTGAGATTTTTAGATTCTTCCTGGTTAAGTTTTGGAAGGTTGTATTTATCTAGGAATATGTCCATTTCCTCCAGGTTGTCTCGTGTGTTGGAGTAGAGTTGTTCATAGTATTTTCTAACAATCCTTTGTATTTTTATGGGGTCTGTTGTTATTTCTCCTCTTTCATTTCTGATTTTGTTTATTTGGTTCCTCTCTCTTTGTTTCTTGGTGAGCCTGGCTAGAGGTGTATCAATCTTGTTTATCCTTTCAAAGACCAGCTCTTGGTTTTGTTGATCTTTTGTATTGTTGTTGTTTTTTTTTTTGTCTCTATGTCCTTTATCTCCGCTCTGATCTTTGTTATTTCCTTCCTTCTGCTTACAGTGGGCCTTTTTTGTTGCTCTCTTTCTAACTCTTCGAGTTGTTGAGTTAGGTCATTTATTCTCATTGTTTCTTGTTTCTTGCAGTAGGCTTGTAGAGCTATGAACTTCCCTCTCAAGACTGCTTTTGCTGTGTCCCAAGGTTTTGGATTGTTGTGTTTTCATTGTCATTTGTTGCCATGATGTTTTTTATTTCTTCTTTGATCTCATTGGTAACCCAGTCATTGTTTAATAGCATGCTATTTAGTCTCCATGTGTTTGATTTTTTTGGATTGTTTTTGTTGTAGTTGATTTCCAGTTTTATGCCTTTGTGGTCTGAGAAGATGCTTGATATGATTTCAATTTTCTTGAATTTGAAGAGACTTTGTCTGTGACCCAATATATGGTCTATCTTTGAAGATGACAAATGTGCACCTGAGGAGAATGTATATTCTGTGGCTTTGGGGTGAAATGTTCTGAAGATGTCAATTAATTCCATCTGATCTAGTGAGTCATTTAGGATTGATGTTTCTTTGCTGAGTTTCTGTTTAGAGGATTTGTCCAGTGGAGATAATGGGGTGTTAAGGTCCCCTACTATGATTGTATTGCTGTCAATCTCTCCCTTGATCTCCTCCAGAAGATTTCTTACATATTTGGGTGCTCCTATATTGGGTGCATATATATATTTACCAGAGTTATTTCTTCTTGTTGGACTGTTCCCTTTAATATTATGAAGTGGCCTTCTTGATCTCTTTTTATGTCCTTCACTTTGAGATCTAATTTTTCAGATATAAGTATTGCTACTCCGGCTTTTTTTTTCACTTCCATTGGCCTGAAAAATCTTTTTCCATCCCTTCACCATCAGTGTGTGTGCATCTTTTTTTCTGAGGTGGGTTTCCTGTAGACAGCAGATATATGGGTCATGTTTTCTTATCCACTCATTTACCCTATGCCTTTTGACTGGGGAATTTAATCCATTTACATTTAAAGTTATTATTGATAGAAACTTGTTAGTCGCCATTTTTGTTCTTTACCGCTGCATTCCTTCTTTGTTTCCTGTTTTTTCTATTTACAGCAGACCCTTTAGCATTTCTTGCATTGCTGGTTTGGTTGTAATAAACTCCCGTAGACCGTTTTTGTCTGTGAAGCTCCTGATTTGACCCTCCATTTTGATTGATAGCCTCGCTGGGTATAGTATTCTTGGATTCAGACCCTTCCTTTGCATGACGTTGTATATTTCATTCCATTCCCTTCTTGCCTGATGTGTTTCTGTTGAGAAATCGGTCGCTAGTCTGATGGGGGATCCTTTGTAGGTAACTTTCTGTCTCTCTCTGGCTGCTTTTAAGATTCTTGCTTTGTCATTGGTGTTTGCCAATTTAATTATTATGTGCCTTGGTGTTGGTCTTTTCGGGTTCATTTTGTTTGGGACTCTGTGTGCTTCTTGGATTTGTGTGAGTTTTTTCCTCCCTATATCAGGGAAATTTTCTGTTACTATTTTTTCAAACAGGTTTTCTATTTCTTGCTCAGTTTCCTCTCCTTCTGGCACCCCTATTATTCGGATGTTGTTTCGTTTAGCATTGTCCCAAAGTTCTCTTAGGCTCTCCTCCTGCTTTTTAATTTTTTTTTCTAGAAGCTGCTCTGTTTGGGTATTTTTTTCTACCTTGTCTTCTAGCCCGCTGATGCGGTTCTCTGCTTCTTCTAGTCTACTGTTGATGCTTTCTATTGAGTTCTTTATGGCAGTGATGTCATTTTTCATTTCTTCTTGGTTTCTCTTCATTTCCTCTTGGTTCTTCTTCATTTCCTCTTGGTTCCTACACATATTGTTGAATTGGTCTTCCATTCTTTTCATCCACCTTATGGCCATTACTCTGAATTCTTTCTCTGACAGGTTGCTTGCCTCCATTGCCTCCATTTCTTTACTTCCTTTTCTGATGATGCCTGTTTTTCTTTCATATTTGGGTTGGTTCTTTGTTTCACCATGATTTCTCTTCTCAAGGTGTTTGGTTATGTAGTTCTCTCTCTGCTGCGCTGATTCAAAGGCACAAAATACAACACAACAAGGCACAACGTACAGGGCACTGAACTAAATGCATTCACGATATTAATAACCCCAAATAAAGGTGAACCCCCGAACGAAGAGAATTAGGGGATAAAGAAGAAAAAAGAGAAAAAGATTAAAGAGAAAAATAAAAAACAAAAAGGAGTGCTGAAATGAGATTGGGAAAAGGGAGAGAAGAAAAACACAAAAAGACAAAAAAAAACCCAAACAAAACCCCCCCAAAAAAACACAAAAAACAAAAACAAAAACAAAAACAAACAAAAAAACAAAAAAAGTAAGAGAATGAAATAGAGGTGGGGAAGAGGCTATTTGTATGGGGAGAAAACTCCAAGAGAACCGCAACCAATCTCAATGAACTCCAGCAGCAGATCCCTGGAGACTAATGCAAACTACAAACAACCACCAATATCAAGTGAGGCAAGGGAAAACAGAAGCACAAAAATAACCAGATAAAGAAAAAGTAAGCAAAACAGAAAAATGAAAATGAAAAACAAAACAATTTCCCAAACAAGCATAAAAAACCCCCAATATACTCAAAATCAAGCAAACACTAGCAAAACAACAGAGAGAGAGAGAGAGAGAGAGAGAGAGAAATTAGATAGTGAAGAAAGATGAGAGAGGTGTATATGGATTTAGAGCGACGGATTGGAAATTAGATATATAAGTAGGGTGAAATTTAGACAGTGGGTAGAAAGAAGGAATAGGGAAAATCTAAAGCAGGAATAGGGTAAGAGAAACAGGACAACAAAAGGGGAAAAGTGAGGAAGAGAGTTTTGGCTTAAGGGTAAATGTGAGATAGAGAGAAATGATGCTAATGGAACGATGAAAATAGAGTGTAGAACACTAATCCCAAAATAAAATAAAGAAAAATAAAAAAAATAAAAAATAAAATGACACTTGAAAAAATGATAAAAGGATAGCAATAATACTGTTTAAAAAAATGTAGTAATTAAAAAGGTAAAATCAAGTGATGAAAAAAATAAAAAATAAAAAAAATAATAAAATAGGTTCTTAATGAAATGGTGAAAAAATAAATTAAAAAATATATATATATATAAATATTCGGAAGTGAAGGTGCTTCAGATCTTCCACTCTTCTTTTTGGCACGCCTTAGTCCTGCCAGGCATTCAGGGGAGTGTTGAACTTCCCTGCGATACACTGTCCCTCGTGCAATAAACCACAGACCTGATTTTAAGGCAGGTTGTATTTGTTTACCAGACTGCCTTTATTTGTGATCACAGAAGAGACAGTTTGTGGCTCTGCCTCTGGGTGGCAGTGTGTCTGGATTGACCTCCGAGGCTTTAAGTCCTCTCTA
This sequence comes from Myotis daubentonii, assembly GCF_963259705.1. Lineage (NCBI taxonomy): Eukaryota > Metazoa > Chordata > Mammalia > Chiroptera > Vespertilionidae > Myotis > Myotis daubentonii. The sequence goes on from NC_081842.1 coordinate 45,497,680, forward strand.
TCAGTAGGGTTTTTTTGGTTTTTTTTTCCTCTATGGTATTTGGAACTGGTTTGGGAAAGACCACTGCCCAGAGCTGGTTCCTTGCCACTGCCCGCTGTTTCCCAGGCTCCCCAAAAAGAACTTTCCCCTACAGGCTCTGCAAATGACCCCAACTGGGGAATCCCATGCACTGGGTTTAATAATCAAATGCACGGATCTAAGGGGAACTGTAACAAGAGCCTGATAGTTGTGCGAATTCGCAAGCCTCCACCTTCCAGGTCTGAGCACAGTCTCCGAGCGCAGTCTCTGCGTGCCCACTCGCCCCTGGCACCAAGCAGCCAGCAGATTGGCAAAGTCCAAGGCCGCTCCTTTACATCCAGTCCAGCTATGGGCTCATTTTTCGCATTCCCTTCTGCCAGCAGCCCTGTGGGGCCCCTCCCCCACTCACGGGTCATGCTGGTCCCAACGGCTGCGGACTCTGTGGGGCGCAGATTCCGCCCCGCGTGCGAGCTTTGTCCTCCCTCCAACCCGAACTGCAAACTGCACCTTTAGGGGATGTCCAACCTTTCTGTGAGAAGAAGCAGTGCTCGTCTGAGTTCACGCAGTCATGCTGCTGGAGATCCCCTGTTTCCAGGTTAGTAGCTGGTCTCTGGATGCCGGCAACAACCACCCAAGATGGCGCAGTCTCCGCTGCTTAGCTGGCGCACCAGGAGTGGCTTCAGCCGCAGTCTCCAACCGTCCTTTTTTTCCTGGGGGTTCTCAGTCTTTCCTAGCTGCAGACAGTCTCTCAGCTGAAAATCCTCTGCCTATTCGGGCTGCATGTTACCCGTTTCAGCTGCTCACCCTTATCTGCTCCAGGACAAGGCACCCCGACATGTCCATTTATACCTTCGCCATTTTCCCTCTATACCACAGCTTTTTAATCCATTCATCTGCTGATGGGCACTTAGGCTGTTTCTAAATCTTAGCCATTATAAATGGTGCTGCTATGAACATAGGGGTGCATATATCCTTTCTGATTGGTGTTTCTGGTTTCTTGCAATATAGTCCTAGAAGTGGGATTACTGGGTTTAATGGGAGTTCCATTTTTAACCTTTTGAGGAAACTCCATACTGTCTTCCACAGTGGCTGCACAAGGCTGCATTCCCAACAGCAATGCAGGAGGGTTCCTTTTTGTCCACATCCTAGCCAGCACTTGCCCTTTCTTGATTTGTTGATAATAGCCATTCTGATAGGTGTGAGATGGTATCTCATTGTGGTTTTGATTTGCATCTCTCAGATGTCAATCATCATCTCTTGATAAAGGAAAAATTAAACAAACCAGGCTCAGTGGACCACTCTTCTCTCCAAGGACATCCCCAGGAAGAGATTTCCTGCCTAGCTTTGAAAACAAGCAAATCAGACACAACACAAGAGCACTTAAAGAATGTGTATGGTATCATGTATCTCTGTGGTGGTTCATTCCACAGGACGAATGCATATTTGACACACTGCCTATTGCATAACTAATCTATTTATTATCACCTGCAGATAACCTAATGTTGTTGAGGGAGTGACACCACAGGACATTATAAGTACTTGGTCCCATAGATGCTCTTTTTTGCACTGAGCTTGACATCCAAAGCCCAATGATGTTACTCGTACACCATGCGTCTCTCCACCAACTTTTCCAACTCCTTTAATTCATTGAAAGTCTGTGTTTTCCACCTTTTGTTGTTCCAGTTCAAACAATTAACTAGGGGGACAAAATAACTACCCTGATTTTCTTCTTTGTGGTCTTTTTCTTGAAAGTCGGGGCCCAGTCTTTGGCTGTATCTGTATACTGATCTTGGACACTGTAGAAAAGGCATCAGATAGGATCATATGACTTGCTGTCTTGCCATAGTCAATAAACCTGTGGGACTTTTAAACAAAAGTGCACATGTAAACGTCCTGCATCCAGCATGGTTGAGCTGTCATCAACATTCTTGTGTCTGTTTTACTGTTACAATATTAGGTAAATATGGAAGCAAAGCCATTCCACAGAGTCATTTTTAAAAAGGAATTCTGGTTCTGTTTTCTAAAGAAATGTAGAAATTCTTAGTTTGGATCTATTTATAGTTTCAGCTTTCTTCAGCTGCCAGTGTGTTATCCATATTTAGCCTAAAAAACCTGGCATAAGAGGTTTTTGTTTGTTCTCAAAGGATCCTCTTAGGCCCTTTTATATTTAGAAAATTAAAATCTTTCTTTGGGGGAAATTCTTGGTTATTCTGCCATAACAGAATATGTATTAACATGTAGGTTCAGTGGTTTGATACCTATTTAATCAGGTGCTGATATTCCAGAAGGATTTGTTGCATTGGTGAAAATAAAGATGGGACACAGGGAGGATATTTTTGTTTTTGATGTACCCTGTTTTGAAACTAGAAGTCTTGTGTCATGCAAAAGAAAACAAATTATTTTTTTTTAAAAAAAGCAAAGATAAAAAAATACAAACTTTCAATAATTTGTTCAAATGACATGTTAGAAAAAAAATAGAAAACAAACAAACCAAATAAAAATATTAAAATTACCCCTAACTAATCTCATCATCCAGAGATACCTGTTAACATTTTTTTTTTCAAAAAACGAAAAAAGAAAGTACTCTTGTTTGTTGGTTTGTTTTCTAATTGTAAAAGTAATATATATTTCTTTTCAAGAAATACTCAGAACATTTAGGAATGTTTGATTAAAGAAGAGAATAACAGATAACCATACATCCATCACTGAGACACATCATGTTAACAGCTTTGCTGCATAACTTTTCAGGGTTTTAAAATGATATATGTGCATGTAAATTGCTTTCTACAAAAATAGGCTAATACTATGTATACTACTTTGTTATTTGAAAATGCATGTTTATAAATATATTATGAACATTCTTTCAAGTATTTATAACTTTCAGTATTTTTAGTGAATGTTTTGCTCTTGTTGAATTAAATAAATATTAAATATACATAACTGCACCAGATCCCTACACAATGGTCTGCTGTTGGCAGATGAATGAGTCCTATGTATCTTTGATTGCTTTTTTCCAGGTACACCTTGACATATTTTATTCTGTCAATTACGAAATTAAAGAGGGCAACTGTCCTGTTCAAAGTGGCAAAACCTGGCAGGACTGTAACTACAAAGAACCTGAGCAAGCTGTAAGTGTAATGGTCCGGAGCCTCCAGTTTTCTCAATCGACACTGCCAAATTATTCTGTTAGTGAGGGGGTGATGAATACTGTGGAGCCTGTTTGTGAGGGGTGCACATAAACACTCATATGTGTACAAAAGGCAAATGGTTGATGTCTATGTTCTTGCACAGACAGAAAGGGCATGAGAGGCCAGCCATGAGATTGGAGAAAGCCCTCCCATGAAGAGGGGACTCCTATGACCAATTGGGTGTTTTATTTGTGCAGACCTGAGTTGGAATTCTACTCTGCCTCTAATTAGCTGACCATTTTAACCCTTGGGCTCCCTGTAAAATTGACCTAAATTGGAAGATGAAAGGAGATACATATGAAAAGACCTTGTATTAATACAAGATATCTTAACCAAATGTATAACATCTGTTTGGCACACAGCTGGTTGTTTAGCTTTACCTGAGGGAGCTAACAGCCAGTATCTGCCAGGAAGGAAGCCACTCTTTCCATAGTCCATGGACTCACCTCTTTAATCTGTCAAATGTTATTGGTGGAAACGGGGACCCCTTTTCCCACTGGATGTTGGGAATCCGGTCCTCACGATATCTTGAGAAAAAGAACTTTCTAAGACTCACACAGGAATATAAGAGATCTTTATTTGTGTGGAATTCCATATCTGCATTTCTAAAGTCCCATTTCCCTTAAACCAGTCCTAAAAGAGGTGCAGCTGGGGAATCAGCAGAGCCAAAATCCAAACCAATGTCCCAAGTTTCCATTCCATGGTGGAGCTGGGTCCGGTACAGCATCAGGCTAGTTCCCATCCATTAGTCCATTGTTTGTGTGGGTGTGGGGGGGACATATGGCTGTGGGCCATGTGGGTGCATGCAGGGAAGTGTGTCCCCTGCAACAAGAGAGCCAGGAGCCACAATGTGCAAGAGAGGCAAGAGAGAGAGAACACCTATGTTTAAGAGTTTAATATCTGAAATCTTCCTGTGCTTGCAGTGGCCACACCAACTATGTTCCCACGGGTGACTGACAGATAAATACCTTCCCTAGATCACCCAGATGTTACTGGGCATGTATCTATTAGGCCTTCCCTTTGCTCCTTTTCAGTTAATACCTGGTTATTACAATGGTATCAAAAACACCGCATCCTCTGTGCAGCTGAACCCTGAAGTTGAACTGTAAGAGGAGAGTTTGGCAGGCTAGTTTTAGGGCACTGTGTTCAGCTTGGTGAAAAAGAAATATCTCCAGTGTCTAAACATAACATTATTTTAAAACCTCAGTATCTATACTGCCTCTCCTCTGGACACCTCATGAATATCAATGACTTGTAAATAATAATGATTAGGCTACAAAAACATTCATTCTTGTATCTCAAAACTCTGTTAGAAAAAATCTTAAGTTTTAAATAAGAGAAAAGCCATACTTACTAGTAGCAACAGCACTAGGTGCACTTCTCCTTCTGAAAGATTAAGATAAATGTTCTCCTTTTTCTTTCTTTCTCTCTTTCTTCCTTCTTTCCTTCCTTCCTTCCTTCCTTCCTTCCTTCCTTCCTTCCTTCCTTCCTTCCTTCCTTCCTTCCTTCCTTCCTTCCTTCCTTTCTTTCTTTCTTTCTTTCTTTCTTTCTTTCTTTCTTTCTTTCTTTCTTTCTTTCTTTCTTTCTTTCTTTCTTCTTTCTAGGCCACAGGAGAATGCATGGCGACCATAGGGAAGAGACGGAATGTGGAATTTGCTGTGACATCCCAGACCTGCCACATTACTCCAGGTAGCTGATATATAGTGTGGCTATGCCCTGTGGGGAAATGAACCATTTCTGAGTGGGGCCAGGAGCATAACCTGGACAAAGCCCTTTCCCAGAGGGCAGTGGGTGGCTGTGCAATGCTATTTGCAGCCTTGGTGAAGGGGTTTGGGCGGGGGGGGGGGGGGAGGGAGGGGGGCGGTGGCTGTAGTGACAGAGTCCTGAGGTGGGGCCAGGCTCCTGCCAATCATCCCCTGGCCTCTCCCTGGACAGCAGCGCTGAATTAGATGTGTGCAAAGGCCCTGGGAAAGGACTAGAAAACATGCCACATGCTTCAATTGTGGGGGTGTCCCAGAGCCAGAAAAGCACAGGCTTTGAGGTCAGATCTCTCTTGCAAATTTTCAAAAGCTCTTCATCTTTTTGGTTTCCCTTTTCCTTAAAAGGGGATCACAGTAATTCTCACTTCAGAGGGTTATTGTAGACTGAAGCTAGATGGTAGGCTTGAAGTTAAAGTATAATACTGTATTGATGATCATAAAAATAAAACTAATCATAGCTGACATCTATTGAGCACTTATTGCTAGCCACAGTGCTAATCGTTTTACATATGTTGATTTATTTAATCCTCACAACAATTCTATAAGGCAAGAGTTAATATTCTCATTTTACAAATAAGGAAACCCCGGCCCACCACAGTTAAGTATCTTGCCCAGTATCCCATAGCTAACAATTAGCAGAGTTGGTATAGTAGACCTTGTAAGAATGGAGCAACTTATGCAGATATAACCACTATTAGCTCCTTCCCTCTGGTGGCAGAGTGGCTGGGTGCAGAAGAATGAGCACATATAGGTAATGTCAATCACACAAGCCAACCCAGAATTGGCCTTTTGCAAGATAGGGTTTTAATATAGGAGGCTCCAGAACAGCATCTTTAGCCACACTCCTGAACATCAGTTTAGGAGCAATTGTTCTATATTGGCCTTAGTATTCTATAAGGAACCCACAAAAACTATATTTCTTGAGTTTCAGCTCTTGCAAGAAGTGGCATTGAAAGAAAAACAGTCAGAAACAGAAAAGAAATCACTTTTTTTTTTAAAAAAATTTTTGGAGTAGTTTTTTATTCTTTAGTTTAAGATCTTTAGCTCATAAGCAAATTTTCACATGATCCAGAACACAGCACTTTTATACTATGAGAGAAAAAGCTCTTTGCCACACCTTGTAGATCCACAATTACTACAAGGTAATCCCTTATCTGAAACATTTTAGGCAAAATATGTTTCAGAATTCAAAATTTAAAATCTTTTAAAAATTTTTTAAAAATCTCCCCAGAAATGTTGCAGCAGGATGAAAACTTATTCCATTGCCTGGAAAAACTGAATTTGTATCTTTCACCCTCAAAAGACTGCTCCATCTCTCCTCTTACCCCAGTCAGAGCTGCCCTTGAGGTCAGCAAACCAGCCTCTGATCTCTACTCCCTTCTCCCTCCCCATTCTGTGTTCATCAATCTTTTCTTCTCACCTCAGTAATTCTCTCTCCTTTCCCATGTAAGTCCCCTCCAGTCTGTTAATTTGTCCACTGCCCTGTTGCAACATGCCTTCTGCAATGGGAGAGCAGAGAGGAAAGCTATGAATATTCACCCGGTAAATCTTTTTTCTGACACACATGCTTATGGAGTGAGTGCCAAGAAACAGCTGCAAGGAGAGTTGTGTTGACCTACTCGCAACTGAGGGACACTGTTGTAGAACACTGTTGGCCTCCTGATTCTCTTTGGGTCCTGCACACTCAGACAATGAGAGCCCAAGGCAAAGGGGCCCAGGGTGCCTTCATGGTTTCCCCTCTACAGCGTGTGCCTCTACTGACCAGCGTGTTAAGGCTATCTACACTAATAAAAAAGAAACATGCAAAATGACCATCCATCCACAATGCCCACCAGCCAATCAGAACGAGTATGCAAATTAACCCAACAAATATGGTGGTTAATTTGCATACACAGGCATGGAGCAAAGGCTGAAGACAGTGTAGAAGGAAGCCAAGCTCTGCAGAAGGGAGTGAAGCAGCAGAGAAGGGAGGGAGCCCAGGCAGCAGAGATGGAGCGGAGCCGAGGCAGTGGACAAGGGAGCAGAGCCGTGGCAGCGGAGATGGCAGGGAGCAGGGTAGCTGCAGGAAGTCCTATTCTTGCAGGAATCTTCCTGCAACGGTCCTCTAGTCCATATAATAAAAGCCTAAGCGACCGTTATGGCTGAACGACCAGAACAACAGGTCACTGTGATGTGCCCTGACCACCAGGGGACAGACACTCAACGCAGGAGCTGCCCCCTGGTGGTCAGTGTGCTCCCATAGGGGGAGCACTGCTCAGCCAGGAGCTGGGCTAATGACTGGCAAGCACAGCAGTGATGGCAGGAGCCTCTCCCACCTCCATAATAGCACTAAGGAACAGCTGGCTGAGCGGTAAGGAACAGTGAGCAGGCGGGCAGTAAGGAGCGAGGGGATCCTGGACTGCGAGAAGGATGTCTGACTGCCGGCTTAGACGGACATTCTCTAATGCATCCCTGACTGTGAGAGGTTGCAGGCCAGGCTGAGGGACCCCTCCACCCAGTTCACGTTTTCATGCACTGGGCCTCTAGTCTGCTATAAACATTGCTTGGAATCTGAATACAAGCTCGATCCTGTTTTAATATTTTATGTTATTTTATTAAAACCCCATCAGTGGCACCCCATCATTACTGCCAACCACTCTTAATTCAGTGAGTCAATGCACACCTTGAAATTATATGGAGAATGTTGTGAGTACCGGCATTTTCCCGCAGAGGGCGCCATAATTCTCATCAGGTTCACCAACAAGCCCATGACCCTTGGAATACAGTTCATAACCCCTGGCCTCCAGAGAGTGGCCCAGGCTCCACAGCAGAGGACTCTCTCTACCAATTGTCCAGACCTCAATCGCCAGTCCCTGCCTCCTGCTTTAAGCCCCGTAAAAAGTATACACCACATCCCACACGCTGCCCCTGACTCATCCTGCTTTCTTGAGAGCCATTCCTCCCTTTGTTCCTCCTTCTCAGGCTCACACTTTACGTTGCCCAGTTGACCTTGACCACTTTACACCCTTCTTAGCTCAGGCCTCTTCTCCCAATAAAAGTCTTTCTTGAGCTCACTCTGGGCTCCTGCCTTCCCAAGCTCTTGCCGAATTATTTTGAAATATCCATCTGCAGTTCTGTCTCTCCCACTCCACTTTGCTCAACACCTTCACAACTCGGGGGGGGGGGGGGGGTGGCTGACCAGCAGCCCCTGAACGATGGATGAACAGATTACTCAGACACAGTTTGACTGTGAGAGAGAGGGCTAAGGGGGTTGCCTGGCTCAAGGGTCCAAGCAGCCTGGATTGCCTGCCTTGTTAGCCTTTTATTGCAGTTTTTATCTTTAGATACAAGCAGAAGGGTGAGTAATCTTGGGAGGACACATGCGTTTACATTGTCCTCTAGGTAAGGGCATCCAGGGTTGAAGCATACGGATTCCAGTAAACACCTGGGGTCTGTACGTAATCAGACTTGTTTGGAAAGGTCACGAATAATTAGGGGCGCCACCTTCGACACTCCCCTATGTCTCCCCTAAGTTGTAATTTCACTAAACAGGACAGGCAGCATTCCACATACTTCCCTTTTATCAGAATGTTCTCCTTACAAACTTTCCAATGAAGTTTCTTGTGCTCCCCAACACACCGCATTGACCATCACTAACAAGTTAATGTAACCACACAGTCTGACTCAGTACCTGACATATTACAGAAAGAACAAAATATGTACATGGTTGTTGAAATGAATTGATACAAAACATATTATATCCTGAACTAGGTTTCAAGGAGCTTTAATGAACACTGAAAAATAAATGATACTATATCTGAAGCATGTTACTTTTTTATAAGAGGATAAATTAATGTATTATGCTATAATTTACAATGATTTTTAAATAAATTTAAAATAATTATGAAAAATAATATGCACATAAGATGTTCCTAAGTCAATGGCAGGTTTTTTCCCCTCTGACAACAAAAAGCAGTCATGTGTTCTCTTTTTCTAATATATACTAGAATGTACTAGAATGTGTGTTTGCCAGGGTCTTTGAAATTATCTTACTTATTTAGGACAATTTATCTGAATGTGGGTTTTGCACATTAATGCTGCCCTTTTGCCTACTCTTTCTTTTTCAAGCCAAGGGCCCTGTGGTGACCTCTGAGTATGAATGCCATGGTTGCCTGAACCCCATAAGGACTGTACCCGCTGACTTCAACCCTGTTCTGAGGCATGCCATTGAACATTTTAACAACCACACTAATCATTCCCACCTCTTTGCTCTTAAAGAAGTAAAAAGGGCACAGAGACAGGTTTGTACTTTAGTTTCCATTTCTCACAGTATTGTTAAAATTTGTTGGATATTTATGTTTAGGGTTTCATTACTTAAAATAAACCATTGGTCAATAGAAAACCTATGATTCCGTTAGTGGTGGTGAGGGAGCTCTTTTATGTCCTCATCTAACTGGCATAGGAGGTAAAGAGCTTTCTCTTGAGGCAAAGTGATTCAGATACTGCAATATATAAAGGGCAAAAGTGTGGCTAATCAGACCCCTAGCTCTGAGGTTGGTTTTATTGAATGGTAAGTTAGAAATACATGTTTTTCTTAGAGATGGTGAGATGAAAAGATCATTCTAGCCTTAAGGTTTTAAGAAAATTACATTATCACTTAGCCATCATGAGTCAAACATGGCTCCAAAATATGCAATGGAACCCAAACAGTTGGCATGGCTTTCTGAGCACTCTCTAAATTATAGTTTTTATATCATTAAAAGAATGTAAACACTTGGAAATTCTGGCCTTTTCATTGACCCAGTTCACTAAATCTTTACTGAAAGTTGACTGGGTTCCTTGTATTTCATTGTCTAATTATGAGGGACTTACTTTAGTCAGTAACATTCCCTGCTTTTAATAGACCATCCAACTTCCCTTCATGCAAGATGCATGTTCTACTCAATTACGTTCATAGTCAGCTATCGGGGTGGGACTAACCCAAGATAAAGCAGCACAAAACTTACTGCCTGACTGTCTGGGACCCTGAGAACTTACCAGTAAAGGCCATTCTAGCTCCAATGTGTTTTTAACCATCTAGAGGAGTATTATTCATATTTCACAAAATTCAAAAGGACATTATTTTTCTGTTGCCTGGAAGAGGAAATATTGCTTAGGTTTTTCTTAAGAAGATACAGTAATTCCACTTACATATATATTGCTTTTTATTTTCAGATGTGTAAGAGTGTGTGTGTGTGTGTGTGTGTGTGTGTGTGTGTGTGTGTGTGTTGAGGAGTGTGAGTGTCATGAAGTGCTCAATGTTTATTCAGTCATGACTTTTGCCTAGTACTAAGAGTTTATATTTTTAAGTACCTGCAATATGCCAGGCAGTATTCTAAGTTCCTCATAACACAGTGAATAATGTTTAAACTTCCCTTTAACTATTTAATTCAACATTGTTTCAGGTGGTGTCTGGATGGAACTATGAAGTTACTTACTTAATTGAGCAGACTAATTGTTCCAAAGAGAATTTTAAATTCTTAAACCAAGACTGCAAGGCCCTTCGCAATGGTGTAAGTAGGCAAAAATTGAATTATAAAGTAATTAGCATTTGGTGTCCAGTATTTACAGGTGTGGGAATACTCAGCTACACAGGAAGACTTGGTCACTAAGATATTAGATGGCATGCATGAATTCACAGCCACATTTTCCATGTCACTAGTCAAGCTGCCTTACCTACCTGGTCAAAATATCTGTACATCTGGCAATAAGCATTTACACATATAACCAGGGTTTGAGATAAAATGATGCCATGTAAATTTTGTCTGTTCATGTCTTCAAACTTTCCTGTCTCCCTTTCTTCCCACCTGCTTAAGGTCCTTCTCGGTGCTCCTGAGCCCTGCGAAGGACACTCCTTAACTTCAAACTTGCCTTTGCTTATTTTTTCCCCTCCCCTCACCTCTTCTTTCTTTATTTTTAACTAGAGACCCAGAGAACAAAATTTGTGCCCTAGGGGTGGGAGGGAGGGGGCAGGGGGCAGGGTCCCCTCAGCCCTGCCTGCACCCTCTCCAATCTGGGACACTTGAGGGATGTCCGACTGGCGGGCCTAAACCTGCAGTCGGACATCCCTCTCATAATCCTGGACCGCTGGCCCCTGATCACTGACCTGCCTACCTGCCTGCCTGGTGGCCCCTACTTGACCCCCCCTGCCAGCCTTATTGCCCCTCACTGTCTCTGTGTGCCAGCATGATTGCCTCCAATTACCCCCTCCCTGCCAGCCTGGTTGCTCCTAACTGCCCCCCTGCCATCCTGGTCACCCGTTACTGTTCCCCCTGCCAGCCTAGTCTCCCCCAAATGCCCCCCTCTGCTGGCCTGATCACCCCCAACTGCATCTCCCCTGCAAGCCTGGTTTCCCCCAACTGCCCCCACCGCTGGCCTGGTCACCTCACGCAGCCTGCTGCTCAGTCGTTTGGTCATCCTATATTTAATGTTGCAAGTTGTTTACTTTAAAAGTTCTTAAAATGTTTTTAACTTATTTACTCTTCAAAAACTAGGATACTGGTGAGTGTACAGATCTTGCATACGTGGATCCTCAGCTAAGAATTGCTTCCTTCTCACAGAAGTGTGAGATTTTACCAGGTATGCGATAATACATGTTTGTGCTCTAGTAGTACATGTTGATCCCAGATAACTGGCTAGGTCTTTTTATAGGAATTGTGCTTTGGGTCCCATGATATAATCAACAAACCTTACAGCTATACCCCATTTCTGCACAGCTGTGTTGTAGCTGATGCAGCTAGGACTGCCCTGCAAGTGGCCAGAAGGAATATGGTGACAGAAGGAAAGATTTATGTTCTTTGGGCAAAGCTGATCTCCACATGCAATGTCAGCTGGTCTTCCTTGTCTATAAGATGTCACTACCTCAGGTGTTATAAATTGGGGAAGCTGTATCTCCTATTGAATCACACAGAATAAAATCCTTTCAATTAAAAACTTTTTTCTCCTGCATGTTATAATGGGGGAAAAGCGAGACAGTGCAAGTTTATGGTCAAGCCAGTGTTTCTTATACCAAGAGTTGGCTTTTTTCATACTTGGAAGGAAGATATTTGCATACATTCCACAGTGAGAAGCATCATTGAAGCTCCCTGCTCACCAGAATCAGAGGACTTAAAATTTTCCCACTAGAGAATCATTCCTTTAAATTAAGTGTTGCTTTCTTACACTTTCTTTCAAAAATGCAAAAACTTAGGAACAGTGCAGCACATTGATATTGAAAGTGTACTAACACCTTCTGATGGAAGGTTTCCCTAAATGCCCTTGACTCAGAGGAGAGGAAAAGAGGGCAGGCAGTAAGGTGAAGGTCACACAGACAACCTCTACCCACTCACTACTGGCTTTAGGCTGCACATGGCCCCCTATAAATGAGTGCTGGACAATGTGCAGGAGAGGTCCTAGGATAGACTGCTCCTTCAGTACACACACTGACTTAAAACCTGATTCTTCTTTCAGGAGAGGATTTTACCACAGGTTGCCTTGGCTGCCCCGACGAGATACCTGTCGACAGCCCTGAGCTGAACGAGGCTCTGAATCATTCCATTACAAAACTTAATGCACAGATTAATTCAATTTTCTTGTTCAAGATTAACATTGTGCACAGAGCAACATCACAGGTATGTAAATTAAGCTACAAAAATAGTGATATTATAGTCTATGTGCGAACTGCTTACTAATATTGCCACTGATCTTTGGTTGGGAAATAGTATACCTGGTAAAAGGAATTGAATGTCAAGTCTCAATCTCACTACATGCTTGCTATGTGATCTTGGAAAATTCATTTAGAACATTCCATTTTCTGTCTGCAAAGGATTGGGGTGAGACTCAAATAAGATAATATATGTCAAGCCTTGAGCGGGTAGCTCAGTTGGGTAAAGCATTGTCCCGATATGCCAAGGTTGCAGGTTCTATCCCCAGTCAGGGCACATACAAGAAGCAACCAGTGAATGCATAAATAAGTGGAACACAAAAAGAGAGATAATATATTTCAATACATTATCTTCTTGAAATTTAAAGTGTTATATAAACTATAGCAACTTTATATTATTAATAAAATGTAGGGCAAGGAAAAGCTACTCTTATTCTCTGCCTTTCTAGAGTTGTTTCTTGTTGTAGCATCACTTAATGCCTTGGGATCAGCCACATGTCAGTCTATCATCACCCAGACTCTCTTCACACTCTCACCTCCAGGTCACTTCCCCGCTGACTATGTGTCCTTTCAGCCCACAAATGTACCCTCTAGGGGGCTTCATCTTTCCTTCCATGCCCTGTCAATAGATAAGGAGCATCCTACTGTGGGGTCAGAAGATCCAGTTCTACCAGAGCCTCAGCCCTCATGTCCTGGCTAACACCGGGCTGTCATTCAGACTCACTCAGTCTTGTGGCCCCATCTGTAAAATGAATGGCTGGGTGAGAAGAGCCCAAATTTCTTCCAACTCTAACAGCATCTGAGTAATCTGTTCATGGGCACATTCCTATTGTAAACCTCAAAACTGGCCTTCCTAAATGTAAACAAAAAGAACCAACAAACGTAATCAAAATAGAAGCAAAGTGTTTCAGCAAAACAACATAATCTGATGGAAGGAAGGACTTCACTTATAACAATTTATACTTTTGGCTCAGTAATTGAATTTCTAGAAATTTAAAATAGAGTCTTTACATACAAGGATACTCATTACAGCTTTAACTATAAAACACAACATGGTAAACTGTCAAAACTATCAATAATATAGAAATGATTAAATAATGTCTGGCATATCCTTAAAATAGAGTATCAAGAAGCAATTTTAAAGTATCGTTGTGAGTAGTTCTTGATGTAGGAAATGCCTTGTGATAAAATATGCAGTGTGAAAAGAAGAGGCCATAAAATTGACTATACATTCCTTTGTCAGGTGTTTTATAAAAAGTACAGAAAACAATTAGAAAGTAAACAAATACCTCCAACTATTCACAGTGGTGGCTTTAGGTGATGGCACAATGGGCTATTTATTGTCATCTTCTGATTTCCTGTATTAGTTTCTCTACTGCAGGGGAAACATAACCAAATGTTATTAAAGTAAGTCAAAACTGACACTTTGCTCTCTCTCCTACTCACGTACTTATTCCTGCCCCTGACACCACAACCTTTCTCCCTCATTTCACGGGAAACATGACCCATGTTAGTGGTGTACTCACATGGTACACCAATCATTGTATTCTTTTTTAAACTTAAATTCTTTATTGTCTAAAACCGCAGGCCACAGTTTGAGGACCCCTGGTCTAGAGGATTTATCCAGTGATGTCAGTGGTGTATTAAAGTCCCCTACTATGATTGTATTGTTGTCGATCTCTCCCTTGATATCTTGATATCTAAGAAAGAAAAAAAAAGATAGGAGAGAAAAGAAAAAGGAGAATATATATATATATATATATATATATATATATATATATATATATATAGAGAGAGAGAGAGAGAGAGAGAGAGAGAGAACACCACAGAACCAACAGATAAACCAAACAAATACAAACACCAAACACCCAGTAAAGAGGGTGGGGGCAGAATCTGTAGAGGCTGAGCTGATATACAGGAAATAAGGTTAAGAATTGGATAAATATGGGCGGGACCTCAATTCAGTTTAGAGGAAGAAGAATAGGGATGAGTGGATAAGAAGAGAAAGAAGGGGAACAAAATAATATATTTTAAAAAAATTGATTTAAAAAATGGTATAAAAATAGAAAATAAATTAAATGATGAAAAATGATGTGAAAAGAAGTAGAAAATAAAGCAACAACCAAAAAAAAGGAAAACAGAAAAAAGCAAAAAAAAGAGCTAACAAAATAATAATAAAAAAATAAAAATGAAAAATTGAAATGTCATTCCTTTGGCTGGTTTAAGATCCCAGTTTTCTGGAATGTCTGTGGTTTTGTTGTTGTTGCTGGGACTGAAGGCCTCTCTATAGTCCAGACCCTGTTAACTCCCAGGGACTAATCAGATTTTTTAAATCCTTCGTACCATTCAGGGTGGAATCTGGGTGTGGCAGTATTTCTTGCCTAGAGACTGGAGGAAGGGGTTATAGCTTCAGTAGAAAATGGCTGCCCAAGTCCTGGGCTCAGGCGTGACTTAGCACTCAACTTGCTGCCACCTCTCCTGGGCCCCTTTCTTTCCCCAGCCTCTCCCCAGATTCCACTCGTCCCCACCTTCTCCCACTCCTCAGCACGGGTGTCTGTATCTGAAATGTCCTATGAACAGGGTTCAGTGAAAAAAAAATAAACAAACGCTGGCCACAGAAACAGGGAAGGCTGAGTCTCTGTAAGCTCCTCTCTTACCGGCACTGCATGGTCTGGTCAGCACTTCAGGCTGCTCCCTCTGGGCTCAGTCCTCTGTAATTATGGCACCCAGATCTCAAATCCCCCGGTGCCAACAGTCCTGCGGATCTTTTTTCCCAGTCAGAGGCTGTGCCTGTCCCAAGGGACATGGCTGTGTGCTGCTCGGTTTCCCTCTGACCCTCTGGGTTCAGAGATCTGGCAAATGTTTCTGCCCAGATCCCTGGTTTTTACCTTTCCAGGGGAACTCTGCCCTTCCCGGCTACAAACTGCCTCACCAGCTGAGTCTCCTTCACCAATTCCGGGTGGATGTTATTCGTTTTAGCTGCTCATTCTATTTGCTCCAGGACAAGCCTTGGGATGCGTCCACCTATTCCGCTGCCATCTTGTCTCCCCTGAGTTTATTTCTTTAATTTAAATTGTTAATACATTTGGAATTTATTTTGATATGTGGTTATCTCTACTTCAAAAAAAAAAAAAAAAGGTTGAGCAGGATGGGTTTGAGCAGGGCAGACTTTTGTTAAGAATGACACCTGATAATAACGGCAATACAGATGCCATCATGAGGGCCTCAAATGGGAGATATACATCTATTTAATTCCTTCTTCTTGACCCTGAATAGAATTGAGACATCAGTTGTGGTTTGTGTCACATATTGTCAAGTTTCTTAGGCAACATTACTGTGATCAACATTATTGTTATTACGGAAAATTGGATTAAGATATATTCTGAAATGAGCAAGAAAACTTATGATCACCAAAATATAGACCCTAGAACCCTCTTAGAACCTTCCTTTCCATTTACACCTATACCTGGAGTCTTAAAAGTTAAGTATCAATTTTTTCTTAAAAATGTAACCATGTTTACCTAGCAGAACAATGCGAGAAAAAGTAGAGGGGGAGCTTAGCTCTTCCTATGACTCTGTTCTCCTGCTCTCTTCCTCCCACCACATGATTTCCATGTCTTTAAAAAACACAGAGAAAGGGAAAACTATTGTGCTTTGCTTTTTCAAATGAGATTCTACTATCACCCTGTGACTTCATTTATTTTATTTCTTAATACCCTTTTATTGATTTTAGAGAGAAAAGAAGAGAGGAGAGAGAACCATAAATCTGCTGTCTCCTTCATACCCTCCCACCCTACCTGGGATTAAACCCACAACTTGGGCATGTGCCTGGACTGAGAATCAAACTCAGGACCCTTTGGTGCATGGGATGACACTCAATGAATTGAGCCACACCAACCAGGGCTGTAACTTAATTTTTAAAAATAATAGTCATCTCTCTAGGTCAACTGATATATTCATGTATTCTTTTACACACACACACACACACACACACACACACACACACACATATTTAGATACTAGAATCAAGTATTGAAACTTGGACTAGAAATTCGCCATATCAACTAACTTTTTAACACACAATTTAAAGTCACTTTTTACTGAGTATATTTTTTAGGTGTAAGAGATGTAAGATATGGCATTTTGAAATGACTTTTAAAAAGCCATATGTGCAATTTTATTGAAGTCAGTGCATTTTAAAAAGCATGAGTTTAATATTTTAAATAAATAAAATGTGCCTCTTTCATATGAAAATAAATAAATTGGGCCACAAAATATTCATTGTGGACACAGCATTGTATATATAAAGATTAAAACTTTTGCTACAGTACTGGCCAGTGTCGCTCAGTTGGTTGAACAATGCCCTGAGCACCAAAAGTTTGTGTATTCAATTCCCAGTAAGGGCACATGCACAGATTGAGAGCTTGATCCCGAGTAAGGGGCCTGCAGGAGGCAGCTGATCAGTGTTTCTCTCTCTCCCTCTTCCTTCCTGTACCTCTAAAAATCCATTTAAAAAAAAAAAACTATTGATAGAGATTAAAACTGTTTCTTAATATAAAACAATTTAAGAGAGGCAAACTACAAAATCCAAAGAATTTTCCTAATCACAAAATTTAACCCACAATTTCTGTAGTGGCACTAACTCGGTATTTTTCTGATTCAGGTCTTGGCATGTCAATAAGGCATACTTAAAGAAAATGTTTAAATTTTTCTTCCTACTCTTCTTAGATTCTATTATTTGAGTGCTTGAATGTTGTTGAATAATAAAACTCAGAAAGTATAAAATAAAAATTGTAGCCTTGTTTCCTTTTACACAAGAGGAAACAAGACCAACCAACAGCCAAATATTTTACACATGCATACAAACTAAAAGTTAATTGTCAAACATTTGTACTTTATTTGTATACCTTTCATTTGAGCGGTGTATAATTAAAATTTTAATATTCTCCCCTAAGGTCCCTTAGGGTAAAAACATATCATTTATTATATAATATTAATGAAGGTTCTACTTTGTGTTAATTAATTTTCCAGGTGGTGAGTGGATTCAAATATTTTATTGACTTCACAGCCAAGGAAACCACATGTTCCAAGCAAAGACATGAAGAGTTGAGCGAAAGTTGTGAGTTCAAAAAACATGGAGTAAGTAGTCATGCAACTCTCTAGTTATTCCCTGGATATCTACTTGATATTTTATACTTGTATAAGTATTTCATGAATAACACTTTTCTCTTTTGACTTTTGTTTTCACTGATAGGCAATTCTAAGATGCACTTTTGATGTTTACCATCCAGTAGGTGAGAAGAAAAAAATTGACTCTACTTTCAAATGTCAATCACCACAAAAGGTATGATTCTAATTAGCTTGGGTAAATTTTGATCATGCTGCAATGTCCTATTTGGGGTTGAAAATGAACCACTATTTAAATGAATTGGGGGACTATCTTTTTAGAATGGAGAGAACTCTCACATTTCTGTGCTGACCTCTCCTTTTTATGTCTAGAAAGGAAAACAACAGTCAGTCCCCTAATCTCACCCATTGTCAGTGTCCCATCCTTCAGGAGGCTCTCTCTTAATGAAGGGCAGCCCCTGCTGTGCAGAGCTAATACTAGCTCTGGGGCTTTAAGACATGCCTGAGATGCTTCACTGGCATCTGCCTCCATCCAAGGGACTTGGGAGAAATACAGATCTCAGACCCCACTCCACTTTGATTGAATCCAAATTTGCATTTTAGCATGGTCCCCAGGGTTTCATACCCACATTCAAGTGTGAGGAGCATTAGTTTATATCATGTTTTCCAGTTCTAAAGAGAACCTTGGGAGGTAAGCAAGACTTTTCCCATTGTCAAGGATGAGACATTAAAAATTACAAAGATGCTGAGATCCTGGAGTGGATAATAACATGATCAAGTGCTTGCTCTGTCCCAGGCACTATACTGAGGACTTCACACATATTTTTCTCTTGACAACTCTCTGAGTCAGGTGCTGCTGTTATTCCTATTTTAGAGATGAGAAAAGTGAAGCTAGTGGTGCACGGATGCAAGTGTAGGTCAAATCAGAGTCATCTGTGTTCACATGATGCTAACAACTAGGCTCTGGCTTATTTGACTCCAAAGACCATGCTCTTTGCACCACTGAACACTGCCTCCAGCATCCTGTTCTCACTAGTAGTGAAATGTAGATAGAAATCATCCAGATCTTCAATGTGAGTTGCCTCTTGTCTTTCTTTTTTTTCTGATTTAGATTTTTGCCCTGTATAGGTATAGATGTAGTCTAACACAGGCATTATACAAAGGCTGCATTTCAAGCTTGTGAATATGTCCTAATGTGTTTCATCCCAACAAAGTAATTGTGGGCACATGCTGCATATATATTCAGTCCATAAAGCTATTTAGGGTCTTTTGGTATAAAAACTGTAATTGTGCTAATAGAATTAGTATCAATTAATAAATAATGTGCCATGGTATTATGTAGTTCAACCACCCAATTTTTCCAGATGAAGAAAAACCTCTCAAGTTTAGAGGAGTATTATTAAGAAATATCCACAAATTATAAAATCAATTAAAGAGGAAAAGATATTCATTCTCATCATTTCTGCAATATTAACATAGTATTTAAAACCTGGCTAAAGACTTGCTCCATTGTAAACCAAGTTAGCATTGCCAGGTCTCAGTCCCTTCTGTCTTCATTGAGAGTGTGGTTTCCACAGTAATCCATTCATTTTAATATTTCCTGGTTAGACCACATTGCTGAAAAGACCTCCAGGTCTTACACCTTTCTGATCAGTACAAGTGGCAAAAACAAAAGAAGGGACAACTGTAAGTCCACCCCACACTTCCATGGTACCAATTCAACGTCAAGAGCAGGATTCAGAAAAAGAACAAGGAATCATTCATGATCATGGCTGGGGCCATGAAAAGCAAATAAAACATGGGCATGGCCATGGCCATAAACATGAGAATGATCAAGGCCATGGACACAAAAACGGATATGATCTTGCACATGAGAAAACAATACTTTGATTAGTTAAGGTCACAGATCTGTTCTGTCTCATGTAAATGCCCAAGTCATTTAACATTACATCTGCCTTCTTCTACTCTATCTCCTTCACATTTTTTTCTTCCTCCCAACATCTATTGAGAACTCAATATGTGTCAGACATTGTGTTAGGCATAGTTTATATATTCAACACTAGGGGCCTGATGCACCAGCTTCCCTCTGGCACCAGGACCCGGGGCTTCCTTCACAGCCCCAGCTTCGTCTGAAAGGCCATCCGGAAGGACGTCCGGTCTAATTAGCATACAATGCTTATATTATATAAGATTATTTGTTTTCTTGTTGTATAATAATTAAGAGTTCTCTTTTTTACATGCATGATATCATTTGATTCAATATCCTACTCCATTTAAAAAAATAAATAAAAACAACTAAAGCTCAAAAAAAAAAAAAAGGTAATATGGCCTAGCACATAGACATAAATATGAGCATGGTCATGGCCATGAAAAACATAAAAATAAAGGAAAACAGAATGGAAAACACAATGGTTGGAGAACAAGTTCCTCTGAAGATAGTACTATATCTACACAGACACAAGAGAAGACAGAAGGGCCAATACCCCTCCCCTCCCTAGCCCAGTCAGGTGTAGCAGTTGCCTTTCCTGAATTTCGGGACTTAGATCTCACTGCAGCTATGATGACTAATACACCACCAACTCCCACAGAGAATGATGATTCTTGGATCCCTGAAATCCAGATAGATCCCAGTAGCCTTTCATTTAACCTGATATCTGACTTCCCAGAAACAACTTTCCCCAAGTGTCCTGGACGCCCCTGGAAGCCAGTTAATGGAATGAATCCAACTGTGGAAACAAAAGAGTGTCATGATTTCGATCTCTCTGATGATTTTTATTAATGTATGCAGCCATGGGTGTTTCTTTTAATACTTCACCATCCCCTTTCACCATTGTCCACACACCCTGATATAATGCACCAAAAACCATGAAGCTTCAAACAGCCTAGAGAGAAGTGGTGAGACTCCCAATGGGGACATCATCAATTTCTATGGACAACACAAAACTGTGTGCAGGATTCTAAATCCTTTCTGAATCTTCCTCACGAGTTTTCTTAACTAGCACAGAAAATGGATAAACAAATGTGCCTTGTGGCCTACTGCAATTTGCTTTTCTAATAACAAATATGTACCTTAGAGTGGATGTCATCGACTTTCATACATAGATTCTTGCCATTCTGAATAAACAGTAGCATCTGGTCCCTGAACATATGTGAAAAGAAGGAAAATCAAGAGACTGAATGCTGAACATCTTAATAGGGCAAAAATAATAATAAAAGCTACCAGAGGTCAAAGAGGGACAACAAGAAAGACAGACTGGTCAAAGGGAGGACAGGGGGAAGTAAACTAATTGACTTTCTGTTTCCAAAACAGGCTAGTTATATCAAATAGTTACTCCCAGTTCACAAAGCTATTCTGGTAATTCTCTTTCTGTCAGAGTGTTTCTCAGAAGTCAATAATTTCTATTAACTTATTAACTACTCTTTGCAACAAGGCTTCGAAGTAGGATTTTTCTGTTTGTGTATTTGTTGCTGAGGCTAGAATGAGCAATCCATAGTTTTTAGCAGCTCTGAGTTTAATGATAACAATGGAAAGCAGGAGTAGTGACATAGAAGGAAATCTTTTTTTATAATTGAGAAGGGAATATCATAAGATGTGACAGAAAATTTATTCAGAAATTTTATGAGGAAATGCCTCTCTAGCCACAACTTATTATCAAATCATCTTTTGCTAGGGCATTGAAGAGCGCGATTTTTACAAAAAAAGGACAATATGATGGTCTTTAATTGTTTCTAATATGTGGGAAGTATGCATTTCATAATCCTTGCTGTGTTCTGGCTAGTGAAACAAGATAGGGCTTTAAACAGCTACGGTGCCTTTTTGAGGCATGTGCCATTGCTACTTTAAGTTATCGGATGCACTTGAGCATCTGAGTTTTTATTCCATTTCAAATATTATCTGTACTTTTCAATAAAGAACCAATGATGTCAGGAAAAAGTCTCATCTTGTCAACTGGTTGCTTCACTCTTTTCTTGTTGAATGATAACACCATATTAACAGAATTTTACTATACTTACAGGAGCAACTAAGACCCTGCGTGTACAAGGGCCGACCTCAGGAGGCAGGGGCATAGCCAACATCTGAGAGTGTGGCCTCTTGACCAGTGGGCAGAATCTCCACACCTGGCACAATAGCCCCAGCAACCTGTCAGCAGCCCTAAATGGAAGGACAAGAAGATGGGATAGAATGTCAATAGAGAAGAATGCCATTTTATCATTCTGTTTCTGGGTGAAATAAAGTTTGATCTTAATGTTCACACTCCTGGTTCATTCACAGTAGTCTGCTTTCAGCCACACCCATCCTGCAGCAAAGTCCAGTTGATCAGAGAGCACGCTCTACCATGGAGACTCATAGTGCAACTCTGGAACAGGCGGGGATCCCTTAAGTGGGCCTTCCCTACCACCAGGACCTCATCATGGCCCTAAATCAAGGGTTTGTGGGTGATGTTTCCATCAGTAATCTAAGGAATCTCTCTACCTTCCCTTCTTCCTCTCTCTCTTTTTTTTTCACTCTCTCCTTATTTCCAGTTCAAAGTTAAGAGTGATTTATCTTGTTTTGTTATTTTTTTAAAAAAGATCTAGATAATCACCAAAAAAGAAAACAAAAAATATTCTATGTTAATAGGATACTTACCAATTTTCACTAGCAAAATATATCAAACCTCAAAGAAGTTTAAAGAAAATTTAAAATTACCTTTCTGGTTCAAATAATGGTAAAAAGTAGAAATCTAATAGAATCAAAAGTGATAAGAGATTTTTAATTTTCTGAAATAGGTATTTACTGAGTGCCTATTGGAGCCATTTACCATGGTAGACAGTTTCTGTTTGGTGTGTGACTCTGTCCTCACAACAACTCTGAGGTCCCCAGGACCACCTTTCGTTTACAATGAGGAAACTAGCTCCCAGTGCCCTGCTCAGGGTCACACAATTACAACATGACAGAGCTGGCATTCATAGTCAGACCTTTTGGACTTCATTACACCAAGTTATCATGAGGTATTATTATCAATGTCGGCATTACAAAAAACACATTTTTGAATCTGAGATGATCATTATCTCAATACAAAAACCCTTATTAAGTATCTTATTGTGTCTGATGCTGTTCTGAGTACTGCTCGGGGTAAACTATGACTCAGTCAAGCACTGGCATTGGCTATTGGGCAGCGTGAATCCAAAAGCGGGAAATTTACTTAAGTCCTATCAACATCCCCGTGTCCTCATCTGAAATATTAGGTTAATAATATGCTCACATCATAGGTGTCTGGTGAGACTTAAAAGAGGTAATTCCTTTAACTGACATTATGCTTAGCACATGGCAACCATTCAGTAAAGGGTAGCTATTGTTGCATTACTGGAACATAACTGTGTTACTTTTAGAATTTAATTCTGGGGGAAAATATTTTGTCAGACAGTGAGATGTATTTAACAGAGCATATATCCCCTTTTGCCTAAGCAGCCATACATGTTTCAAAGGTTGTAATCAGCTTATATCAAGTGGCTAGTAATAGCCACTCCCTCATTTCCAATTCCACAGTTCCCAACCTGGCTGCACATTAGAATAACCGGGGGAGCTCTAGACCACATTAATCCAAATCTCTGTGAGTTGTTCTGAGTATCAGTATTTTTCAAAAGTTCTCCCTTGATTCTAATGCATCCCAAGGTGAGAACAATTGATTTAAGCCTACTGTTTCCTTTTAATCCAGGTTTATAATGTTCCTCTTTATTGTCTTTCAATTTTTTTAAAAAAAATAAGAAGGTTATAAGATTCACAAGGCATGGATGGATGGATGGATGGATGGATGGATGGATGGATGGATGGATGAAGGGATGGATGGACAGATGGATGGATGGATGGACAGATGGATGGATGGATGGACAGACAGACAATTAACTAGGCATTATATTAACTAGGTTTGTTGCAATAAAAATGAAGAGTATAATATGGGTATGAATGGCCTTTCAAAGACTTATCAACAAATTATTTACTGAGTCTGGCAAGTGAAGGACAGGAATAAGTCAAAGATGACAAAAGTTTTCCAGTCTAGGTGCCTAAGGGAATAGTAATGCCATTAACACAAACAAGGAAACTGGGAGCTGATCTGTGCTTCCTAGTAACTCTAACAACCAGACTGACCCCCAAATGCATATAATTTAAGATATTTCAACAACTGAATAAGCATATGAAATCATTATGCAAATGCATGTAAAACACTACTAGGACCCACCTCAAATTATTTCATTTACTGCAATATCTGTGGCACCTGCCATATTAACAGGGAAGTACCATTAGATACTCATGGACTAAGCTTGTGAAAAACAAGTGAGAAAACTACAATTACAGGACTCCTCCCATCAAAAAGAACAGAACGGAGAGAAATTATTTTCTGAAAATAATCTTAACTTCTATTTGACTGATGAATTAGAAGCCTGAAACTAGCAAAAGATCTTTATTATGGCAGTTTTTCTCTCTCCTATCTTCTCTATATGGCATGTCTGAGTGTGTGGAAATACCACTATTATTAAAAACGGATAAAATAGTAGCTCTTGGAAAAAATAAAGGTACCAGTTTTTTTTTTTTTACCTAAGTAATATTTACCAACTGGAAGCTTTGGTCAACTTAGCTAAACAGGAATTGTGTCCAAGAAGCCCCCTTTCTGTATGGTTCTGGGTTAGCTTTGTTCAAAGGAGACATTTGTGTGTGAACAAGAAGATGGAATGAAGCAGAGCCATGACTCTCAGAAAGTCACAGAGTGAGATGCAGTGAGCTCTAGCCTGGCCTCATTCTTCCTTATTTGGAGAGTAGCTCTCTCCCTCACCACTGGCCATGTTGACCTACAGCCATAGGAGGCGCTCTAAGGCAACAGCCTTCTGTGGGTTTCTTCACTAACTCCCCTCATAGTTCCTCTGGAGCTGGATGTGCTTGTCCAGATTTCAAAATCAGTTCACGGGGAGGTGGGTCCTTCAGCCCGGCCTACACCTTCTCTAATCTGGAACCCCTCGGGCATGTATGACTGCCAGGCATCTCTTTAGCAATCCAGTACTACTGACTCCTAACTGCTCCTGCCTGCCGCCTGATTGTCCCTAACCACTCTGCCTGCCTGACTGATAGCCCCTAACCACCTCCGACTGCCAGCCTGATTGCCCCTAATTGCCCTCCCCTGCCGGCCTGATCACCCTTAACTGCTCACCTGATGGTCGGATCGTCCCTAACCACATCTGCCTCGTCCCCCATCACTGTGGCTTTGTCTGCAAGGAGGACTGGACGACTAGTAGATGTATGGATGACCAGAGATGTCCAGTTGACCCAGTCTAATTAGCATATTACCCGTTTAATAGTATAGGCTAGAGGCCCAATGCATGAAAATTCATGCAAGAATAGGCCTTACATTTCCCGCCTGCCGGCAGCAGCTTTCCTCCTGCATCTGGGACCCGGGCTGGCTTTCTTCAGGCTGCTCACAGGCGCCCAGGACTTGGGCTGGCTTCCCTCAGGCCCTGGCTTCATCAGGAAGGATATCCAGAAGGACATCCGGTCTAATTAGCATATTATCCCTTTATTATATAGGATGAGCACTAAGACAGCATGACCCTTGTGCTAGAAGGAGACATTCTTATAAAGGACAATAAGTAAAATTTCCCTTTGCTCTGGATGGAGTCAGAGTCTCTTATCTCCTAGGGCTGTTCTTTGTACAAACAGCTTTGAAAGATAGTCCAGAACAAAATTAGTCATTGCCTCTGCTCTTAAGATGTGCAGAATC
The DNA here is from genome assembly GCF_963259705.1 of Myotis daubentonii. Taxonomy (NCBI): domain Eukaryota; kingdom Metazoa; phylum Chordata; class Mammalia; order Chiroptera; family Vespertilionidae; genus Myotis; species Myotis daubentonii. The sequence goes on from NC_081842.1 coordinate 45,523,184, forward strand.
ATTCAGAAACTCATAAAAAATTGCTTTCCAATACAGAGAAAAAATAAAATGCATAGTTCCTACACAACAACTTGCATGTTTTTATTTATGTATCTTTATGCACGAACACTTTTTCCTTCAGAAAACTCAAATTGAGATAAATTAAATAGAAACATGCAATTATGACATACAGGGTGGGTCAAAAAGTAGATTTACACTTGTTTGTATGGAAATTAAAACAATAATTAATAAATAGTAATATACAAATAAACTCTATTTCATATACTCACAATTGTAAACCTACTTTTGACCCACTCTGGACTTGATAAAGTTGGTTAAAGCTACCATTTTATTTATTTTTGAAATTATCTTTCAAAAGAAAATTTTTGAAATTTTCTTTCACTGTCTCTAAAAATCAATGGAGAAGAATCAAGACAGCGGCATAGGTTAACGCCGGAGTTTGCTGCTTTGAACAACTACTTCAAAAATGAAACTAAAAAACTGAACGGACATCACCCAGAACCACAGGAACGCTGGCTGAGTGGAAGTCCTACAACTAAGAGGAAAGAGAAACGCATACGGACACTCAGAGGAGGCACAGTGCTGAAGTCAAATTCTGAGGTGCAGGCTGGCGGCGGAGGGCGCGGTTGGCGTTTTCAATCGGGAGGGAGTCGCAGAGTCTGAGCTCCAGATACAGGCGAGTCTTTAGGGACCCAGACTCAAACGGAAGAAGTGGGACTGTCTGGCTTCGGTCAGAGCGAGTGCAGCTTTCTCTCCCAGCTTTGCAGCGGGTGCTGGGACTCAGAGAGGCAGAGCCCCTGGGGACAGGACTGAGAGCCGCCATAACTGCTCTCTCCGGCCCACCCTGTTGATCCTGTGCTACCTGCCCCACCCAAGCCCTGCACAGAGGCATTTGCCGGATAGCCTCAGGCAAAGGCTAGATTAGCACCTCCCTAGAGGACAGAAGTTCTCTCACTGCTGACACAGCTGATTCTCATAGCCACTTGGCCTGGAGGTCAAACCCTCCCTGGTATTAGCTACAACAATCAAGGTTTAACTATAAGACTGTGAACAAAGACCACTAGGGGGTGCACCAAGGAAGCATAACAAAATGCAGAGACAAAGAAACAGGACAAAATTGTCAATGGAAGATATAGAGTTCAGAACCACACTTTTAAGGTCTCTCAAGAACTGTTTAGAAGCCGCCGATAAACTTTATGAGATCTACAAGAAAACTAATGAGACCCTCGATGTTATATTGGGGAACCAACTAGAAATTAAGCATACACGGACTGAAATAACGAATATTATACAGACTCACAACAGCAGACCAGAGGAGCGCAAGAATCAAGTCAATGATTTGAAATGCGAGGAAGCACAAAACACACAACCGGAAAAGCAAAATGAAAAAAGAATCCAAAAATGCGAGGAAAGTATAAGGAGCCTCTGGGACAGCTTCAAGCGCACCAACATCAGAATTATAGGGCTGCCAGAAGATGAGAGAGACCAAGATATTGAAAACCTATTTGAAGAAATAATGACAGAAAACTTCCCCTACCTGGTGAAAGAAATGGACTTACAGGTCCAAGAAGCGCGGAGAACCCCAAACAAAAGGAATCCAAAGAGGACCACACCAAGACACATCATAATTAAAATGCCAAGAGCAAAAGATAAAGAGAGAATCTTAAAAACAGCAAGAGAAAGAAACTCAGTTACCTACAAGGGAATACCCATACGACTGTCAGCTGATTTCTCAACAGAAACTTTGCAGGCCAGAAGGGAGTGGCAAGAAATATTCAAAGTGATGAATACCAAGAACCTACAACCAAGATTACTTTATCCAGCAAAGCTATCATTCAGAACTGAAGGTCAGATAAAGAGCTTCACAGATAAGGAAAAGCTAAAGGAGTTCATCACCACCAAACCAGGATTATATGAAATGCTGAAAGGTATCCTTTAAGAAGAGGAAGAGGAAGAAAAAGGTAAAGATACAAATTATGAACAACAAATATGCATCTATCAACAAGTGAATCTAAGAATCAAGTGAATAAATAATCTGATGAACAGAATGAACTGGTGATTATAATAGAATCAGAGACATAGAAAGGGAATGGACTGACTACTCTTGGGGTGGGAAAGGGGTGTGGGAGATGCGGGAAGAGACTGGACAAAAATCGTGCACCTATGGATGAGGACAGTGGGTGGGGAGTGAGGGCGGAGGGTGGGGCGGGAACTGGGAGGAGGGGAGTTATGGGGGGGGAAAGAGGAACAAATGTAATAATCTGAACAATGAAGATTTAATAAAAAAAATAAAAAATAAAAAAATAAAAAGAAGAAAAAAAAATAAAAATCAATGGAAAAATATCCTTGAATGTGGATTAACAACAACAACAACAACAAAACAAATAAAAATTCTGTTCCTGGCTCTCCTGATCCTATAGCCAGGACACCCAGAAAAAACCAGCATGCCAGAAAGAATTCATGGAGGTAAAGATTTATCTACCCTCAGCTGCCCTGATCACCATCTTATGAAAAGTCACTAATCCCCTTTCCATTCCATATCATTGGCCATTGTCTGGCTCAGGACTGCCAGGAAGCTTTTCCAAAGCCAGTAAGAAGCTTCAACAATAATAACATCACGTCCTAGTGAAAAGGAATATTTGGGGGGAAGGGAGGCGGTGGTGCTTGCAACGTAGTTCAACATTTGGTTAAAACTGTAGTCTTTTTTATGGTTTCCCATCTTACGTTTAAGTCTTTTATCCATTTTGAGTTTATTTTTGTGTATGGTGTGAGTTGGTGATCTAGTTTCATCCTTTTGCATGTATCTGTCCAATTTTCCCAACACCATTTATTGAAAAGACTGTCTTGACTCCATTGTATGCTCTTGCCTCCTTTGTCGAATATTAATTGGGCATAGTGGTTTGGGTCGATTTCTGGGGTCTCTATTCTATTCCATTGATCTATATGTCTGTTCTTGTGCCAGTACCAAGCTGTTTTAAGAACAGTGGCTTTGTAATACAGTTTGATATCTGGTATTGAGATCCCACCTACTTTGTTCTTTCTCAGGATTGCTGCAGCTATTCGGGGTCTTTTTTTTATTCCAGATGAATTTTTGGAACGTTCGTTCTAGATTTGTGAAATATGCCGTTGGTAATTTAATGGGGATTGCATTGAATCTATAAATTGCTTTGGGTAGTATGGACATTTTGATGATGTTGATTCTACCAATCCATGAACACGGTATATTCTTCCATCTGTTTATGTCTTCCTCTATCTCTTTTTTCAGTGTCCTGTAGTTTTCAGCATATAAGTCTTTTACCTCCTTAGTTAAGTTTATTCCTAGGTATTTTAATTTTTTTTGGTGCAATGGTAAATGGGATTGCTTCTGTAGTTTCACTTTCTGTAAGTTCACTATTGGTGTAAAGAAATGCCATGGATTTCTTAGCATTAATTTTGTATCCTGCTACATTGCCGAATTCATTTATTAAGTCTAATAATTTTTTGATGGAGTCTTTAGGGTTCTGTATGTACAGTATCATGTCATCTGCAAATAAGGACAGTTTTACTTCTTCTTTTCCAATCTGGATGCCTTTTATTTCTTCTTCGTGTCTGATCGCAATGGCTAGTACTTCCAGTACTATGTTGAACAGGAGTGGAGAGAGGGGGCATCCCTGTCTTGTTCCTGTTTTTAGGGGGAAAAGACTTAAACGTAAGATGGGAAACCATAAAAATACTAGAGGAATCCACAGGCAGTGAAATCGCAAACATATGCCGAAGAAATTTCTTCTCTGATAATGCTCCTAGGGCAATTGAAACTAAAGAGAAAATAAACAAACGGGACTACATCAAAATAAAAAGCTTTTGCACAGCAAAGGAAACCATCAAAAAAACAACAAAAGACCCACTACATGGGAGAACATATTTACCAATGATACCACTGATAAGGGTTTAATTTCCAACATTTACAGGGATCTCATGAAACTTAACAAAAGGAAGATAAACAATCCAATAAAAAAATGGGCAACGGACCTAGATAGACACTTTTCGAAAGAGGACATACAGAAGGCCGAAAGACATATGAAAACCTGCTCAAAGTCACTAATTATACGAGAGATGCAAATCAAAACGACAATGCGTTATCATCTCACACCTGTCAGAATGGCTATCATCAACAAATCAACAAACAACAAGTGTTGGAGAGGATGTGGAGAAAAAGGAACCCTTCTGCACTGCTGGTGGGAATGCAGACTGGTGCAGCCACTGTGGAGAACAGTATGGAGCTACCTCAGAAGACTAAAAATGGAACTCCCATTTGACCCAGTGATCCCACTACTAGGAATATATCCCAAGAAACCAGAAACGCCAATCAGAAAGGATATATGCACCCCTATGTTCATAGCAGCACAATTCACCATAGCTAAGATTTGGAAACAGCCTAAGTGCCCATCAGCAGATGAGTGGATTAGAAAACTGTGGTACATATACACAATGGAATACTATGCTGCGGTAAAAAAAAAAAAAAAAAGGAACTCTTGCCTTTTGCAACAGCATGGATGGAACTGGAGAGCATTATGCTAAGTGAAATAAGCCAGTCAGAGAAAGATAAATACCACATGATCTCACTCATTTGGGGATTATAGAGAACAACATAGACTGATGAAAAGGGACAGACCCAAAGACTGAGAAACAGCGATCAGGCTATCAATCCCCAGAAGGAAAGTAGGGGAGGGCGGGGGTAAGGGGAAGAGATCAACAGAAGGACTTGTATACATGTATATAAGCCAAACCAATGGACGTGGACAACGGGGGGATGGGAGCATGAGTTTGTGTGTGTGGGGGAGGTTGGGGGTTAATGGGGGGATGAGGACACATTTGTAATACCTTAACTAATAATAATAATAAAAAAAACTGTAGTCTTACTTCCCCACTCTGACTGACTTGGGCAGAGCTGGGGTGCATGACCCCAGGGCCCCGCCAAAGCTGACTTGGGCGGAGCTACAGGGACCCTCAGGGTCCCACCACAGGAGGAGATATATAGGTCAGAGCCTCCCCATGAGTTCAATTCAGACTTTGGATCTGGAATTCCCCTGGACTAGCAGATCTTCGAAATAAAAGTAAAACTTTCCTCCCTCAAGAGTGCTGGCTGATCATTTTCCCGTGCATTCTGCCACAACACTAGATCAGACAGTTCTCCAGGAAAGACTATCTCTCCTATTCACCATCATTCTGTTTCCACCTGGTCTATTGCCACCCAAACACTCTCACCAGATCCCTGAAATGTCTGTCTCATCTGAAGCTACCCCAGTAACTGGATGGCATCACTAGCATTGTGTCTGTATTCAAGATTAAATAAAGCAAGGGGAAGAGAAGGCATGGCTCTTGTGAGTACCCCTAAATCTTAGCAAAACAGTACTGCAGGAAAAGCTTATTCTCATCCTTGGTGGCTTTTCCCCGTCCGATCCCATTCCTTTCACAGCATTTGGTTTACCCAGGGATCTCCATATTGGACATGACCAATACAGCAATAATTGAAGACTTAATTAAGGAACTCAACTCACTGAAGCATAAAACAGTTTTTGTTTCAATCAATAGCATTCCCCAAAACCACTTTTGTGAGAGCCCCTTAATAATACCTTGGCCAGAATTCATACTATTTCAGCAATTCTAAGTTGCACTGGTGTGGTACTGTTTGGGTATTTAAAAGCTAGTGTTGTTAATATTAAAGGTTCAATATCAAACAAAAGTCAAAATGTGTCTCTTCCACTTTTAGGACTCCCTAAGCCAATCTGTGACTCTGGGGAAGTGTGGTCTGCTTTTTGTATGGTAAACCCAGCCCTTTCCCTCTTTCTTTGAACTCCTTCCAGGTTCTGTCTGGAGCCCCTGTAGTTCTCAACCTTGACTGCACATTTGAGTCATCTTGGAGTTTCAAAACTACCAATGCCTGGGCTTAATCCCCAAAAATCCTCGTTGAATTTTTCTCAGGGGAGGCCTGGACATAAGGACTTTTCAAACTCCTCAGGCGATTCTAGCCAAGGCTGAGCACAATTGCTGTGGACACTTATAGACACTCACTGCAGATGAGAGAGCAGGGAGGGAGATGCTGTCTAAGTGGGAAGGGAATCTGGGCTGATTCCCTCTGGCCTGATGTTCCTGGGTTCTCCTGGTATAAAGGATCCATATAGGTATATTGATTTCTTTGGAGGAATAGGGCTGAGGGGTCAGCTTAATCCCAGCTCTGGGCCCCAATGCTGAGCTCCTCTCCCAATGGTGTATTCCCTCTCACCCCTTCTCTGGGATGGGTGGGCATCAAATGGCTTGACTTCTACCCTCACTATAGTTCTCTTCCACAGGAACCAATACTTTTGGCATGTTTTAAGAGCCATGGAGAACTGGAATGATAGCTGATGCCCTCAACTTCTTCTCAGGCACAATAATAATAAAAGTAATAATAATAAAAACAAAAAATTATAATCAATAGCATCATTTATTCAGCACCTGAATCTGTGCTAAGAATTGTATTATTTAGTTTATATGTTTTCATATTTAATTATCATACCTTCCTGCCAGGAGGCATTAATCCCCATTTTATACAGGAGGAAACAAAGACTCAGAAGTTGTTTCATAGCTTACATAGCATCACACAGGAAAAGGGTAACAATGCAGAGTTGAAATTCAGATCTAACTCCAAAGCAATAGCCTCTTAATCATTTTATTCTACCTGAACTCAGGTCCTCCCTGAAATAATATAGCTGTTTTCTGATAAAGACTTCTAGTGCTATAATTCAACAAGGAAACCCATGGTGGCAATACCTGGCTGAGACAGGCCGGCAGATGGAGGAAAGTTACTTTACTGCTTACCCTACCCCCCACAACAACGAATGAGGCAGTGCTTATGGTCAAAAACACTTTGGACCTGGTACCTACTAGAAATATCTAGTTTTGTGCAGGTCACAGTTTCACCCACTCATCAGAGGCATGTTTCAACTTTCTGTCCCCAGTACCCATTGATCATTTACAGCATGTTGACAGAGATTTTAACTCGGGGGTCAAAGTGAACTGCAGGAAGCCACCACTTTTCCAATACTGTCATAAGAGTGCACCAAGGAACACGGAAGGCCAATGGGCCTTGGGCATTAGCAGGGCTGTGCTGAGATAGCAGTGGCTCAAAGTGTTTTCCTGACTTACTAGCCTTAAAGTAAATGTTTACTTGACCTTACTGATCTTTGCTGATCTTTATTGACCTTAGAGACAGTCTGTCTGTTACCTGTTTGCTGTGCTTTATTGAGGGCAAGATGTGTATCTAAAATTAAATAAAAAGTGGATAAGACCAGGTTTCAGTGTGCCTCTCCAAAGGAAAGGTCTGCAGCAGGTCTCCCATACCTTCCAAATTCATATTTCTTTCTTTTTTTTTATTAAATCTTTATTGTTCAGATTATTACATTTGTTCCTCTTTTATCCCCCCATAACTTCCCTCCACCCAGTTCCCACCCCACCCTCCTCCCTCACTCCCCACCCACTGTCCTCATCCATAGGTGCATGATTTTTGTCCAGTCCCTTCCCACATCCCCCTCACCCTATTCCCCTCCAAGAATAGTCAGTCCACTCCCTTTCTATGCCCCTGATTCTATTATTATCACCAGTTCATTCTGTTCATCAGATTATTCACTTGATTTTCAGATTCACTTGTTGATAGATGTATATTTGTTGTTCAAAATTTGTATCTTTACTTTTTTCTTCTTCCTCTTCTTAAAGGATACCTTTCAGCATTTCATATAATACTGGTTTGGTGGTGATGAACTCCTTTAGCTTTTTCTTATCTGTGAAGCTGTGTATCTGGCCTTCAATTCTGAATGACAGCTTTGCTGGATAAAGTAATCTTGGTTGTAGGTTCTTGGCATTCATCACTTTGAACATTTCTTGCCACTCCCTTCTGGCCTACAAAGTTTCTATTGAGAAATCAGCTGACAGTCGTATGGGTACTCCCTTGTAGGTAACTGATTTTCTTTCTCTGGCTGCTTTTAGGATTCTCTCTTTGTCTTTTGCTCTTGGCATTTTAATTATGATGTGTCTTGGGGTGGTCCTCTTTGGATTCCTTTTGTTTGGGGTTCTCTGCGCTTCCTGGACTTGTAAGTCTATTTCTTTCACCAGGTAGGGGAAGTTTTCTGTCATTATTTCTTCAAATAGGTTTTCAATATCTTGCTCTCTCTCTTCTTCTGGCACCCCTATAATTCGGATATTGGTGAGCTTGAAGCTGTCCCAGAGGCTCCTTATGCTATCTTCAAATTTTTGGATTCTTTTTTCATTTTGCTTTTCTGGTTGGGTGTTTTTTGCTTCTTTGTATTTCAAATCGTTGACTTGGATTCTTGCAATCCTCTAGTGTGCTGTTGGGATTCTGTATAATATTCTTTATTTCAGTCAGTGTATGTTTAATTTCTAGTTGGTTCTTTATCACAGCATCCTGGGTCTCATTAGATTTCTTGTAGATCTCATTAAGTTTATCGGTAGTTTCTAGAAAATTATTGAAAGACCTTAAAAGTGTGGTTTTGAACTCTATATCCAGTAGTTTGCTTTCCTCCATTTCTGTCATTTGTGTCCTGTTCCTTTGTCTCTGCATTTTTTATGCTTCCCTGTGTTGATACAGTTGTTTTCTGTGCTAAGTGTCCTCTAGGGCCCAGTGGTTCAGCCTCCCCAATTACCTGAGGAGGACACTCTTGGTGCACCCCCTTGTGGTCTTTGTGCACAGTCTTGTTGTAGTTAAGCCTTGATTGTTGTAGGTATCACTGGGAGTAATTGGCCTCCAGGCCAATTGGCTGTGAGAATCAGCTGTGTCTGAAGTGGGAGAACTTCTGTACTGGAGACACCCATCTGGGGCAAGACTTGCTTCAATGGGGCTTTGGGGCTCACTGAGTCTGCCCCCTGAGTGTGTCCTTTATGTTTCCATGGAGCTGCAAACTGGAATGTCCCACTCTGACCTCTGGGCTTCCTGGATCCTGGATATCTAGGGAGGTGCTAATCTAGCCTTTGCCTGAGGCTATCCAGCAAAAGCCTCCCTGCAGGGCTTGGGCAGGGTGGGTCCCAGGGGATCAACAGGGCGGGGCTAGCAGTTATGGCTACTCTCAGTCCTGACCTCAGAGGCTTTGTTTCTCAATGTCCCGGTAATTGCTGTAAGCCCCTTGGTGAGAAAGCTGCCCTCGAGTTCCGACTGATGCCAGACAGTCCCGCTTCTCCCGTATGAGTCTGGGTCCCTAGAGCCTGAGACTCCCTCCTGATTGAAAACGACAACCGTGCCCTCAGCCGCCAGCCCACTCCGCATGCACTTCTGCACCTTAGTATTTTACTTCCGCACTGCGCTTCCTCTGAGTCTTTGTATGCTTTTCTCTTTCCTTCTAGTTGTAGAATTTCCACTCAGCCAGTCTTCCTGTGGTTCTGGATGATGTCTGTTCCGTCTTTTAGTTGTATTCTTGAAGTGGTTGTGCAAAGCAGCAATCTCCAGTGTTTACCTATGCTGCCATCTTGGTTTCTCCATATTTCTTGTATAGTATTTTCATTTATGCACTGGCCCCTTCATCAGATACTGAACCCCTGCCACAAAAGATTGCAGCATTCCGGTTCCACAAACAGGAATCTGGAGGAGATTAGCCTGAGCCAAAAAACTAAGTGATAAAGGAAAATTTGGAAAATCACTGGAAAGGTGGAAAGTTCACCCCGCACAAAGCCCTTGCCAGCTTCAGAGTCGCAAATGTAAGTGGAAGAGGAACATTTTGATTCAGCCAGGTTAAAATGGTGAAGAATTTGAGTAAAAGGCAGAAAGGACACTGTAAATTTTTAGCTTGCATGCTTAAGGATAAAGGAATTAAGGTGTCACAAGGTACTCTCTTAAATCAGGCTCAAGAAAATGAATGTCCTTGTAATCTTTAACTCTGTGGGCTCTTGTTTGAACTGCATTATGCCCACTTCATATTGGGGATAAAAAGTCTGTAAAACCTAAGGCCCCAGAACCTCTGACTCTAGTGTGGAAATTCTCATCCACTAGAGAAAAAGGGGCTAACAGTCCTTGTACAAAAGGACTCTTTAATGCTTTGTCTGAAAATTACCATGTGATGCATGGGACTGGCAGATTTTAGCTCAAATGACTTTAGAGGCCAGTCAGTGCTATGGAGAGCAAAATAGGATAAGATCTGTGAACAACAGGCTGAGATCTGGGCCACATTCTGGCTGTAAGTCCCAGGCAATGTAAAACATCTGAAAGATCCATGAGAAGAACTCTGATTTATTAAGTCTTGTCTGTGTGTTGTGCACACTTGTCTGTTGATTGTTGTTTTATCTGTCTTTGTTGTTTGGTTTAATGTGTTTATTATTAGTCTATCAAGCATGCCTTTAATTTAATTTAATACAAAAGTAACAACAGATGGCCAAGCCATTACTAAATTTCCCCAGAGCAAACAGAATGTGAGAATGGGGAGAAACAATATCAGTGGTACACGTGGCCAATAGCACAGATTCTAGAAAAATTCCCTAGACAAAGTAAAGGTAACTAAAAAAGGCCCCAGCCCATTAATAACTAGGTCTCTTATTGATCCTGTAAAATGGACGACCGCTCTCAGGAGTGTTCTTAAAACTCTCATTTTCACCATGTTTTTATTTCCCAGTCCATCATTTGAAATTTGGGTAGATGAGACATTTCTCACAATTTAGGCATGCATATGCGATTTCTGTACCCATGAAGAGAAAATGACTAGCTTACGAGAAGGTGCAGGCTGCCTGATTTTGGGTGGCTTCTTGGCCTAAGCCTCATCTCCTCACAGATGCTATAGAATAGGCCCCAGACTGTTTTTCTTTAAAAGATGGCAAAAATGACACAAAGAAAATATACAGGCTGTGTTTGGGCAATAAGATTAGTGTTTCCATAATAATGGGTAATTCTTGAATAATAATGAAATGCATTCCAAGGTTGCCTCACAAGTCCTGTGGGCACTCCTGTTTTAATAAAATGAAATGAAATGAAATGAAATGAAATGAAATGAAATAAATAATAAAATAAATAACAAAAGCCTATTTAATAAAATAGTAATATGCAAATTGACCATCACTCCAACACACAAGATGACCACCCCCATGTGGTCAAAGATGGCCACCACAAGATGGTCAGCAGGGGAGGGCAGTTGGGGAATAGGAGGCCTGCAGTGGAAGGAAGTTGGGGGCGACCAGGACAGCAGGGGAGAGAGTTGGGGCAACAAGGCCAGCAGGGGAGGGCAGTTGTGGGGACCAGGCCAGCAGGGGAGTGCAGTTGGGGGCAACCAGGGCAGCAGGGGAGGGTAGTTGGGGGAGACCACGACAGCAGGGGAGGGCAGTTGGGGGGAACCAGGCCAGCAGGGGGAGGGCAGTTGGGGGGGACAAAGCCAGCAGGGAAGGGCAATGGGGGCAACCAGGCCAGCAGGGGAGTGCAGTTGGTGGAAACCAGGCCAGCAGGGGGAGGGCAGTTGGGGAGAACCAGGCCAGCAGGGGTGGGCATTTGTGGGTGACCAGGCCAGCAGGGGAGGGCATTTGAGAGGGAACAGGCCAGTAGGGGAGGGCAGTTGGGGGAGACCAGGCCAACAGGGGGGCAGTTAAGTGTCAATCAGGCTGGCAGGGGAGTGGTTAGGGGCTGATCAGGTTGGCAGGCAAAAGCAGTTAGGGGCAATCAGGCAGGCAAGCAGGTGAGCGGTTGGGAGCCAGCAGTCCTGAATTGTGAGAGGGATATCTGACTGCCCATTTAGGCCAATCCCACATCTGGCAGTAGGACATCCCTAAATGGGCAGTTGCACATCCCTCAAGGGGTCCCAGATTGGAGAGGGTTCAGGCTGGGCTGAGGCACATACTCTTCCTGCACCTCCCCCCCCCCCCCATGCACGAATTTCGTGCACCAGACCTCTAGTAAAATAATAAAATAAAATAAAATAATACTTTAACATTAAAGCCACTGAAAGCCAGTAAGTTATCTTTGTTATAGAATTTGCCAAAGAAAATGCCATGGATAATAATAATTTACTTTAAAATCTCAAAGTTGTTAAAACATAAATAAATAGATGTACCTAAAATGAAGGATTTGGAATAAAGCTTTTCAGTAATAATTATAAATATATTAATAAGGTAAGTCCAGTCACTCAAGAGTAGACTGACTATATACTCAGCTAGAGGAAAGGGACAGTTGCCCTTCTCCCTGTAAATGCAGAGAAGTTGCAGCAGTAACTTTAGATGTTATCTCTAAGTAGGAATGTAGCAATTTAAACTCAAAAGGCTAGAGGCCTGTTTCCTCCTTCCCCTGCCTTTTCTCCAGGCTCATATGCCTATAGATAATTTTCCAAAGTTCTTGATAATGTAAAGACTTTAAAACATTGCTGGATTAAAAAACAAATATCTAAATATTCCAACATGTCATAAGTTCACCTGGTTTTACGTTTTACTACAGAAAATCTAAAAATATATTTCTTAAAGGTTAGAATGTTCATAAATGACATTCTAAGAAATGCTGGCTGTTTATTTTTAATTATAATTAGAAAATTAAGGTTTAAATATTGTGTGGCTTTAATAGTAGAAGGCAGGACATACATTTTAAAAGAAAAAGAAGAAAAAGTTCTATACAAGTAGCTGATGGTATGACAGAAAAAAAATAGAGTAGAAATACTTAAGGGAACGTCTAAGTCATGGTTATGCATTTTTGAAGGACATAGAAAGAAGGTTGGAAGGCTAATTTGAAAGTGTGAAATTTGTGAAGGTTGTGTATGTAATGAGATGGAAAAAAGAAATATTTAAATAAAGAACTAAGTTATAAAGTTAACTATTTGCAAAAGTTGTCAAAGCGTCATCAAATCTCAAGGAAGTTTAGACAGGGCTAGATCATTACCCTTGTCTCCCCTTGCCAAAGACAGAGTAAATGGTTAATACAGAAAGGGAGTACAAGATAAGGTTGCTGAATACTTCTTAAGCAAAACCAGAATGTTCAGCAGTGGAATTTTAAGACAGGAGCATACATAATGCCTCAGAACAAGACCCAGGCTGCTCTTCAAATTGTCTGGGGGTGGGATGGCATCTATACTTCATAGATCAAATATATAGGTTTGCTTCCTTGGCTTTTTAAATAAAGGTGCATACTTTAATAAGTTAGCTTTTCACAATATAATCAAAGTCTCATATAAACTCATTTATATGAGAAGCCAATATTTTATGAACAATTGTTTCTAGTAAAGTCCAAAGTAAAATTTGCATCTGTATGCAAATAAGCACTAGCCAAAAAGGATGCTGTTTGAAAGTAAAGTTAACCTTAATAAAAAGGAGAAATTTTTAAATCTCTTCTGCTACTATTTACAGAGTAAACTAAAAATTATTATGCAAGCATGAAAGCTCACCATTAATGAGACACCATAAGTAAAAAGAAAGTTACTTTTACTTGAAATGTATGCATTGCAGCATTGGCCAGAATGTCTCTCTCCAACCTGTTTTGCTAAAAGGCAACGAAGTTGGTTGTTCTGTTTCAAAGAAATTAAAAGTCTTTAATATAGTGATTTATATTCAGCCCACAGGAAAAGCAGACTTTAGCAATGCTTATCCAATTAGAAAAGAAAATCTCTAACTGTGACTTAGATATTGCTCTGGGAGGAAATACAGAGGGAAATGTCCTCCAAATATCTAGGAACTATAATTAAAAACCAATATATGAGGCCTTAAAAAAATAGAAATACAAACCCTAAATGACTTTGAAAAATTATTAGAGAACATTAATTAATAACTTATCTAAAAATATCCATAGGAAAAATTACAAATGTATTCAATATACTTTCGGGTGACTCAAATCTTTGATTTCCCCGAACATTAACTGTTGAAGCTAGGAAGGAGTTAATAAGAATGAGCAGGCAAGCTCCTCAGCCCAAGTAGCCTGGGTACAGCCTGGATTGCCTTTATTAGGACAGATTAATCCTACTGCAAATAGTCCCACTGGAGTCATCTTCCAAAATATAAACTCTCCTACTATTATTGAGTGGGTCCACCTAGGACATCATTCCTCTAAACTGTGGTTACATACATAGAACTCACGGCTCAATTAATACCTCAACTCAGAAAGCTCTGCAGACAGCTTAGAGGAGAAGAACTCCAATGCATCTATCTTCCTCTAACGGGGAAGCAATTAGAAATGTTATTCCAGACTAATTTGAATTAGAAAATTTAAATAAGTGAATATTCAGGGGAACTTGGGTGTCACCTAATAAAAAACAAGTTACTACAATTTTTATATTACACCTGTATTATTTATACTAAAAGAAAATACTAGGTAGGAAACTACTGGAGCATTAACTGTTTCTACTGATGGTTTATCTAATGGTAAAGTTGCTTATCATGCAATGAATTCAGACTGAGTCATTCAGACCAGTCATACTTCTGTGCAAACAATTGAATTTGAAGCTATCAATGCTGCATTGCAGTATTTCCAAGAGCCTCTTAATATTATTTCTGATTCTGCCTCTACTACTGGCCTGATAAACAGAATTGCGACTGCTCAATTAAGATGGCTCAGTGACCAAAGCCTATTTATACTATTTAAACTGGTACAGCAAATTGTACAGCAAAGACAATACCCCTTTTATATTACTCATATCAGGGCTCATACCATCTTGCCTGGTCCTTTAACAAAAGGAAATTCATATGCCAGTCAAAGGTTGCTTTATTAAAACAGGCCACAGAATCTCATCAGCTTTTACATCAGCCTGCCAAAATGTTGTCTAAACAATTCTTAATCACTCCACAGCAGACAAAACAGATGATCAAGGAATGTCCCACTTGCATGTTACATCTTCCTCAAGGGCCTAATACAGGAATTAACCCTCGAGGATTGATAAGGGACCATATCTGGCAATGCATGTAACACACTATAGTCCATTTGGACACTTTGGGGCATTGCATGTCTCTGTAGACACTTTTCCAAAGGTCCTAAGGGCCACTACATATACAGAAGAAATGAAAAACAGGTTATTAATCATTGCCTAGCTGCTTTTGCCATGATGGGAATTACAAAAATTATTAAAACTGATAATGCAAGAACCGAGATGGCGGCGATATAGGCAGACGCGTCCCAGGTCGTGTCCCGGAGCAAATGGAGCGAGCAGCTGAAGCTAGTAACACTCACACCGAATTGGCGAAATTGCTCAGCTGGTGAGAGGGTTTGCAGCCGGGAAGAGCAGAACTCCCCTGGAAAGGTAAAAAAAAAACAGGGATTTGGGCAGGAAAGTTTGCCAGACCTCTGAGCCCAGAGAGTCGGAGGGAGACCGTGTGGCAGACAGCCGCGTCCCTTGGGACAGGCACAGCCCCTGACGGGGGAAAGGAGAACCACGGGATTCCTGGCACCGCTGGGGGAATTGAGATCTGAGTTCTGTGATCACGGAGGACTGAGCCTAAAGGGGGCAGCCTGAAGAGCTGACCTGACCATGCAGTCCCGGTAAGAGAAGAAGCTTACAGAAACCAAGCCTTCCCCGTTTCCGCGGCCGGCATTTGTTTGTTTGTTTTCACTGAATCCTGTTCATGGGACATTTCGGATACAGACACTCACCTGTGCTGAAGAGAGGGAGAGTGTGCTGAGGAGTGGAATCTGGGGAGAGACTGGGGAAAGAGGGGGAGCCGGGAGAGGTGGTAGTGAATTGAGTGCTGAGACACCCCTGAGCCCAGGACTGGGGCAGCCACCCTCTCCCGAGAGTGAGACTCCTCCCCGCAGCCCCCAGGCAAGGAGCACAGCCACATCCAGATTCCACCCTGTACGAGATCAAGGATTAAGATAACCTGATCAGTCCCTGGGAGTTAACAGGGTCTGGCCTATAGGGGGATTTTCAATCCCAGCAACAACATAGCGCCGGTAACTAACTATTACGCAGTCAGCTCTGGGCAGTGAACTTCCACTGGACAGAGAGGCCCTATAGCCTCAGAGGCCAACCCCAGAACACTGCCACCCAGAGGCTGACCCACAAACTGACTCTTTGCTAAACACAAAATAAGGCAGTCTGGGAAATAAATGCGGCATGCTTTAAAATAAGGACTGTGGTTTACAACACAGAGGAACAGTATATCGCAGGGAAACTCAACACTCTCCTGAATACCTGGAAGGTCTAAGGCAAGCCACACTGAAGAATAGAAGAAACGAAGGACCTTCACTACTGCAATTTTTTTTTTCTTTTTTCACTTTTTAACTAAGAAACCAATTTTTTTTCATTTTTTTTCTGTTCTTTTTTTCTTTTCTTTTCTTCTTTTTCCATCACCTGATTTTACCCTTTTAATTACTACCTTCTTATTTTTAACCAGTATTATTACTGCTACCATTTTACCATTTTTTAAAGTGCCATTTTATTTTTTCTTTATTTTATTTTGGGATTAGTGTTCTCCATTCTATTTTCATCGTTATATTATTGGTTGTTTCTAGTTTGCATTCATATCCAGGGAGCTGTTGCTGGAATTTGTTGGGATTAATGGCTGTTCTATAGGAGTATTCTCCTCATATAAAAAGTCTCTTCCCCTCTTCCACTTCATTCTCTCTTTTCGCTCTTTTTTTTTTCTTTTCTTTTCTCGCTTTTATTTTCCCCCCTCCTTTTTCCCAATTTCATTTTTGCACTCCCTTTTTTTGGTCCCTACTTTTCTTCTCCTTTTTCTCTTTTATCTTTTTCGCTTCCTTCTTCCTTATCCCCTAATTCTCTTAATTCAGGTGGTCACCTTTATTTGGAGTTATTAATATCGTGAATATATTTGTGTATAGTGCCTGGTACGTGGTGCCTTGTTGTGTTGTATTTTGTGCCTTTAAATCAACGCAGCAGATCCAAGCAACAGCAACCTCCTGAGCACCACATCCTCTGCTGAGGAACAGCAGCTGTACGTGAAACCTCGCCCCACCAGCCAGAAGAGCCACCACAGCTGTGAACAGCACCCACCAGAGGAGCTGCTGCCAACTGAAGAGCAGCTGCTACCGCAACCGCCCAAAGAGCAACCACAGACCAAGGAGTCACTGCCACCAAGGGAGCAACCACTGAACGACTCAACGTCTAAATATGTCAGTGAGATCAAACATGGGTAGACAAAGAAACCCCCAAAGGAAAGAGAAGGAGGACTCTCCAGAAAAGCAGCTAAGTAATACAGAGGCATGCAACATGACAGATAAAGAATTCAGAATAAGGATCCTAGAGTGCATAAACCGGATGGAGGAAAAAATCGACAACCTCTGCAAGAAGCAAGAAGAAACAGATGAAAAAATCGATAACATATGGAAGAAGCTAGAAGAAACAGATGAAAAAATCGATAACATATGGAAGAAGCTAGAAGAAACAGATGAAAAAATCAACAACCTAAGTAAGACCCAAGAAGAAATGAAGAGTGATATAGCTGCAATGAAAAACTCCATTGAAAGTATCAACAGTAGACTAGGAGAAGCGGAGGACCGAATTAGTGAATTAGAAGACAAGGAAGCAAAACACACCCAAAATGTACTGCAATTGGAGAAAAAAATTAAAAGACAGGAGGAGAGCCTAAGGGAGCTTTGGGACAACATGAAACGAAACAACATACGAATAATAGGAGTACCAGAACAACAGAAGGATGAACAAGGATTAGAAAACCTACTCGAAGAAATAATATCAGAAAACTTTCCTGAGGTGGGGAAGAAAAAAGTCACACAAGCCCAGAGAGTCCCAAACAAGGTGAACCCGAAAAGACCCACACCAAGACACATCATAATCACCATGGCAAATGTTCAGGACAAAGAGAGAATCTTACAGGCTGCAAGAGAGAGACGGAAAGTTACATACAAGGGATCTCCCATTAGATTGTCAAATGATTTCTCAACAGAAACACATCAGGCCAGAAAAGAATGGACTGAAATTTACAAAGTGATGCAAAGCAAAGGACTGAATTCAAGAATACTCTATCCAGCAAGGCTATCATTCAAACTTGAAGGGGAAATAAGAAGCTTCACAGACAAAAAAAGGCTAAGGGAGTTTGTCACCACCAAGCCAGCAATGCAAGGAATGCTAAAGGGACTGGTATAAAAATAAGAAATAAAAAGCTCAGAAAGAAAACAGCCACACAAAAAAAGAAATGGCTACAAACAAGTACCTTTCAATAATAACTTTAAACGTAAACGGACTAAATGCTCCAACCAAAAGACATCGAGTGGCTGAATGGATAAAAAAACATGACCCATACATCTGCTGTCTACAAGAAACCCACCTCATTAGAAGGGACTCACACAGACTGAAAGTGAAAGGATGGAAAAATATCTTTCAGGCAAATGGAAAGGAAAAGAAAGCTGGGGTAGCAATACTTATATCGGACAAAATAGACCTCAAAGTGAAGGCCATAACAAGAGATAAGGAAGGCCACTTCATAATACTAAAGGGATCAATACAACAAGAAGATATAACCCTGGTAAACATATATGCACCCAATGTAGGAGCACCCAAATTCATAAAAAAACTGCTGGAAGATATCAAAGGAGAGATCAACAACAATACAATCATAGTAGGAGACTTTAATACACCACTGACAGCACTGGATAAGCCCTCTAAACAAAAAATCAGCAAAGATACAGCAATCCTAAATGACTCACTAGATCAGATGGACTTAATAGACATCTTCAGAACACTTCACCCCAAAGCCAGGGAATACACATTCTACTCAAATGCTCATAAGACATATTCAAAAATAGACCATATATTGGGTCACAAGCAAAGTATCCCCAAATTCAAGAAGATAGAAATCATAAAAAGCATCTTCGCAGACCACGATGGCATAATATTAGAAATAAACTACAATAAAAACAACCCAAAATACTCAAACACCTGGAAGCTGAATAGCATGCTATTAAATATTGATTGGGTTACCAATGAGATCAAAGAAGAAATTAAAAACATCCTGGAAACTAATGATAATGAAAACACAACAATCCAAAACCTATGGGACACATTGAAAGCAGTCCTGAGAGGGAAGTTTATAGCTCTACAGGCCTATCTCAAAAAACAAGAAAAAATGGTAGTAAATCATCTAACTCTACAACTCAAAGAATTAGAAAGAGAGCAACAAGAAAACCCCAGAGTGAGCAGAAGGAAGGAGATAATAAAGATTAGAGCAGAAATAAATGACATAGAGACCAAAAAAACAATACAGAAAATCAATGAAACCAAGAGCTGGTTCTTTGAAAGGGTAAACAAGATTGATAAACCTCTAGCCAGACTCACCAAGAAGCAGAGAGAGAGGACCCAAATAAATAAAATCAGAAACGATAGAGGCGAAATAACAACAGACCCCACAGAAATACAAATGATTGTTAAAAAATATTATGGACAGCTTTACTCCAACAAACTAGACAACCTGGAGGAAATGGACAAATTCCTAGAAAAATACAACATTCCAAAACTCAATCAGGAAGAATCTAAAAATCTCAACAGGCCAATAACTATGGAAGAAATTGAAGCAGTCATCAAAAAGCTTCCATCAAACAAAAGCCCAGGACCAGACGGCTTCACAGGGGAGTTTTACCAAACATTCAAGGAAGAACTAAAACCTACCCTCCTCAGACTACTACAAAAAATTCAAGAGGAAGGAACACTTCCAAGCTCATTCTATGAAGCCAGCATCACCCTAATACCAAAACCAGGTAAAGACAACACAATGAAAGAGAATTACAGGCCAATATCCCTCATGAACATAGATGCCAAAATCCTCAACAAAATCTTAGCAAATCGGATCCAGCAGTACATCAGAAAGATCATACACCATGACCAAGTAGGATTTATCCCAGGGATGCAAGGATGGTACAATATCCGCAAATCAATAAACGTGATACATCACATAAACAAATTGAAAGAAAAAAACCACATGGTCATATCAATTGATGCAGAAAAAGCATTTGACAAAATTCAACACCCATTTTTGATAAAAACTCTCAGCAAGGTGGGAGTAGAGGGATCATACCTCAACATAATAAAAGCCATATATGACAGGCCCACAGCCAACATCATACTCAACGGACAAAAACTAACACCATTTCCCCTAAGAACAGGAACAAGACAGGGATGCCCCCTCTCACCACTCCTGTTCAACATAGTACTGGAAGTGTTAGCCATTGCAATTAGACAAGAAGAAGAAATAAAAGGCATCCATATTGGAAAAGAGGAAGTAAAACTGTCCTTATTTGCAGACGACATGATATTATACATACAAAACCCTAGAGATTCCATCAAAAAGCTACTAGACTTAATACATGAATTTGGCAATGTAGCAGGATACAAAATTAACCCCAAGAAATCTGAGGCATTTCTATACACCAATAGTGAACTTTCAGAAAGAGAGATTATAAAAACAATCCCGTTTACCATTGCACCAAAAAAATTAAGCTACCTAGGAATAAACTTAACTAAAGAGGTAAAAGACCTCTACTCAGAAAACTACAGGACGTTGAAAAAAGACATAGAGGAAGACATAAACAGATGGAAGAACATACCGTGTTCATGGATTGGTAGAATCAACATCATTAAAATGTCCATACTACCCAAAGCAATCTATAAATTCAACGCACTTCCCATTAAAATACCAATGGCATACTTCACAGATCTAGACCGAACTCTCCAAAAATTCATCTGGAATAAAAGAAGACCCCGAATAGCTGCAGCAATCCTGAAAAAGAACAAAGTAGGTGGGATCTCAATACCAGATATCAAGTTGTATTATAAAGCCACTGTTCTCAAAACTGCCTGGTACTGGCACAAGAATAGGCATATAGATCAATGGAATAGAATAGAGATCCCAGAAATCGGTCCGAACCAATATGCTCAATTAATATTTGACAAAGGAGGCAAGAACATACAATGGAGCCAAGATAGTCTCTTCAATAAATGGTGTTGGGAAAATTGGACAGATACATGCAAGAAAATGAAACTAGACCACCAACTTACACCATACACAAAAATAAACTCAAAATGGATAAAGGACTTAAATGTACGACAGGAAACCATAAAAATTCTAGAAGAATCCAAAGGCAACAAAATCTCAGACATATGCCGAAGCAATTTCTTCACTGATACAGCTCCTAGGGCACTTGAAACTAAAGAAAAAATGAACAAATGGGACTACATCAAAATAAAAAGCTTCTGCACAGCAAAAGAAACCATCAACAAAACAACGAGAAAACCCACTGTGTGGGAAAACATATTTGCCAATGACATATCTGATAAGGGCCTAATCTCCAAAATTTATAGGGAACTCATACAACTTAACAAAAGGAAGATAAACAATCCAATCAAAAAATGGGCAAAGGACCTAAATAGACACCTTCAAAAGAGGACATTCAGAAAGCCAAGAGACATATGAAAACATGCTCAAAGTCACTAATCATCCGAGAGATGCAAATCAAAACAGCAATGAGGTACCATCTCACACCTGTCAGACTGGCTATCATCAACAAATCAACAAACGACAAGTGCTGGAGAGGATGTGGAGAAAAAGGAACACTTGTGCACTGCTGGTGGGAATGCAGACTGGTGCAGCCACTATGGAAGACAGTATGGAGTTTCCTTAAAAAACTGAAAATGGAACTCCCATTTGACCCTGTGATCCCACTTCTAGGAATATATCCCAAGAAACCAGAAACACCAATCAGAAAGGATATATGCACCCCTATGTTCATAGCAGCACAATTCACCATAGCTAAGATCTGGAAACAGCCTAAGTGCCCATCAGTAGATGAATGGATTAGAAAACAGTGGTACATCTACACGATGGAATACTATGCTGCTGTAAAAAGGAAGGAACTCTTACCATTTGCAATGGCATGGATGGAACTGGAGAGCATTATGCTAAGTGAAATAAGCCAGTCAATAAAGGAAAAATACCACATGATCTCACTCATTCATGGACAATAGAGACCATTATAAACTTTTGAACAATAATAGATACAGAGGCAGAGCTGCCTCAAACAGATTGTCAAACTGCAGCGGGAAGGCCGGGGAGGGTTGGGGGGCAGGAGGTAGGGGGGTAAGAGATCAACTAAAGGACTTGTATGCATGCATATAAGCATAACCAATGGACATAAGACACTGGGGGATAGGGGAGGCTAGGGGACTGTCTAGGGCGGGGGGATAAAATGGATACATATGTAATACCCTTTGTAATACTTTAAGCAATAAAAAATATATATATATATATAAAAAAAACTGATAATGGACCTGCATACACAAGCTGTCATTTCCAGCAATTTTGTCACAAATAGAAAATTCAGCACATTACGGGAATTCCATACAATTCCCAAGGACAGGCAATTATAGAAGGCCAACATCAGTGGCTGAAATACCAACTCGAAAAACAAAAGGGGGAATAGTGGTGAAATATTCTGTAAGTAGACTACACCAAGCCTTAAGTACTTTAATTTTTTTTACTTGTAACACTGATGGCAAGACACCTATGGTATTACACTGGTGTCAGAATAAGCCAAAGGAAAATGGTCTGGTTTATGGAAGGGTCCCTTTATTAACCTTTGGTCAAGGATATTCTTATGTATTTTCAGAAAACTCCTTCAAGCCCATTTAAATTCCTGCAAGGAATATTAAACTTCACCATGGATTCAAGAGAGGAACTCACCAGATTAATGAGGACCTTGCATCTGGAGCCTCATCCTGTACCTGTGGCTGCAGACAATTGACTACTCCAGTCACAGATAGCAGTAGCTGAGAGCAACAAGCTAAAAATAAGGAATAGGATAAAGAGACAGAGGAGAAAGTCCAAAGATGACCTGAGGGATGGTAAAGAAGCCTTGTCATGCTAGCAGTCATCAGTTGTGTGATGGTGCAGGTTGCCCAGGACAAACCCAGAGAAGGTCGAACCTGTATTGTCATTGCCCAGTTTGTCCACCATCCAGGTCTCCAATATCATTGCTGTCATATCACAGGGGACAGTGATTGAGAAGGGGACCCATAAACAACTGATGTCCCAGAAAGAAGCTGACTACAACCTAGTTCCTTAGATGCCTGGCAGCAATTTAAAAAGGACATAAAAGAACTCAATCCTTTTCATTGGATCTCCTTACATTTGCCTCTTAGCATAACCATTATTGTCTGTCTCATTTTTGTACTTATATGTTTATTTCTAGTCTGCAGATGCAGAATGAAGAGTCTTAAAAGGACTCAAGCACTACGGAAGGCATACACTTTTCAATATTTATTAGGAAAACAAAAGGGGAGAGATGCTGAGGCCAACTGCTTTCACAATACTGTCATAAAAGTGTACCAAGGAATGTGGAAGGCCAATGGATCTTGGGCAGTAACAGGATGGTGTTGACATAGCGGTGGCTCAAAACAATTTCCTGACCTAATAGCCTCAAAGTGAATGTTTACTGGGCCTTACTGATATTTACTGAACTTTACTGACCTTTGAGAAAGTCTGTCTGCTACTGTTTGCTAGGCTTTACTGAGGGCGAGATGTGTATCTAAAATTGAAGAATAAGTGGATAAGGCCAGGTTTCAGTGTGCCTCTCCAAGAGAGACGAGAGAGGTCTCTACCTGGCCCCCCATGTTTTCTAAATTCATATATCTTATATAGTATTTTCATTAGTGCATCAGTCTCTTCTTCAGATCCTGAACCCCACTGCAAAAGGTTGCAGCAGGGATCATTCAGTTTACACAATAAAAATGTATAAAGACTGATTCGGCAATATTGTGTGTGTGACTGGATGTGTGAGTGTGTGTTTAAAAAGTTTCTATACAATTCTCTGCTGTGGTATACCATAGCAAGGGATGATTTTCCCATTTTAACAACATAAAGACATTCACTGCAACTCTGCTTTCCATCCTTTGGATCACATTTAGATATTCCTATGCTGTGAGTCACATAGGCTGCAATGCTACTGTGTCCCTGGCTGGGAATGCTCTAGACCTGATCAATAAAGGACGATCCAATGACCTCCTTTTTCAGTTGCTGTGAGTCACTGATACCCACTTGGACAGAGCGGTAAGGAATTGCGAATGGCAGAGCTATGTTGGGAAACCGTGCACCTGGGGCAAGGTTGACTCTAGCCACTAAGCCTATTGCTTTACATAATGGAATGGCCTTGGTCAGGGTTTTCTGTTTGGTTTCTGCTGCTGCTCTAGATTGTTCTTTTTTTTTTCAAACTAACGTCTGTTATTAGTATGTCCTTAACTATGAATCAATCAGTGAATACTTATAAGCACTGACATTGAGTCCAATCAAAAGCTAAGTGCTTTAAAAGAAAAAATTAGAATGAACTGTAAGCCTTTCTCTTAAGGAAATAAGAATCAGCTCACACATTCACACACACACACACACACACACACACACACACACACACACACACACACACTGTGTAAGGTAGGATATATTTAAGTGACCGAGTGACTATTATTGATGCTGGACAATCTAACGAAAGATCTATTACCATGGAATGAGAGAATGCTTCATTTGGGAAATCCAAATGAAGCAGGACTTGAACAGGAAGTTGGGCTGAGTTAAAGGCATTCCAGGAATCTTCCAGGAATACCACCTCTATGTGGGTAAGAAATCAGGAAGGAGATTGTTAGGGAGAAATTAGACACAAGCAGGGGAATTCCAGAAGTTCTATGTGAGATTTGCACAGCAAGCAGGGTGGAAGAAAGAATGTAGGCTTATCCTGATGCAAAGCAAGCCTACGCTCTTCACTTTGATCAGCAATTTTCAACCAGTGTGCCACAAGAATTTTTAAAACATGCAATACCTGACTATTTAGTCAGGGGCACTGATCTCTTGTCACTTAGATTGTCAAGTGAAAAAAGGACAACAGACAACATACAACCCACCAAAGCCGTCCAATGTGAATTAATCAAAATTACACCTTTGTTGTTGTTGTTGTTGTTTTGTCAGATCAGCAAAAAAATATATTTGTGTGTGTTTGCACCAGAATTTTAGTAATTAGTTTATATGTGCCATGAGATGAAAATATTGAAAATCGCTGACATACATTATATACTTATTTGAAATAGATTTGAGGGATTCTTAGAGATGAGTAGGGAGGCCTCTTTTCCCCACTCCCCAAAACAACCTACCCTTTGGAGGAACCACCAAAAATCAGGGAGGTCAGAAAATAGAGCATCACAGATGACAAGCTGATAACGTGATGCTTGTTAAATTATTAGATGTGGAGGCTCTACAGGTTGCAGAAAATGAGTGCAGGGACCCGAGATTCAACCGGCAACTTAGTGACTACTAGTGCCAGTCCAAGATTGCTGCCACATTATAGGACACAGGATGAATTAGCCCAGGGCTACCTCTGAGTGGGGGCAGGGAGCACAGTGTGCCTGAGGAGATGGATGCAAGTGACATGGACTTGAACTAGAAAGCTATATGACGTGTTCAGGAATGAGGAAATGAAGACAGACAAAGGCAGTGGGATTTATGGCAATGAGAAGGAAGAAAAGACATGAGACATTTCAAAGAAAGACCATTCAAGGCCTGGTGACTGGATAGCAAAAGCAAAGAAAGGAATTAAAGTTGATGTCACATTTTTTTCAGGCAAAGACTAAGGCAAGATATAACTAATGGCGTCATTGACAAAAGGAAAGATAAATTGAGAGAGGTAGCTGGTTTGTAAGAGAAGAGCTGATTTTAGGTTTGGGCAAGTTGAAATTAAGGCAAGAAGTCCAAGTTCAGGAAAGAGCTGGGTGAGAGGACACAATTGTGCATACAGATTGGAGCTCCTGAAGTGGTTGTCATCAGTTATAATTTCTAGGTTTACATCTTCAACATCTCCATCCAAACAAGTGGTCCTAGTTAGTGATTGTTTTTTAAAGCTCATGAACAGAAGCAACATCATGACCAATTAACAATAACATTTGGAAGTATATTTTCAAGCTACTTATTCAAATAATTAGTTCAAATGACACAAAAGTAGACATCTGCAATTATTTGGAAAGAAATAGAAATTCTGTTTAAGAAATCAAGAGACTGTTTCTAATGAAAACATACTGGGCTCCCACATGTTATACTGCTGCTTTCTTGGAATTTTTCAGGAATCCACAGATGTCTACTATTTTGCCTTAGAAGTGAAAGAATCCAACTGCCCAGTCCAATCCAGGATACACTGGGATGACTGTGAGCCAAATATTTCTAGATATCCACCTGATATCGTAAGTAAACGTGGTACCATTCTCCTCATTTTATTATTCTTGACTTCTGTCTACTCTGTTTTCTCAGGATAGCTGTATGCCACAGCAAAAGTGGAAGGCCGTTTCTGTCTTTTGACTCATCAAGATTACGTCAACCTTGAGTAATATTCTCTTGAGAGCCATACCTAGAAACCCAGTTCAAGATATGTCAGTGGGGCTTGTTATAGAATAAGCAGCTATAACCTTGTGCAAATCGCCTAATGTTGCTAGATGTCTGTCTCCTCAGCTGTAAAACTAAGAGGAGGAGGTTGGAGTAGATAAACTCTAAGGTCCTATCTGGCCCTTACAGTATATGGGTCTGGAACATATTAACTTGTAATTGTGTCCCATGAAGACTGGTCCCATGAGCAGGATTAGCTAAAAGGGATTAACTTTAATTGTGATGAGGAATGGGATCTTGTGCTGCTTTTCACATGGGTAATCAGATCCCAGGCTGTCTGCCACAGGAGAAGAACACAAAGATGAAAAACCACAGATCTAAGATTTTAGTTCCAGAAAATAAGACACTTACATACCTATAAATTTAGCATTTTTTTCTTCTTGAAAATGTGTGAGATATGGCCATGATCTGTTTAAACAATTTATCTGTGGTTCCCATGAGGGTTTTGGGTGCCTATGGCATCTAACTCACAGATACAAATTAAGAAAATATAAGTTTGAAAGAGGATTTGTTGAGAAACCACAAATAAATTTTAAAGGATAATACGGTATGTTGCATCACTTTTTTTGTGTCTTCATATTCAACCCGAAGAAAGCAGTACACAATTATAAACTCTTTCTTACAGATGATTGGACAGTGTAAGGCAATAGCTACAACATTTGAGTGAATTTCAGGATCTTAGAGTGAATGACTTCAACTGCACCACAAGCTCTGGTATGATAATCTGTTAAAATACTACTTAATTCTAGATTGATATAAAATTCAATCATACGGTGATATTTACATATAATACTATGATGTACATATCAAAAATGGACTCTACCTATGCTCATGGACTTGATTATTCCTCTCTCCTCTGAAAAGAGTTGCAAGAGGGTTTCCTCCTGTTATTGATACACTTCTCAAGAAATTAAATATATTAAAATAGAAAGTTACACAAGGCAGCATAGCATCATTATAGAGAACATGGGCTCTGTCTGGGGTCAGATTGGCTTGAATTTGAATCCCAGTCTCATAATTTACTAGTTTCATGGTCTTGAGAGGAAGTTATTTAACCTCTCTAAGGATTCCTCATGTGTAAAATAAAGATAATAATAGTATAAGCTTTTTGGGTCTTTGTTAGAATTAAATAAGATGCTCTGGGTAGTACACTTCCAAATTACTTAGAAATATGCTCACTTCAAAATCTAAAACTTGTGTATTAATACTACAGTTTACACAGAAGTCTCATTTAATCTCATAACAAGACTATGAAGAATATGAGACTTTCTATTTTAGAGTTAAAAGAGGTTCAAAGAGGTTAAATTACTTGGCCTAAAAAAAAAAAAACACAGCCAAAATGTGATGACCTTAAACCTACACCAACAGTGTTGACTCTAAAGTCCATGTTCTTTTATTTACTTTTTCCAAGAGAATTATCACAGAGTTCCTTTAAAAATAACAAATTTCAGCATAATTCAATATACAAAAACTCAGCAGACTGAGCTGTATCTTCTCTCTCTGGGCAAAACTTCATTTTAATGATGCTCTCCCTCCTTGGCAGAGATAGGAAGAGTTCATTCAAATATTCACACTTTATCAATGCTGGGGTTGGGGCATCTGAATAGGGTAACAATTGAAAATTGAGCACAAGGATCTGGGTTTAAATTCAGCTCTGCTGCTGATTAGCTGATTTGCTGGAAGAACTCCCTTAGCCTCTCCAATGCTCAATTCACCTGTCTGTAATACAAGAGCTATTGTTATTGTTTCCACCATGCATATATGTATTAAGTCATGGCATTGACAGTGCTGTTTAGCCACAAAACTACCATTTTCTTTCTCCAGTCTTTTCTGCATTGGCCAATATTAACGACAGCCCTGTACTCTTGGATTTCTTTGAGGAGACTGAGGTCTACAGAAAACAAGCAGACAAAGTCCTTGAGATGTACAAAAAGGAGAATGGTGACTTTGCCTCTCTCAGAGTGGACCAAGGGGAGAGAGTTGGCAGAGGCATGAGTTTCCACTAATATCCAGCTGGAGTCTGAGGGCCCAGGCTCCAACCTCACAGGCGCAAATTCAGTTGCATTGACCCTCTCCCCACTGGCCTCCTTGGGCCAGATGATTTTTATTATTATAATTTTTAACTTATTGGTAACCTTCAATATAATATTAGTTTCAAGTGTACACAAATTCAAAAAGATACATGCATCCTTACATTCATTGCAGCATTATTTACAATAGGCAAGATATGGAAGCAACCTAAGTGCCTATCAATAGACTAGATAAAGAATATGTATTATATATTTATAATAAAATATTAGCTTAAAAAAAACTAATCTAACCATTTGTGACAAGGTAGAGGGTATGATCTAAGTGAAATAAGCCAGACAGAGAAAGACAAAAATCTGCTGCTTTGTTTGTTTGTTTGTTTGTTTGTTTTAAAACAATAGCAAATTTACTGAGGTGTAATTGACATGCAATAAACAGCACATACTTAGAGTATACATATGTTAGAATTTGATAATATGTATCAAATATGTTAGAATTTGGTAATTCTGACATATGTATATGCCAATGAATACAACACCACACTTAAGATAATGA
Organism: Myotis daubentonii; assembly: GCF_963259705.1. Lineage (NCBI taxonomy): Eukaryota > Metazoa > Chordata > Mammalia > Chiroptera > Vespertilionidae > Myotis > Myotis daubentonii. The sequence goes on from NC_081842.1 coordinate 45,552,113, forward strand.
ACCTATCCATCACCCCAAATAATTTCTTGGACCCCTTTGTTATGCTTCCTTCTTGACCAACCCCTCTTACCTCCACCCCTGGGAATGAATTTGAGTCAAATTTATTATATAAAGATATTTAAAATAATATACAAAATATTTTATGAGAATATCAGTGTGTAGAAACTTTTGTTCTACACACAAATATTCTTCACAGTATTTTTATATCAGGAAAAAATAATTCAAACATCCATGTGACAAACCAAAAAGGAGGGCAGGTATATCACCATGGGCATGGCTGCACAGATTTTTTAAAAAATATTAAATCTGAATAAGGATCATGAAGAGATGAAGTGCTCATCTTTTAGGAGTAAGAGATGCTTATAACATAGAGTCACAGAACTCTGTTGAGAGCCTAAATTATAAGGCACTAATTTTCCAAATGTTGATCTACAGATGAGTACCATTCTGTAATGTAATTTTATTACTTTATATGGAAATGAGAAAATTAAGATAATAAGAAAAATTGTTTGTGGTATAACATATTACATATAAAAGAACCATCCTTTATTCTGAAATTATCTTTCTGACAGTTGTTATATTATACTAGAGGCCCGGTGCACAAAAATTTGTGCACTCGGGGGGGAGGGGAGGTCCCTCAGCCCAGCCTGTGCCTCTCGCAGTCTGGGACCCCTCGGGAGATAACAACCTGCTGGCTTAGGCCTGCTCCCGGGTGGCAGAGGGCAGGCCTAATCCCTAGGTGCAGCCTCTGGTCGGGCTCAGAGCAGGGCCGATTGGGGAATTGGGGCACCGCTCCCTGTCATGCACAGAGCAGGGCAGATTGGGAGGTTGCGATGCCACCCTCAGTCACGCTCAGGGTAGGACCTATTAGGGTGTTGGGGCACCGCCCCCTGTCACACTCAAGGCAGGGTCGATGGGGAGGTTGTGGTGCCACCGCCTGTCACGCACAGAGCAGGGCCAATCAGGGGATTGGGGCGCTGCCCCCTGTCACCCGCAGAGCAGGCCTGATCAGGGGGTTGGGGTGTCGCAACTGTCACACTCAGGGCAGGGCCAATGGGGAGGTTATGGCTCTACCCTGTCACACACAGAGCAGGGCCCGTGGGGTGGGGGGGTTGTGGCCCCGCCCCCTGTCACACACAGAGCCACAGGGCGATCAGGGGGTTTGGGCGCTGCCCCCTGTCATGCTGATTCCAGTGCCAGTAGACCTCCCGGCTCCGCTGATCCCGGTGCTGGGAGGCATATTACCCTTTTACTATATAGAATAGAGGCCTGGTGCATGGGTGGGGGCTGGCTGGTTTTCCCTGAAGGGTGTCCCGGGTCAGGGTGGGGGTCCCCACTGGGGTGCCTGGCCAGCCTGGATGAGGGGATGATGGCTGTTTGCAGCTAGTCACACACCCTTTAGGGTGGGGGTCCCCACTGGGGTGCCTGGCCAGTCTGGGTGAGGGGCTGAGGGATGTTTTCAGGCTGGGACTGAAGCTCCCAACTGCTCCTTTTTTTCTTTTTTCTTTTTTTATTCTGAGCCAGCTTTAGCTCTGAGGCTCCAGCTCTTAGGCCTCCGCTCCTGAAAGCAGGTGTCTGGTTTGTTTAGGTTCTACAATCAAAACTCTGTATCAACTCCAGGTATGAGATCCCAGCTAGCTGAAAGCTGGTTTCTGGGGTTTTGTTTAGCTTCTATTTTTGTAACTATGTTTCAAACTGCCAGCTCAGAGGCCTGCAGCAGCAGGCGGGGAACGTTGGAGTCCTCCATCACTGAAGCAAGCAAGCCTCATGTTAGTTTCAAGCTGCCTGGCTGCCGGCCGCCATCTTGGCTGGCAGTTAATTTGCATATCACCCTGATTAGCCAATGGGAAGGGTAGCGATTGTACGCCAATGACAATGTTTCTCTTTTATTAGATAGGATTATTGCTATTGTGAAATGATGGTGGTAGATGATAATTTTTCTTTGTATTTTAAAAGCCAACTTTCCTAGATAAAAATTTGAGAACCCTTCTTTGATATCCTACTTTTAAAATTTATTTCTGCAATCCAAAGTATGGACTTAGTTGAATTAAATCAAGTTAAACATCTAATTTCTTCTTTACATGATGATATTCACTTTTCTGTGTCCTTCACCAGAAACATAGAAACATCAGTGATGTTCAACCCCATTTGGACCATCTCCTACACTCTGGAGGCCATGGGCATTCCTCTGCTGGCAAGCCTCCATTTACACGCAGTAGATCCAGATATAACCTCCATCCCCACAAGTCACATAAACCTGGATGCCCAACTCCTCTGGATGTCAAAAATCACTCAGACAGACCACCACTTCAAGAAGAAGCTCCTTCATGACTGCCCCCTTCAAGATGTCATCTTCTCCATTTTGGCACCAATGACACACATGAACCCTTCATAATCATAAATCCAATGAGCACCATTCCCATGGACACTGTCCTCATGAGCACCATCCTCATGGACACCATCTCCATCGACATCGTCCCCATGGACACCATCCCCATGGACACCATCTGCATGGACAGCATCCCAATGGCCATGGTTTTAATGACCATGGTCCCTGTCACCCACCACCCCAGAGGCAAGGCCACCAACATCACCATCACCATGGCCATGACCCACCACCTAAGCACTCAGAAGAAAGAGGTCCAGGCAAAGGACACTTTCCTTTAAAATGGAGACAAATTGGATATGTTTACCAACTCCCTCCACTAAAAAGAGGTGTAGTTCTTCCTCTTCCTGAAGCCAGTTTTCTTAGCTTCTCATTGCTAAACGACAACCATCCTCTAAAGCCAAAAATCCAGCCTTTCACTCAATTAGCCTCTGAATTATGTCCAGGGATGTTCAAGAGTGAATTTTCCCGTTTCAAAGTTTTTTGAAGAGACAGTTCCAAAAACAAATCTGAGTTCCTTGAAAAATCAGTAATGGTCTGAATTAGAACCATAAATAAAATGTAACCAACAATAAATGCAACATTGCAAGTTATTGAAATCTTAACTTTCCTATTCAGAATAGGACAAAATGTGGGTAGGGTGAAGATGATAAGAGAAGAACAAGAATAATGGAGAGGAGAGGAAACAATCTCCATGTTCCAAGTCAAAAGCTCATTCTCTCACTGGCTGCTACACCACTCAAAACAAACCTCTGATCCTCAGAAATTCTTTACTTCCTGGGCTCAGCTCCTTTAATTCTAGCATTGTTCCTCTTTTAGTATTTATGTTGTAGCTGGGCATGCCAAGAAATTATGTATGGTCATATAAAGTATTGTTCTTATAAAGTGATCCAAATTCTCTCCTACTTCTTATTTCTAGTTTTCTAAATTCTCTTTATTTTGGGAAATAAGTTCTTAATTTAGTTATAAAGTAAAAACAGCTCAGGATATAATTTTCAAAGAAGTTCATAGGCATGAATCATGACCATAAATTCAAATGCCCTAGAAATAACACTTTGTTTTCAAAACATTAATTTATATTTCAAGTTGCCATCCTGCTGGGATAATAGGATACTTAACCTCAGTCCTCTTAGAGTTTCCCTCCCTGCTCCTCCCCACACAAAGTTATGCCACAGCTCAAGAGTCTCACATAGTCCCAGATGTTTGTGTGGTAGGCATGAGATGGTCTGGTTCTTCATCACTGGTTTACCAGGTCCCTCTACTAAGAGATGCTTACTACCCTGCTCACATCACTCTTTCGTCTAGTGTATCTGCTTCTTCTGAATCAAACTGGGGATGCAGGAGTCTCTGTAAGACTACTGATGAACATGACTGCCAAAAATACCATATTCATCTCCCTCTGGGATCTTGCTGTCTTTCAGGGTACATGTCCAGAAAGCACGGCTGAGTGTCCTCTGCTTCCAAACCCCCAGATTCCTGTGTTCTTCTCATACCTTCTCCCATGTTAGGGGCTATTCTAGTCTCAGAAAGTTTTCTCTATTCATTTTTGAGGCCAGGGGACTCTATTTTCACATTTTCTTTTTCTTTTCCTTCTTTCCAAACCAGATTCAAGCATTTAGACTCAAGCTAATAAGACTTTAGATTCTCTCTATCTGACTAATTGAAGCAGTTCACGTGTGTGGTGGTGGCAGCAGGTAGATTCTAATGGGGAAAGGGAGAGAAAGAAAAAATATTAAGGGCGAAAGAGACTTGGGTAAGTTATTGAGCTGGGAAGAAAGAGGGACCCAAAAGATGCAGAAACTGAGTGGGAGATGACTGATGTGCATGGTCCAGGAGGAGTGGAAAGGAGCCCAAGGCTGATCACAGTGGGTGCTTCAAGTGAAGACTCAGAAACAGGACCTGGAGGAAGGTGATCAAAGGATGCAAACTTCCAGTGTTAAGAGAAGTGAGGAGAAGGTGAATTTTACAGAATTGTGACTATAGTTATCACTGCTGCATTATATATAGGAAAGATGCTCATAGAGTATATCCTAAGAGATCTCATCACAAGAAGAAATCTTTTCTTTTTATCATATCTGTATGAGATAATTAATGTTAACTAAACCTATTGTAATCATTTCAGAAGATATGTAAATCAAAGCATCATGTGGAACACTTTAAACTTGCACAAGGATGTATGTCAATTATCCTATCTAATAAAGAGGGAATATGCTAAATGACCCTCACACTGTCGCAAAGATGGCAGCGCCCACAGCCAATAAGGAGGGAATATGCTAATTGTTCACCACACCCTCAAATATGGTGGCGCCAACAGCCACAAGATGGCGGTGTCCAGGCCCCTACTCCCCGACAGAGCAGCAAGTGTGCGGCAAGGCCAGGCCCGCTCTGCATGCCTGCCTCTGGAGTCCCCCAGGCCCCTCAGTCCTCCAGCCGCCCAGGGCTGCCTGAGGCTCAGGTAACCAGGGCCAGTCAAGGCTTGCGCTGCCACCATTGGCATCAGCAGAGGTGTAATGGTGGCGTCACCTTCCCCTGACCACCAGGTCACCTCCTGCCTCTGAGGGCTCCTGGCCTGCGAAAGGGGGCAGGCCGGGCTGAGGGACCCCCGCTCCAGTGCATGAATTTTCATGCATCAGGCCTCTATTTTCTTAATAAAATTAGAATGTGGCAATGGATTCAGGCAGTATAATAAATAGAAAATCATGTGACTTGAAGAAGGCCCGTTTGAGTTCTAATCCCAGTCTTACAATTTATTGATTATGAGATACTAAGAAAGTCATTAAACCTCTTTGGGACCCATTTTCCTTTTTTAAAAAATGTTGATGGTGGCAGCCCATTTCCTCTTTCTCCCTAGAGTACAGCTAGATGTCATTTCTTGAAACCACATGATGATACCCAAAATATTTAATAATATTTAATAACCCAAATGACACCAACACTGACCAACAGAGCAGGTACAACAGCCAGTCAGAATGGTCGCCAGCTGTAAACCATCAGGGAGGCTCCAGGCAAATGTCTGCTCTGCAGAATCACATTCCTCCGGAGGCAAGAACGCAGGGTTGGCTGCTTAGATAGAGAGTAAAGAAAGGTGAAATCTAAGAAGACCAGAAAAAAAAATGCATAGCTCAATAACTCACAGGAGGATTTCAGTGGTGTTTTCTAATTTATAAAGTACTTTCACAAATATTGCTTGAGTTATTGAAAATAGTACCTGGAAAACATGGGATTGAATATTCTTAATTCAGGTCCATTAAATGCATTTATAATATGCAAACACAGTTGCTACAGCTAAATAATGGGGTAAGAAACAATCCCTACTGTAGTAAGCTTACATTGTACTAGAGATTTAGACAAGATACCATTGATTGTTCCTTTTCTAGATTTGTTTTATTGCACAATAGCTACAAAAGTGTTTGTTATAGTCAGTAAATTGGGACTGGGATTAGAACCCAGATCAGCCTTCTCCAAAGTCACATGCTTTTCTATTTATTATGCTGCCTGTATACACTGGCAAGTCCTGTTTTTGAATCTTCACTTGAAACACCCACCCTGATCAGCCCTGTGCTCCTTTCCAACTCCTCCTGGACCATGCACATCAGTCATCTCCTCCCTCTCCCACCCTCAGCTTCTCCATCTTTGCAGGTCCCTCTTTCTTCCAAGTCTAAGAACTTACCCAAGTCTTTTTCATCCTTAGTTTCATTTCCTACATCTCCCACCACCCGCTGGCCCTGCCACACACACACTGAATCTACCTTCTGCCATCATCACACACCTAAAACTGCTTCACTCAGTCAGGGATTCTTAACCAACCAGCCCTAATATTAGATATAATTTATATGAACAAATTACCATGCTCTGAACATATATTATCTCATTACTCCTCATAAAACCTCATAAGACATTATGATAGTTCATTTTTCCAGATGAGAAATTGGAGGCTCAGAAAGGCTATATGACCCTGATTTGCTCAGGATCATATAGCAGTTAAGTAGCAGAGCTGGTGGGAATCAAGGTTGAGCTTACTGCCAAACTCATGTTCCTGCCACTCTGCTACAAGGCCATCATTCATCTCCAATTGATCCCTCTTTTCCAGGGGCTCTCAGGGAGATTGACTTGCCAAGCGAGGTACCCGATCACCAACACCAAAAAGGTTAACACCTTTTTTGGGGGAAGAGGGAAAGACTTAAAGGCAAACATCTACTAACCCTTATCTTTAACCTACCTTTAGACTTCCTCTCCCTGAATAGTCTAACTTCATCTGAAAGGCCACTTAGGCTTGGTGAATGAAAGACCCCTATAAAGTCCACCAAACCAGAAACAAGAAGGAAAGGCAGGTTAAGGAGGCTTCACAAAAACCATCTCCCCTGAAGTTTCTACATTGTCTTTTCTGCCCTGGGAACATTTTCCTTTCTACAGCAGATCCAGTTGAGTGGAGGGAGGCTGGCTTAGCCAGAGACCAGATAGGATGCCCACTTTTTATTTTCAGTCATGCCCATGTCCTGGTGAGACTCCCTGCACTCACTATGTCCCTGTGCATGTGCTCTGCAGGAGTGCATAGAAATTTTATTGAAAGGGGTCTGCACATGGTTGCATTGTTGTCACATGTAGTGACCTTCATACATAGCTTTGGAAAAGTCATTTGGGAAAGGGAATAACAGGTGGTGTGTTTTTTTCTCCTTCTTAATTAGATTGTACTCTGATCTGCTATACAAACTTGTGCAATTGCCTGGAAATGTGCTCACACATGCTTCCCAAATAAGAACAAGGATGTCAATGACCCAGTGTTATAATGGAGCAGCCTGAGATCTGCTTGGGTAATCCAGCAGAACCATTTGTCCTTTTGTAATAAAGCAAATAGTGGAGGGCAGCAGGAAGCCAAGCAGAACCCTAAAGTGCCAAGACAGACAGAGGAGAGACAGAAGAGATAAGAGGCTGAAGAGGGTTAACATCAGCCTCCAAGTTAGCTTCCAATTCTTGGTGAAACTCCCAGAGGGAGACTGACAAATCATGAAGTTACTTGCCATCATTTTCCTTTGTTCCAGGCTGTTAACAAGTTTCGCCCAAGAGGACCAACCACAAGAAGTTGACTGCAATGATAAGGATGTATTTAAGGCTGTGGATGCAGCTCTGAAGAAATACAATGATGGAAGAAAAAGTGGCAACCAGTTTGTATTGTACCGCATAACCGAAGTCATCAAGACGGTAAGAGAGTTGTCTTTAACCTTGAGGTCATTTGGGATTTGTGCTATCACTTGAACCCAGGACACACACACACACACACACACACACACACACACACACCCCACATCACACAGAAAAAAACCTGATAATTAAAGTTAGAGGCTTAGAAAAGACCAACCCTACCCTCTCGGCTGGGAATTGGGCAGGGTAGTCCTCAGGCCTCCAAGGTTGGCCTCCTGGGTAGTCAGAGTACTGGTATTCTAGGCTGAAATTAAAGAAAGGTAGATGGAGTCATTTGAAAGGGACTACGTAGAGTGGGAAAATCCAGAAACTCAGTCAGGCCACAGCAAGAGAATTTTCTGGTGACAGGCCTTAAAGACTTCCAGACCTCAAAGGGGAGGAGTTCTTTAAGGGGGTATGACTAGCATATACTGTATAATCTCACACATAAATTGAATCTAAGAAAGTCAAACTTAACAGAAGCAGAAAGTAGAAAGGTGGTTGCCAGGGACTTTGGAATGGGAGAAATGGGGAGGTGTTTGTCAAGGGTACAAACTTTCAGTTATAAGAAAAGCCTGGTAGCTTAGCTCAATGGATGAGCATCAACCTATGAACCAGGAGGTGGTGGTTCAATTCCCGCTCAGACACATGCCTGGGTTGCAGGCTTGATCCCCAGTGTGGGGTGTGCAGCCAATCAGTGATTCTCTCTCATCATTGATGTTTCTATCTCTCTCTCCTTTTTCCTTCCTCTTTGAAATCAATAAAAATATATTTTAAGAAAATAAAATGAGTAAGTCCTGGGGTTCTAATGTACAGCATGGTGAATAGAATTAATATTACTGTATTGTATGTTTGAAATCTGCTAAAGGGCTAGATTTTAAGAGTTCTCACCACACACAAAACAGGTAATTATGTGAGTTGACAATGTGTTAATTAGCTTATTTGTGGTAATCATTTCACAATGTATACATATACAAATCATCTTTTTGTATATCATAAATATATGTAATTTATTTATTCATCAATAAATATGCCTCAATAAATTATACCTCAATAAAACTAGGGTGAATGAGGGACAGTAGGGTATGTCAAGAAGAGTCAGAAAAGAAGTTAATGTAGTTCTACTATATTAGATAAAATATCTACCATGAAGTCCTGATGGCTGAATGCATCAAGGGTAACAGCAATGTTCTAGTTGGTTTAGAATATTATTTATCACTGATGGATACACTCAGGTTGAAGATAAATCCTGACAGGATGTGTGATTCCAAGAAATACTACTGGATGCATCAAAACTATTAGGTTGGGGGGATGGGATGGAGGGTTTAGTTGTGATTTTGTTGTTGTTGTTGTTATTGTTGTTGTTTATATAAAAACATTCAGAATGATGAAACTGAAAGAGAAAAAAATCAAACAACCTTTAGCTTTATTTCTCTTTAAAGTCAATCACCATCTCTTGATAAATGAAAGGTTAAGCAAACTGGGCTCAGTGGACCAGTCTTCTCTCCAAGGACATCCCCAGGAAGAGTTTGCCTGGGTGACTTTGAAAACAAGCAAATCAGACACAACACAAGAACACTTAAAGAATTTATATGGCATTATGTATCTCTGTGATGGTGCATTCCACAGGACATATGCATATTTGACACACTGCCTTGTTGCATAACTGATCTATTTATTATCGCATATAGACATCATAATGTCATTGAGGGAGTGACACCACAGGGCATTATAAATACGTGGTCCCATGGATGCTCTTTTTTGCACTGTGCTTGACATCCAAAGCCCAATGACCTTACTCATATACCATAATTCTCTCCACCAACTTTTTTCAACTCCTTTAATTCATTACATTCTGTGTTTTCCACTTTTTGTTGTTCCAGTTCAAACAATTAACTAGGGGGACTAAATAACTACCTTGATTTTCTTCTTTGTGGTCTTTTTCCTGAACGTTGGGGCCCAGTCTTTGGCTGCATCTGTACAATGATCTTGGACACTGTACAAAAGGCATCAAAAAGGATCATATGACTTGTTGTCTAGCCTTAGTCAATAAACCTGTGGGATATATATGGATATAGATATAGATATAGATATAGATATAGATATAGATATAGATATATAGATTTTTTACAGAGAGGAAGGGGCAGGGATAGAGATTTAGAAACATCGATGAGAGAGAAACATCGATCAGCTGCCTCCTGCACACTCCCTGCTGGGGATGTGCCCGCAACCAAGGTACATGCCCTTGACTGGAATCGAACCTGGGGCCCTTGAGTCTGCAGGCTGATGCTCTATCCACTGAGCCAAACCGGTTAGGGCAACCTGTGGGACTTTTAAAGAAAAGTGCACATGTAAACGTCCTGCATCCAGCATTGTTGAGCTGTCATCAACGTTCTTGTGTCTATTCTACTGTTACAATATTAGGTAAATATGGAAGCAAAGCCATTCCACGGGTCATTTTTAAAAAAGGAATTCTGGTTCTGTTTTCTAAAGAAATGTAGAAATACTTTTAATTTGGATCTATTTATAGCTTCAGCTTTCTTCAGCTGCCAATGTGTTATCCATCTTTAGCCTAAAAACCTGGCATAAGAGATTTTTGTTTATTCGCATATGATCCTCTTAGACCCTATTATATTTAGAAAATTAACATCTTTCTTTGGGGGAAATTCTTGGTTATTCTGCCATAACAGAATATGTATTAACTTATAGATTCAGTGGTTCGATACCTATTTAATCACATGCTGATATTCCAGAAGGATTTCTTGCATGGGTGAAAATAAAGATGAGTGTCGAAACCAAGATGGCGGCATAGGTTAATGCCGGAGATTGCTGCCCTCGAACAACCACTTCAGAGATATAACTAAAGGACAGAACGGACATCATCCAGAACCACAGGAAGGCTGGCTGAGTGGAAATTCTACAACTAGGAGGAAAGAGAATATCATACCCAGACTCAGAGGAGGCGCAGTGCTGAAGTGAAATACTCAGGTGTGGAGTGCGCGCGCGGAGCGGGCTGGCGGCGAAGGGCGCGGTTGTTGTTTTCAATCCTGAGGGAGTTTCAGACTCTGAGCTCCAGATCTGGGCGAGTCTCTGAGGTTTGCAGCCATTGCTGGGACTCTGAGAGGCAGAGCCCCTGGGGAAGGAACTGACAGCAGCCATAACTGCTTGCTCCACCTGCCCTGTAGATCCCCGGGGACCCACCCCGCCCAAGCCCTGCACAGAACCATTTGCCGGATAGCCTCAGGCAAACGCTAGATTAGCACTACCCTAGAGATCCAGCACAGAAGCCCTCCCACTGCAGACACAGCAGACTCTCATAGCCAGTTAGCCTGGAGGTCAAATCACCCCTGGTATTGCCGACATCAATCAAGGCTTAAAGGCAACAAGACTGCGCACAAAGACCACTAGGGGGTGTGCCAAGAAAGCATAAAAAATGCGGAGACAAAGAAACAGGACAAAACTGTCAATGGAGGATATTGAGTTCAGAACCACACTTTTAAGGTCTCTTAAGAACTGTCTAGAAGCTGTCGATAAACTTAGTAAGGCCCTCGAAAAGACTGGTGAGACCTCCGATAAATGTAGTGAGATCCTCAAGAAATCTAATGAGACCCTCGATCTTGTGATAAAGAACCAACTAGAAATTAAGCATACACTGACTGAAATAAAGAATATTATACAGACACCCAACAGCAGACCAGGGGAACGCAAGAATCAAGTCAAAGATTCGAAATGCGAAGAAGCAAAAAACACCCAACTGGAAAAGCAAAATGAAAAAAGAATCCGAAAATACGAAGATAGTGTAAGGAGCTTCCGGGACAGCTTCAAGCGCACCAACATCAGAATTATAGGGGTGCCAGAAGATGAGAGAGAGCAAGATATTGAAAACCTATTTAAAGAAATAATGACAGAAAACTTCCCCCACCTGGTGAAAGAAATAGACCTACAGGTCCAGGAAGCGCAGAGAACCCCAAACAAAAGGAATCCAAAGAGGACCACACCAAGACACATCATAATTAAAATGCCAAGAGCAAAAGACAAAGAGAGAATCTTAAAAGCAGCAAGAGAAAGAAACCCAGTTACCTACAAGGGAATACCCATACGACTATCAGCTGATTTCTCAACAGAAACTTTGCAGGCCAGAAGGGAATGGCAAGAAATATTCAAAGTGATGAATACCAAGAACCTACAACCAAGATTACTTTATCCAGCAAAGCTATCATTCAGAACTGAAGGTCAGATAAAGAGCTTCACAGATAAGGAAAAGCTAAAGGAGTTCATCACCACCAAACCAGGATTATATGAAATGCTGAAAGGTATCCTTTAAGAAGAGGAAGAAGAAAAAAAAGGTAAAGATACAAATTATGAACAAGAAATATGCATCTATCAACAAGTGAATCTAAGAATCAAGTGAATAAATAATCTGGTGATCATAATAGAATCAGGGACATAGAAAGGGAATGGACTGACTATTCTTGGGGGGAAAAGGGGTGTGGGAGATGCGGAAAGAGACTGGACAAAAATCGTGCACCTATGGATGAGGACAGTGGGTGGGGAGTGAGGGCGGAGGGTGGGGCGGGAGCTGGGAGGAGGGGAGTTATGGGGGGGAAAAAAAGAGGAACAAATGTAATAATCTGAACAATAAAGATTTAATTTAAAAAAAAGAAAATAAAGATGAGACACAGGGGGCGTATTTTTGTTTTTGATGTATCCCGTTTAGAAACTAGAAGTCTTATGTCATGAAAAAGAAAACAAATTATTTTTAAATGGAAAAAAAATCAAAGTTAAAAAAATACAAGCTTTCAATAGTTTGTTCAAATAAATTTCACTATGTCTCTGTGATAGTTTACTTTGGTGGAAGAAAAAAATCCATCCATTTGACATGATGAGATTAAAGAAAAAAGTAAAATTGAGCCATTCTGATTTTACAAACTAGTGTAGTCAAGCGAGACCTGGTTCCCTTGGCAATGTTTTATTGGTGTTGTCATTGGAAGACATCTGTAGCAAATGTGTTGTTGTTGGGTACTTTGTTTTCCCTAAAATGTCTACAGAATCACTATCATCTACTGCTTTATCTAAATCTGAGACCCGAAACAAACCTCAGAACAATCGTGTTTGACTCCATCATCTCCCAGATGCAAATACACTGACTAGTGCAGGCTCTGAGAGAGCACTGCCCCTGGACTCAGGAGAACCCAGGTCTGGGTTAGCTTTGCCTTTCCAAGGTGGGAGGCTGCCTGAGCTCTGCCCTCTCTACTTGGGCCTCCTTTCTCTCACCTGCAAAGTGAGGGGCTGGGCAGCAGCACCTCTCAGGTCTCTTGCTGCTCCACCATGCCAGGATTTTGCATCTAAAAGCTCATCTAACTCAGAACCTTGAGCCTTAAAAGTTTTATTTATTATTTTATGACATGTTAGAAAAATAGAAAACAAAAGAAACCAAATAAAAATATTAAAATTATCCATAACTAATATCATCACCCAGAGATACCTGTTAACATTTTTTTTCAAAAAATGAAAGAAGAAAGTACTCTTGTTTGTTGGTTTGTTTTCTAACTGTAAAAGTAATATATATTTGTTTTCAAAAAATACTCAGACAATTTAGGAATGTTTGTTTAAAGAAGAGAGTAAAAGATAACCAAACACCCATCATTGAGATGCAACATGTTAACAGCTTCGCTGCATAACTTTTCAGGCTTTTAAAATCATATATGTGCATGAAATTGGTTTCTACAAAAACAGGCTAATACTACATATACTACTTTGTTTCTTGAAAATACATGTTTATAAATATATTATGAACATGCTTCCAAGTATTCACAACTTTCAGTAGTTTTAGTAAATGTTTTGCTCTTGTTGAATTAAACCAATATCAGATATACATAACTGCACCAGATCCCTCTCCAATGGTCTGCTGTTGTCAGTTGAATGAGCCCTAATGTATCTTTGTTTTCTTTTTTTCCAGGGAGACCGGGAAATATTTTATTCTGTCAAATACGAAATCAAGGAGGGCGACTGTCCTGCTCAAAGTGGCAAAACCTGGCAGGACTGTGACTACAAAGAACCTGAGCAAGCTGTAAGTGTGATGGTCCAGAGCCTCCAGTTTTCTCAATCGAGACTGGGGAGTTATTCTATTAGTGCTGGGGGTGATGAATACTGTGGAGCCTGTTTGTGAGGGGTGCACATAAACCCTCAAATGTGTACAGAAGGCAAATGGTGGATGTCTATGTTCTTGCACAGACAGAAAGGGCATGAGAGGCCAGCCATGAGATTGGAGAAAGCCCTCCCATGAAGAGGGGACTCCTATGACCAATTGGGTGTTTTATTTGTGCAGACCTGAGTTGGAATTCTACTCTGCCTCTAATTAGCTGACCACTTTTAACCCATGGGCTCCCTTGTAAAAGGGAGGTAAAAGTAACCTAAATTGGAAGGTGAAGGGAGATACATATGAAAAGACCTTGTTTTAATAACAAGGAATCTTAACCAAATGCCTACCATCTGTTGGCCACACCACAGCTAGTTGTTTAGCCTTACTTGAGGAGCTAACAGCCAGTATCTGCCAGGAAGGAAGCCAATCTTTCCATAGTCCAGGGACTCACCTCTTTAATGTGTCAAAATGTTTTTGGTGGAAATGGGGTGTCCACTGGTGGGAAGCGGGAGATCTGTTTCCCCACAGGATGTAGGGGGTCTGGGCCTCATGATATCTTGAGAAAAAAAAAAAGGAAAATAAGAGATCTTTATTTGTGTGGAATTAATGGTCTCCCCTTCCTTCCTTCCTTCCTTCCTTCCTTCCTTCCTTCCTTCCTTCCTTCCTTCCTTCCTTCCTTCCTTCCTTCTTTCTTTCTTTCTTTCTTTCTTTCTTTCTTTCTTTCTTTCTTTCTTTCTTTCTAGGCTACAGGAGAATGCATGGCGACCCTAGCGAAGAAGTGGAATATGGAATTCTCTGTGACTACCCAGATCTGCAACGTTACTCCAGGTAGCTGATATATAGGGTGCCGCTGCCCTGGGGGGAAACGAACCATTTCCTGTGGGGCCAGGAGCATAACCTGGACAAACCCCTTTCCCAGAGGGCAGTGGTTGGCTATGCAATGCCATTTGCAGACTGGGGGTTGGGGGTCCTTGGTGGCAGAGTCCAGAGGTGGGGCCAGGCTCCTGCCAATCATCCCCTGGCCTCCCTCTGGACAGCGGCACTGAATTAGGTGCGTGCAAAGGCCCTGGGAAAGGACTAGAAAACATGTCACATGCTTCAATTGTGGGGGTGTAGTAGAGCCAGAAAAGCACAGGCTTTGAGGTCAGATCTGGTCTGCAATCTTTCAAAAGATCTTCACGTTTTGGGTTTCCCTTTTCCTTAAAAGGGGATCAGAGGAATTCTCACTTCAGAGGGTTATTGTAGACTGAAACTAGATGGCAGGCTTGAAGTTAAAGCATAATAATGAATTGATGATCATCAGAATAAAAGTAATCATAGCTGACATTTATTGAGCACTTATTGGTAGCCACCGTGCTAATTGTTTTACATATGATGATTTACTTAATCCTCACAACAATTCTATAAGGCATGTGTTAATATTCTCATTTTACAAATGAGGAAACCAAGTCCCACCACAGTTAAGTATACTGCCCAGTATCCCATAGCTAGCAATTAGCAGAGTTGGTATAGTAGACCTTGTAAGAATAGAGCAACTTATGCAGATATAACCACTATTAGCGCCTTCCCTCTGGTGGCAGAGTGGCTGGGTGCAGAAGAATGGACACATCTAGGGAATGTCAATCACAAAAGCCAACCCAGAATTGGCTGTTTGCAAGATAGGGTTTTAGTAGATGAGGCTCCAGAACAGCATCCTCAGCCACAGTGGTGAACATCAGTGGAGGAGCCATTGTTCTGTCATGGCCTTAGTCATCCATAAAGAACCCACAAAAACTGTTTCTTGGGTTTAGATCCTGCAAGAAGTGGCATGCAAAGAAAAACAGTCCAAAGCAGAAATCACAATTGTTTAAAAAAATTTTGGAGTAGCTTTTAATTATTTTGTTTAAGAACTTTAACTCATAAACAAATTTTCACATGATCAGAACCCAGCACTTATATACTATGAGAGGAAAAGCTCTTTGCCATACCTTGTAGATCCACAATTACTACGAGGTCCACAATCCCTTATCTGAAACCTTTTTGTCTTAATATGTTTCAGAATTCAAAATTTAAAATCTTTTATAATTTTTAAAAAAATCTCCCTAGAAATGTTGGAGCAGGATGAAAACTCATTCCATTGCTTGGAAAAATTAATTTGCATCTTTCACCCTCAAAAGACTGCTCCATCTCTCCTCTTACCCCAGTCAGAGCTTCCCTTGAGGTCTGCAAACCAGCCTCTGATCTCTACTCCCTTCCCCCTCCCCTACTGTGTTCATCAATCTTTTCTTCTCCCCTCAGTAATTCTCTCTCCTTTCCCATGTAAGTCCCCTCCAGTTTCTTAACTTTGTCCACTGCCCTGATGCAACATACCTTCTGCAAGGGGAGAGCAGTGAAGAAAGCTATGAATATTCACCCAGTAAATCTTTTTTCTGACACACATCCTCATGGAGTGAGTGTCAAGAAACAGCTGCAATGGGAGTTGTGTTGAGGGACACTGTTGTAGAACACTGTTGGCCTCCTGATTCTGCTTGGCTCCTACACACTCAGACAGTGAGAGCCCAAGGCAAAGGGGCCCAGGATGCCTGCATGGTTTCCTCTCTACAGCGTCTGCCTCTACTGACCAGCAGGTTAAGGCTGTTATAAACATGAATTGGTAACCTAATACAAGCTCACTCCCGTTTTACACTTGATCTTAGCCAAAAGGCCGAGAAGCTATCAGTCCCGTTTTAATAGTTTACATTATTTTATTAAAACCCAGTCAGTGGCACCCCATCTTTACTGCGGACCACTCTTAATTGACTTCAGTGGATCTATGCACACCCTGAAATTATATGGAGAACATTGTGAGTACCAGCATTTTCCTGCGGAGGCCACCATGTTTACATCAGGTTCACCAAGCAGCCCATGACCCTTGGAATACAGTTCATAATCCCTGGACTCCACAGAGTGGCCCAGGCTCCACAGCAGAGGACTCTCTATTAATTGTCCAGACCTCAATCGCCAGTCCCTGCCTCCTGCTTTAAGCGCCAGTAAAAAGTATACACCGCATCCCACACGCTGCCCCTGACTCATCCTGCTTTCTTGAGAGCCATGCCTCCCTTTGTTCCTCCTTCTCAGGCTCACACTTTATGTTGCCCAGTTGACCTTGACCACTTTACACCCTTCTTAGCTCAGGCCTCTTCTCCTCACGATAGTCTTTCTTGAGCTCACTCTGGGCTCCTGCCTTCCCAAGCTCTTGCCAAATTATTTTTGAAATATCCATCTGCAATTCTGTCTCTCCCACTCAACTTTGCCCAACACCTTCACCACTGTGGGGGCTGACCAGCAGCCCCTGAACGATGGATGAACAGATTACTCAGACACAGTTTGATTGTGAAAGAGAGGGCTAAGGGGATCCTGGCTCTAGCAGCCAGAGTAGCCTCATTTGCCTGCCTTGTTAGCTTTTTCTAGCAGATTTTATCTTTAGATACAATCAGTGGGGTGAGTAATCTTGGGAGGACACATGTGTTTATATTCTTGTCTAGGCAAGGTCATCCAGGGATTAAGGATAAGGATTCCAGTAAACACCTGTGTCTGTATGTAATCAGACTCGTTTGGAAAGGTCAGGAATAATTAGGGGAGCCAACTTCGACAATCCCCTATGTCTCTCCTAAGTCAGAATTTCAACCAAGAGGGCAGTTGGCCTTCCAGACACTTTCCTTTTATCAGAATGTCCTCCTTACAACTTTTCAACCAAGTCTCTTGTGCTCTCCAACACACCACAGTTACAAGTTAATGTAACCACACAGTCTAATTCAGCACCTGACATATTACAGAAGGAGCAAAATATGTACATGTTTATTGAAATTAATTGGTACAAAACATATTACATCCTCAATGAGGCTTCAAGGAGCTTTATTTAACACTGAAAAATAAATAATACTATATCTGTACTGTTTTACTATTTTATAAGACGATAAATTAATGTATTATGTCTGTAATTGATAATGATTTCTAAGGAAATTTGAAATAATTATGCACAATAGTATGCACATAAGATGTTCCTAAGTCAATGGTTGTTTTTTTTCTCTTCTGACCAAAAAGCAGTCATGTGTTCTCTTTTTCTAATACATACCAGAATGTACTAGAAAGTTTGTTTACCAAGGTCTTTGAAATTATCGTACTTATTTAGGACAATGTATCTGAATGCAGGTTTTGCTCATTAACGCTGCCCTTTTGCCTGCTCTTTCTTTGTCAAGCCGAGGGCCCTGTGGTGACCTCCAAGTATGACTGCTATGGCTGCCTGCACACCATAAGGACTGTCCCCCAGGACTTCGACCCTGTTCTGAAACATGGCATTGAACATTTTAACAACCACACTAATCATTCCCACCTCTTTGCTCTTAACAAAGTAAAAAGGGCACAGAGACAGGTTTGTGCTTTAGTTTCCTTTTCTCACAGTATTGTTAAAATTTGTTGGATCTTTATGTTTAGGGTTTCATAACCTAAAATAAACCATTGGTCAATAGAAAACCTATTATTCCATGACTTGTGGTGAGGGAGCTCTTTTATGTCCTCATCTAACCAGCATAGGAGGTAAAGTGCTTTCTCTTGAGTCAAAGTGATTAGTATACTACAATATATAAAGGGCAAAAGTGTGGCTAATCAGACCCCTGGCTCTGAGTTTAATGAATGGTAAGTTAGAAATACATGTTTTTCTTAGAGATGGTTAGATGAAAAGATCATTCTAGCCTTAAGGTTTTAAGAAAATTACATTATCACTTAACCAGCATGAGTCAGGCATGGCTCCAAAATATGCAATGGAACCCAAACAGTTGGCACGGCTTTCTGAGCACTCTCTAAATTATAGTTTTTATATCATCAAAAGAATGTAAACACTTGGAAATTCTGGCCTTTTCATTGACCCAGTTCACTAAGTCTTTACTGACAGTTGACTGGGTTCCTTGTATTTCAGTGTCTAATTATGAGGGACTTACTTTAGTCAGTAACATTCCCTGCTTTTAATAGACCATCCAACTTCCCTTCATGCAAGATGCATGTTCTACTCCATTATGTTCATAGCCAGCTATCAGGGTGGGACTAGCCCAAGATAAAGCAGCACAAAATTTACTACCTGACCGTCTGGGAACCTGAGAACTTACCAGTAAAGGCCATTCTAGCTCCAAAGTGTTTTTAACCATCTAGAAGAGTATTATTTTTATTTCACAAAATTCAAAAGGACATTATTTTTCTGTTGCCTGGAAGAGGAAATATTGCTAGGTTTTTCTTAAGAAAATACAGTAACTCCACCTATATATTGCTTTTTATTTTCAGACTAGATGCCAGGTGCATGAAAATTCATTCACTGGATGGGGTGTCCCTCAGCCTGGCCTGCCCCCTCTCACAGTCTGGGAGCCCTTAGGGGTGGGAGGTGACCTGGTCATTGGGGGAAGGTGACACCCACATTGGGGTTACCCCCATTGGCCAGCCCTGGTTACCTGAACCTCGGGTGGCCCTGTGCAGCTGGATGGCTTGGCAGCCACCATCCGAGGCTTGCCTGCACCTTGGGCCAGCCCTGAGTGGCTGGGGGCCTGAGGGCAGGTCCAGCCGCACCGTGCACCTGCCACACCCCTCCCCCTGCCCCCACCAGCTGGGCTGAAAGGTCTGAGGCCAGTGCAAGGAGCGGCTGGACCCACTGAGGACTGGTCTGGTGTACCACATGCCTGCCACCCGCCCCAGCAGGGCTGAAAGGACTGGGGGACTTTGAGGAGACTCAGCGTTGCCATCTTGTGGCTATGGGTGCCTCCATCTTTGTGACAGCGTGATGGTCAATATGCGTATTCCCTCTTTAGTAGATAGGATGTGTAGGAGTGTGTGTGTGTGTGTGTGTGTGTGTGTGTGTGTTGAGGAGTATGAGAGTCATAAAGTGCTCAATATTTATTCAGTCATGACTTTTGCCTAGTACTAAGAGTTTATATTTTTGAGTACTTGCATTATGCCAGGCAGTATTTTAAGTTCCTCATAACACAGTGAATAATGTTTAAACTGCCCTTTAACTATTCAACATTGTTTCAGATGGTGTCTGGATGGAACTATGAAGTTACTTACTTAATTCAGCAGACTAATTGTTCCAAGGAGAATTTTAAATTCTTAACCCAAGACTGCAAGGTCCTTTTCAGTGGTGTAAGTAGGCCAAAAATGATTATAAAGTTTTAGCATTTGGTGTCCAGTATTTACAGGTGTGGAAATACTCAGCTACACAGGAAGACTTGGTCACTAAGATTTTAGATGACATGCATGAATTCGCAGCCACATTCTCCATGTCACTAGTCAAGCTGCCTTACCTACCTGGTCACAAGATCTGTACATTTGGCAATAAGCATTTACAGATATAACCAGGGCTTGAGATAAAATGATGCCCTGTCAAGTTTGTCTGTTCATGTCTTCACACTTTCCTGTCTCCCTTTCTTCCCACCTGCTTAAGGTCCTTCCCAGTGCTCCTGAGCTCTGTGCAGGACACTCCTTAACTTCCAACTTGCTTTTGCTTATTTTCTCCCCTTCCCTCCCCACCCCTTTCTTTATTTTTAACTAGAGGCTCAGTGCACGAAATTCTTGCACTTGGGAGGGTGGGTACCTCAGCCTGGCCTGTGCCGTCTTGCAGTCCAGGAGCTCTGGAGGGATGTCTGACTGACGGCTTAGTGGGCCTTAGCCATCAGTCGGACATCTTTAGCATTAGTGGAGAGGCTCCTACCAATGCCACTGTGCTTGCCAGACATGAGCCTGGCTTCTGGCTGAGTGACGCTCCCCTTGTGGGAGTGCTCTGACCAACATAGTGACCGGTCATTCCACCATTCAGTCATTTACATATTAGCCTTTTATTATGTAGGATACACTGTAGATGAGGCCCCCTAGAACCACACGAAATGCAAAAAAATCACTGTTAACTCATTCTCAAATTGCCCCCATCTAAAATCAGATTGCTTCCTCCCATCCCCCCTCCCCGTGGGACATGTGGTGCACCTTGGGAACCACTGGGTTTGACACTTCCTCTCTGAGCTTCATTTTTGAATACTATGCATATCCCATGGGAATTGTAATCTCTTCTCCACCTACCTCACTGGGTTTTCATGAGGAGGTTCTGAGCTCATAAACCTAGAAATGTTTCATCAAGTAAGTGATGTCTAAATGGGAAGGGATTGTTATTTTTAAGCCCACGGGTACCCTTGAAGGTAGCAGGTGCTGATTAGGGGAGGAGGGCATGATTTTTTCCTGGTACTGTAGCTATGGAAGCTTTGCAGATGGTTCTACAGGCCTTGGAGGGGCAGGCTCTGGCCAGCAGTCCTGTAGTGGTGGTCATCCCTGGAGGCGCTGGTGGGGGCAGGGGGCAGAGCATTAGGCGGGCACTAGGGGGGCAGTGAGGCTGAACAGGGAGTAACTGTCAAACCTTCCCACTTGGCGCCATTCTTTAAATTGTACGTGGCTGTTTTGCAGCTGTACCTGCTCAGGGTGGGGCTTCAATCTCCTGGAGCAGTGTGGGGGCTGGGCTAGGGTGGAGCCAGGTGGGCTAGGAGGGTGGTTCAGGGTACTTCCTCTGCAAAGAAGGCGCTGCTGTTGTGGAGTGGGGGGGAAGGGTCAGACCCTGGGGGGCTGCTCAGGCCTGCCTCCACCTGGGTCTGGAGTTGTAGGGAGGAGAGGCATACCCAGCCCCAGTGGAGGGGGCCCAGCAGTGATGGGCCACGGGCCCTGGGGGCACGGATGGGTGGTCACCATCATGCTATTGTGGGCGTCCCTGGCGGGGGTGACAGGGGAATAGATCAGGAGTTGGAGGTGGGAGCTGCAACTACCCCTGAGTCTGGGTCTTCTCCTGTCTGGTCAGCCTCCCCGCCCCCCTGGGGGTGCAGGGATATTGGAAGATCTCCCTATGGCCGCTTCCTCTTCCTTCTTTGCAGTTGGTGCTCCTGTCAGGCACTTTCCTCAGAACCCAGGGAATTTGGCTACAGCCGCCCACCCCCTGCTGAGCATGCATCAATATGCAAATTGGTCATTATGGGGACACCCTCATGGACAAATTCGCATATTACCTATTTATATGTATAGACTAGAGGCCCAGTGCACAAAAATTTGTGCACTCGGGGGGGGGGGGGGTCCTTCAGCCCGGCCTGTGTCCTCTCGCAATCTGGGACCCCTAGAGAGATAACGACCTGCTGGCTTAGGCCTGCTCCCGGTGGCAGAGGGCAGGCCCAATCCCTAGGTGCAGCCCCTGGTCGGGCTCAGAACAGGGCCAATTGGGGAATTGGGCCGCCACCCCCTGTCATGCACAGAGCAGGGCAGATTGGGAGGTTGCGATGCCACCCTCAGTCACTCTCAGGATAGGGCCGATTGGGGGTTTGGGGCACCGCCCCCTGTCACACTCAAGACAGGGTCGATGGGCAGGTTGCAGCACCACCCCCTGTCACGCACAGAGCAGGGTCGATCAGGGGGTTGGGGAGCTCCCCCCTGTCACACACAGAGCAGGGCCCATCAGGGGGTTGGGGAGCTCTCCCCGTCACTCACAGAGTAAGGCCGATAGGGAAGTTGGGGCACTGCTCCCTGTCACACACAGAGTAGGGCGGATCAGGGGGTTGGGGCACCGCCACTGTCACACTCAGGGCAGGGCCGATGGGGAGGTTATGGCTCTACCCCATCACACACAGAGCAGGGCCTGTGGGGGGGGGGGCGCCACACTCTGTCACACACAGAGCCGCAGGGCAGTCAGGGGGTTGGGGAGCTCTCCCCTATCAGGCACAGAGCAGGGCTGATCAGGGGGTTGGGGCACCTTCTCCTGTCACGAACAGAGCAGGATGGATAGGGAGGTTGTGGCCCCGCCCCCTGTCACACACAGAGCTGCAGGGCAATCAGGGGGTTTGGGTGCTGCCCCCTGTCACGTTGATCCCAGTACCGGGAGGCCTCGCGGCTCCGCTGATCCCGGTGCTCGGAGGCATATTACCCTTTTACTATATAGGGTAGAGGCCTGGTGCATGGGTGGGTGCCGGCTGGTTTGCCCTGAAGGGTGTCCTGGTTCAGGGTGGGGGTCCCCACTGGGGTGCCTGGACAGTCTGGGTGAGGGGCTGAGGGCTGTTTTCAGGCTGGCGGGTGACTGAAGCTCCCAACCGCTCCTTTTTTTCTTTTTTCTTTTTTATTCTGGGCCAGCTTTAGCTTTGAGGCTTGGCTCCAGCTCTTAGGCCTCCGCTGCTGAAAGCAGGTTTCTGGCCTTTGTTTACCTTCTGTATTTGAAACAATGTTGTGATCCTGCTGGCTGAAGCCTGGTGACTAAAGCAGGTTTCTGGGGTTTTGTTTAGCTTCTATGTTTGTAACATAGTTGCTTAGAGTTGCAGCTCAGAGGCCGGCAGCAGCAGGCGGGGAACGTTGGAGTCCTCCGTCACTGAAGCAAGCAAGCCTCACGTTCGCTTCCAGCTGCCTGGCTGCCGGCCACCATCTTGGCTGGC